>NC_086445.1:726320393-726627235 GCF_028390025.1 Pseudophryne corroboree
TGCCTTTGTCAATCCATAAGAAGTAGGGGTAAGGACGTTAACCACCTAGGAACATCCTCCCTTATACGTCACCTGCACCATATTCATCATACGTCATTGTCAAGTTCAGAAACTTTGGGTAATAGCATAATCAGTCCACTAACACCCAAATGATGTGGTTTTATTGAATATTATTTCTCTGTAAGGATAAGGATGTAAACACTGAAGGGGGATCTGAGGATGAGGAAGACATCTTGCCACGGTAGAGCCAGTGTGTATAAGGAGAGATTAATTGCTTCTTTTTTGGTGGGGGCCCAAACAAACCAGTCATTTCAGCCACAGTCATGTGGCAGACCCTGTCACTGAAATCATTGGTTTGTTAAAGTGTGCATGTCCTGTTTATACAACATAGGGGTGGGTGGGAAGGCCCAAGGACAATTCCATCTTGCACGTCTTTTTTTTGCCACATCATTACAGGGAGGCTGCCATAGATGGGGTGCTGCCCCTATGCCCTATCAGTCCAGGGGTGCTGCCCCACTGCCGTTTAAGTCCAGGGGTGCTGTTGCCTGTCTGCAGTGCTGTGTAATTCTCCAGGGGTGCTGCCTATGCTGTATAAGTCCAATGGTGCTGCCGTATAATTCCAGGGGTGCTGCTGTACTTGATACTAGGTTTAAATGAAAGTCTAGCGCAGATATGTAACAAGCTTCAACATCACAAACATATTTGTGAAAACATAGCCGCAAAGGTAGAAATGAAAATTGCCGAAGTGTTTTTAAATAAAGTGGGGAGAGACCACATTTGTGGCTAAAGTCAGTGTGACTCAGAAGAGACTGAATCATAATCCAGCACAACTGCCGGAGAGGTAAAAGTGATATTTTCTGCTGGGGCATTAGAGTGAGGTTCTTCTCAATAATTTCATGTTAGGGACTCACTCAAATGAATGGCTCCAATTAGTCAACCTTAATTTTCATTTTCTATTGATGTTCCACACTTTGGGATAATTTATTTAGAAGAGGCACATTTGTTGTACTGGGATCTTCTTTTCCTAATGACTGCGTAGGATTATCACAAGACCTCGCTGTGTTGGAAGAACAGAGTTTCAGTGATCTTGCATTGCATCAGCTTTCCATTGCACTGCAGCACTAGATGGGCCAGAAGCTCCTGTGAGGCACAAAGAGTTACTGAATAAGGCCCAGTATGGAGTCTCCTGGTGGCTTACAGCCAGGAAGATGTCTGCCTTGCCAGGCTGAGGCACGCTGTGGGCACAGCGGTTAGCATTGCTTCCTCCCACAGACCAACTTATAGTATAAAATGAGTTTTGATTGTAGAGTGGTAAGCTCCACTACGGCAGGGGCTCAATAACTAAAAATGTCACTGCACAGTCATGCTTAGTACTTTATCAAACCTACCCAAACTCAACATGCCCCATCCGGGGCTGCTGTGGGTGCTCAGTAGGGGCTGTTAAAACATCTAAGAGTCTGCTTTATTTAAAAATAAAATAGGAATAAAATAAACAAGACACACAGGTATGCTCACATGCGTGTAACTGGGACACACAGATATGCTCACATGCGTGTAACTGGGAGCTGTAAAAAACAGAAATAAGCCATCTGCCATAAAATATGTAAATAAAAATGCAATAAAAAAAAAATGGAAAAAAAGAAACCCACGAGATTTTCACAAACTATGGGGCTAATTCAGACCTGTTCGCTCACTAGGTTTTTTTTGCAGTCCTGCGTTAGCATAGTCGCCGCCCAGAGGGGAGTCTCTGAGTAGCCCAGGACTTACTCAGCCACTGCGAACACTTCAGCCTGTCCGGGACCGGAATTGACGTCAGGAACCCTTCCTGCAAATGCTTGGGCATGCCTGCGTTTTTCCAAACACTCCCAGAAAACAGTCAGTTGACACACACAAATGCCTTCTTCCTGTCAATCTCCTTGCGAACGCACGTGCGAACGGATCCTTCACACAAACCCATCGCTGAGCGGCGATCCGCTTTATACCTGTGCGATGCGCCTGCGCATTGCGGTGCATGCGCAGATTAGACCTGATCGCTCGCTGTATGAAAAGGCAGCCTTGCGATCAGGCCTGAATTAGCCCCAAAATTTCCAGACTCCATGGAGGGGAAAATATCCAGTTTATTTGCATCCCAGCATTAAATCCGAGATTATCTTAATCCCTGAACATAGAGAAGGGGGTACAAATTTGGAGGCTTTGGCCCCTAGTTTTTCAGTTTGTCCAGTAATGTGGTAATAATTAATAATTATATATTTGCTTGGTTGAAGTCCTTTCTGTCCCACACCAATATAGGAGTGGAGGTGAAAGCTTGTGTGTGCCTCTCTAATTTTTAATCACCTTTTTGACACTGTCCTCTTCCTCTTGCCTCTTCTCATAATGTGAAAAGTCATCAAACAAGGAGATGGTATGTTTGTAGCTAGCTATGATTTGGAGAACTTGGTGAGCTTTTTCCAGGGAAACCACCTGTTGCTGAAACGATGGGTTTATTAAACTGTGCATGTCCTGTTTAAACAACATATTTTTGGGCCCAAGACAATTCCATCTTGCACCTCTTTTTTTTTCTTTGCATTATGTGCTCTTTGGGGCCTAGTTTATAAAAGTGCCATCCCGTCTGCCACTGCAGTGCCACTCCTAGTTGGCCTAGGTGTTTTTGCTGCCCACTTGTGTTGCTTAGCTTAGTCATCCAGCGACCTTGTTGCACCTCTTTTTTTTAATTTGCATTATGTGCACTTTGGGGCCTAGTTTTTTAAAACTGTCATCCTGTCTGCAGCTGCAGTGCCACTCCTAGATGGGCCAGGTGCAGAGCCGGATTAAGGGGGGGGGCCCAGGGGGTATGTACCCCGGGCCCCCCTTTCTAAAAGGGCCCCCCCGCCGCCAGCCACAGATCGGATCTCTGTTAGCGATCCGACCTGCAGCACTGGCCTCCCGGACCCCGCGCGTCTCCCTGTCGGTTGCCCTGGCAACCTAACAGCGCTGGCGCTTCATGAAGTAAGGGACAGCTGAGCGACGGCTCAGCTGTCCAATAGGTGAAGTAGTAGCAGCCTGCGGCTCAGTCACTGGCTGGGCGCGCAGGCTGCACGGAAGATGTGTGAGCCAGAGGGGTTGCGTGGGGGAGCGAACTGTAGCTGCTCTCCTGTCTCACTCTCACCAGCAGCAAATCAAAAAGTAAGCTGGGTGTATTGTTTGTTGTTGTTTTTTATTTACCTGCTGCTGTGTTAAATTGTAATTTTTTGCTTTGTGTTGTGTGTGTAATTATGTGTGTGTGGGTAATGTGTGTGTGTGTATATAGGTGTATATGTGTATATATATATATATATGTGTGTGTGTGTGTGTGTGTGTTTGTGTATATATATATATATATATATATATGTGCATGTGTAAACATATACTGTATATGCAGGTGTATGTATGTACATAGTGTCCCAATGTTGCAGCACTCCTGGCGTCCAAGTAATACCACTATTGATGAAAGTGCCACACTAATAAAGGGCACTGAAACGTTGCCAAACTTATGCCTAAAACAGTGGTATTACTTAGACGCAAGGAGTGCTGCACCATTGGGACAATTGTGGATTTATTTGTGCGGCCACCCAGCGCAACACCCAGTGGGCAACCGCTGCAGCATTGTTCATGCAGGGGGAAAGCCAGACATCATGCCTTTGATATATATATATATATATATATATATATATATGTGTTGGTATTGTGTGACCAGCGGTTTGGAGACCGCCGGTTACCATACCGAAGGTGGGATCTCAGCATTTAGATGCCCGGCAGGCTAAGTGGCAAGCTGCTCTGCGCTCGCCACAGGTTCTATTCCCACTCTATGGGTGTCGTGGACACCCACGAGTGGGAATAGTCCCTTCTAGTCGACATACCGACTCTAGGAATTGTGAAGGGAGTGAAATGTAGCCGTCGGTTTTGTAACCGACGGTCTCCTGATCGCCGGTCACATAACTACATCCCATATTATATATATATATATATATATATTTGATCTCCCTGCCTCTGTTAGGGGCCCCCTTGTTTGAAGCGCCCCGGGCCCCCCATAGCCTTAATCCGGCTCTGGCCAGGTGTTTGTGCCTTTTGGCCTAAAAACAATATTGTGAGGTGTGAGGTGTTCAGAGTAGACTGGAAATGAGTGGAAATGAATGTTATTAAGGTTAATAATACAGTAGGATCAAAATTCCCCCCAAATTCTGTGATTGTAGCTGTTTTTATGGTTTTTTTTTCAAAAATCATCCAGATCCAAAACCAAAACCCGAAAAATGGGTGGTTTTGGCAAAACCAATCCAGGTCCAAAACACAAGCAGCGATCCAGATCCAAAACCAAAACACGAAAAGTGTCCGCAGCACATCTCTAGGCAGATATAACATGTTTAGAGAGAGTTTGGGTAAGGGTGTGTTCAAACGGAAATCTAAAATGCAGTGTAAAAATAGAGCAACTAGTATTTACCCTGCACAGAAACAATATAACCCACACAATTCTAACTTTCTCAGCAAATGTTATATCTGCCACACCTGCAGTGCACATGGGGGGTAATTCTGAGTTGATCGCAGCAGCAAGTTTGTTAGCAATTGAGCAAAACCATGTGCACTGCAGGGGAGCAGATATAACATTTGCAGAGAGAGTTAGATTTGGGTGAGTTATTTTGTTTTTGTGCTGGGTAAATACTGGCTGCTTTATTTTTACACTGCAATTTAGATTTCAGTTTGAATACACCCCACCCAAATCTAACTCTCTCTGCACATGTTATATCTGCCCCTCCTGCAGGGCACATGGTTTTGCCCAACTGCTAACAAAATTGCTGCTGCGATCAACTCAGAATTAGGCCCATGGTTTTGCACCTTAGCTAACAAATTTGCTGCTGCGATCAGGTCTGAATTAAGCCCTTTGTTTATTTTTCAGGTGATACCATGGGTCGTACACGTCACGTGACTGAGTGGCATAAGGGAGCCATTGTCTTTGTCTATGAGCATAGTCGTAGTCTGGAGGAGGTGGTAGCATTTGTTGGTGTGCCCTCGAAGACAGTATCCATCTACAGTGGAAGATGCATAGGCACCAAGAATATAAGCGGCGCAACCAAGAGCTGCCACAAGATGCATTCACTCTGCATACTAATAAAGTTATATTTATATGAATACATGCAGTTTATGAAGACATGGGTTTTGGCAGTTTAACAGAGGAGGAGACTCATGAGCAGTCTCCAAGCAGCCAAGCCCTGCTGTACCTCTTGCTGACATATTCCTCTGGCACTGTGTCAGACTGTACTGCGCATGCATATATATCTCCGGGAACATGGCGTCAACACCATTCTTCGTGTTATGCACACCAGTGCCAGCAGGAATGTACTGGTGTCTGAACGGTGAGGAAGGCAAAACAAATGAACTCACAGACAGACTGGGGAATATGACATTACATACACAGAAGGTGATAGGGTAACAAAATAAACACAAGGTGAACAGAGAAGCCCAAAGGCTAAGAAACTGGGTGTCTCCCTAATATTAGGAATGCTCAGATGGAAAGAAGCAAGATGTAGTGATTTAATACGTAGAGAACTCGAAATGCTGTTGCTAAGGGCAACAGCAAAACCCTAAAGGGTTACCAACGGGTGTGGCAGTAAACTCCTTGGTCAGAGATGGAATAATAGACACAAGGAGAGTCTCCACAATCCTAGTCCTCACTTGCAGTGCACTGGTTCAGCTTACTGCCACTAAACTGACACCTGAACACCTTGCACAGTGAGAAAGGATTTTGGCAGGCAAGTCTGAGAATACAGCCGCAAAACTTGCTAGGTTCACAGAGTAGCAAAAGAACCCCAGCAGGTTAAACGACTGACTCCAGTCTTACTGCTAGGTCTGGATTGGCAGAGTGTAATACCAAATCCCAAGGCCTATTTGCAGTAAGCAACAAACAAATACAAAGTTTACACAGTACTAGCTAGCTTTCAGGAACTGACTAACCAACAAAGATTCAGCAGCATCTGCCTAACCTGAGAAGAGGGTTTATATAGCAGGTGCTGTCCACGCCCCACTCAGACCTCACAGACTGTGAGCACAAAAACCAGCACCGGATCCCCTGCCGTGCACAGAGCCTGTAACCACTGCACAGCAAAAGACCCGAACCGGAGTATCAGCTACGCTCAGGTTACTCCGCTAGCACTTGTCTCCCGGTTGCCATGACGATGTGGCAGCACAGAGCAGGAGACCCTAACAGTACCCCCCCTCTGACGAGGGGTCAAAGAACCCCTACCACCGGGTTTATCGGGGAACTGCGAGAAGAAAGAGCGTAACAGTCTGGGGGCATGAAGATCACAACTGCGCACCCACGACCGCTCCTCCGGGCCATACCCCTTCCAGTGCACCAAAAATGACAGCCGACCCCGAACCATCTTGGAGTCAAGAATCCTTTCAACAACAAACTCCCTCTGGCCACGTATCAGAAGAGGGGAAGGTCTTCCACTGGAAGAAGGATTACTAATCGCCCGTTTTAAAAGGGAACAATTAAATGTTTTATTGATACCCAAAGAACGGGGTAGATCTAACTGAAATGCCACCGGATTGATAACCCTAGTGATCTTATAAGGACCGATGAACCGGGGGCCTAACTTATGAGATGGCTGTCTCAACTTCAAATTCTTGGTAGACAACCAGACGAAGTCCCCTAATTTGAAGCTGCAGGGTCTTTTCCGCTTATCAAAAACCCTTTTGGTCACTAATGACACAGACACAAGGGCTTTCTTCACTTTCCTCCAAATACCTCTAAGGACCGAAACCACAGAGGAACCACCAGGCGTGGAGTCCAGGGGGTCAAAAGAATTGGCCTTAGGATGATGCCCATACACACAAAGGAAGGGAGAGATCCCTGTAGCAAAGTGAGCCGCGTTGTTATAGGCAAACTCCGCCATGGACAGATGAGCAACCCAGTCAGTCTGACACTTGGAGACATAACACCTGAGGAACTTCTCCAAGGACTGGTTCACCCTTTCAGTCTGCCCATTAGACTGCGGATGGTAGCCTGACGACAAGCTGACAGAAATCTGGAGATCGGAACAAAATGCCCTCCAGAATTTGGCCACAAACTGGGATCCGCGGTCAGAGACCACATCAAGTGGCAACCCGTGGAGGCGCACAACATGCAGCATAAATAATTCAGACAGGCGTCTGGCCGATGGCAGCCCAACCAATGGAACGAAGTGCGCCATCTTCGAAAACCTGTCAACGACAACCCAGATGGCTGTCATCCCCGAGGATTTGGGCAAGTCCACCACAAAATCCATTGAAATGTGGGTCCATGGCTTAGATGGAATAGAGAGTGGATGTAATGGGCCAACAGGAACCCCTCTAGGAGTCTTATTTTGGGCACAGATGTCACATGCCCGAACCCACTGATCCACATCCCTAGCCACCGAGGGCCACCACACCGCCCTAGATAGCAACTCCCGAGTTCTGGCAATACCCGGGTGACCTGCCGACTTCTTGGCATGGAATTCCAGGAACACTCGCTGTCTTAACCTAGGAGGCACAAACAAAAGACCTACCGGAAGGTCTGGAGGAGCCTGCTCCTGTGCTCTAAGGACTAATGACAAGAGGTCCTGGGTAATGCCCACTTTAATACATGATGGGGACACAATGGGCAATGGCTCATCGGTGGTCTCCTGGATTGGAGCAAAACTCAGCGAGAGCGCATCAGCCTTGATGTTTTTTGACCCAGGGCGATATGTTATCAAAAAATTAAAGCGAGCAAAAAACAAAGCCCATCGTGCCTGCCTGGCATTGAGGCGCTTCGCTTACTCTAAATATGCCAAATTCTTATGGTCGGTGAGAATTGAGACCACAAACTTAGCCTCCTCAAGCCAGTGTCTCCACTCCTCGAGTGCATCCTTAATAGCCAACAATTCCCGGTTACCCACGTCATAATTCATCTCGGCAGGCGAAAATTTACGGGAAAAGTAAGCACAGGGATGAAGGCGATTATCAGACACCCCCATCTGAGAGAGCACTGCCCCAATACCCATCTCAGAGGCATCCACCTCCACCACAAAAGGACGCTCTGGATCTGGGTGTCGCAGCACCTTGGCCGAGACAAATGCCCTTTTGAGACGGGCAAAGGCCGCTTTGGCCTCACAAGACCAGTGAGCAACATCCGCCCCTTTCTTAGTGAGTGCCACCAAGGGCACCACTATAGACGAAAATCCAGCGATAAATCATCTATAAAAATTCGCAAAGCCCAGAAAACGCTGAAGCGCCTTCAAACTAGTGGGCTGCACCCAATCCAGGACTGCCTGTACCTTGGAACCCTCCATTTGGAAACCTTCTGGGGAGATAATATATCCTAGAAATGCGATTTGCTGAACTTCAAATTCGCACTTCTCCAGCTTCGCCCCAAGCCGGTGGTCTCTGAGTTTCTGGAGGACTAAGCGTACATGCTTCCGATGTTCCTCCAGGGAATGGGAGAAGATTAGGATGTCATCTAAGTATACAACTAAGAATCTATCCAAATATTCCCTGAGCACATCGTTCATGAAGTCCTGGAAGACTGCCGGGGCATTACAGAGCCCAAAAGGCATCACCAAATATTCATAATGCCCTGAGTGGGTATTAAAGGCAGTCTTCCATTCATCCCCCTCTCTTATTCGGATTAGATTGTACGCACCGCGTAGGTCAATCTTAGAAAAAATGGTGGCAGTACGAAGCTGGTCAAACAAGACCGAAATGAGAGGCAGTGGGTATGAGTTTTTAATCGTGATACGGTTCAATTCCCTGAAGTCGATGCAGGGTCGCAACGAACCGTCCTTTTTACCCACGAAGAAGAACCCCGACCCAACTGGAGACTGTGAAGGTCTGATAAATCCCTTTGCCAAGTTCTCCTGAATGTACTCTGGCATATCCTGAGTCTCAGGACGTGACAGGGAGTACAACCTGCTCTTGGGAAGCTTAGCATTCGGCAACAAATCAATGGCACAGTCATAGGGGCGATGGGGAGGTAGTACCTCTGCAACTCTTTTGGAGAACACGTCCGCAAAATCTGCATAACATCCTGGCAATCCTGGCAAACTTAGCTGCGAAAGCCTGACTGGAAGGCTCAAGCAACTCCTGAAACAACCAGTACCCCAACTAAGAATCTCCCCAGAGACCCAGTCAAATTGAGGATTGTGGGCCCTTAACCAGGGTAACCCCAACACCAATGGGGCAAAAGTACAGACAGTCACATAAAAGGACAATTTTTCAGAGTGTGTGGCTCCAATAGACAAAGAAATCTGGCTAGTGCAAGAGGTAATTTTACCCTGGGATAATGGTTCCCCGTTTAACCCACAAATCTCAATTTCCGATGCCAAGGGTACTAAGGGAACAGAGTGTTTCAGGGCGAATTGGCGGTCCATAAAAACCCCGTTGGCCCCACTGTCCACAAAGGCCTCAGTCTTGACAGTTTGACCGAGGATCTTCAAGGTCACCGGAATGATAAAAGTCTTCTTGGGAAATTCTGACTTCTGGCCTGACAGGATATTTCCCATCACCCTCAGGCCCTGAAGTTTTCCGGCTTTTCTGGGCATGATACTACCACATGACCTTTATTCCCACAGTACAAACATAACCCCTGCTGTCTCCTCCGCGTCTTCTCACGTGAGGAGAGGCGGGTAGCCCCACTCTGCATAGGCTCCTCGGAAAATTCCTCAGAGTCTGAGGTTTCCTTGGGAAAGACGGAAACCTCGGTCTCCCTTTCAAGCCTGCGCTCTCTCAGCCGTCTATCCACCCGAATGGATAACTGCATGAGCTGATCCAAGCTATCAGGCAAGGGATATTGTACCAGTTGGTCTTTTAACTGGTTAGAAAGACCTCTTCGGTACTGGTGTCTCAGGGCTGGGTCATTCCACTGGGTATCATGGGCCAACCTCCGAAACTCCGTACAATAAACCTCAACTGGCCTTCGCCCTTGCTTAAGGATCGAAATCTGAGCCTCAGCTGAGGCCGTCTTGTCAGGGTCATCATACAACATGCCCAGTGCCGTAAAAAAAGCATCAACACTTTTAAGCGACGGACAGTCAGGCTGCAACCCATATGCCCAGACCTGTGGGTCTCCTTGTAGCAGGGAAATCACTATGCCCACCCGCTGAATCTCCGACCCAGAAGACTGAGGCCTAAGCTGGAAATATAGCTTGCAGCTCTCCTTGAAACAAAAGAACTGCGAGCGATCTCCAGAAAAACGATCCGGGAGATTTACTTTCGGCTCCTTAACCCCTGAAGGTACTGCTGCTGCGGGAGCTCCGCCAGCGGCATGCGAGGTGTGCATTTTAATGGACAAATCATTAAATTGTCGAGTCAGGACCAGCACCTGATCGACCACCTGTTGCAAAGTATTTTGAGGGGCATGCTCCATACTCCCACAAAATTTCAACAGGAGTATTAGGCTGCTGAATATGTTATGCACACCAGTGCCAGCAGGAATGTACTGGTGTCTGAACGGTGAGGGATGCAAAACAAATGAACTCACAGACAGACTGGGGAATATGACATTACATACACAGAAGGTGATAGGGTAACAAAATAAACACAAGGTGAACAGAGAAGCCCAAAGGCTAAGAAACTGGGTGTCTCCCTAATATTAGGAATGCTCAGATGGAAAGAAGCAAGATGTAGTGATTTAATACGTAGAGAACCCGAAATGCTGTTGCTAAGGGCAACAGCAAAACCCTAAAGGGTTACCAACGGGTGTGGCAGTAAACTCCTTGGTCAGAGATGGAATAATAGACACAAGGAGAGTCTCCACAATTCTAGTCCTCACTTGCAGTGCACTGGTACAGCTTACTGCCACTAAACTGACACCTGAACACCTTGCACAGTGAGAAAGGATTTTGGCAGGCAAGTCTGAGAATACAGCCGCAAACTTGCTAGGTTCACAGAGTAGCAAAAGAACCCCAGCAGGTTAAACGACTGACTCCAGTCTTACTGCTAGGTCTGGATTGGCAGAGTGTAATACCAAATCCCAAGGCCTATTTGCAGTAAGCAACAAACAAATACAAAGTTTACACAGTACTAGCTAGCTTTCAGGAACTGACTAACCAACAAAGATTCAGCAGCATCTGCCTAACCTGAGAAGAGGGTTTATATAGCAGGTGCTGTCCACGCCCCACTCAGACCTCACAGACTGTGAGCACAAAAACCAGCACCGGATCCCCTGCCGTGCACAGAGCCTTTAACCACTGCACAGCAAAAGACCCGAACCGGAGTATCAGCTACGCTCAGGTTACTCCGCTAGCACTTGTCTCCCGGTTGCCATGACGACGTGGCAGCACAGAGCAGGAGACCCTAACACTTCGGTAGAATTTATACTGTAGCTTCCATGTAGTGACATAATTAGTTAACAGACAGGAAATCTCTCCTTTATCATATTGTAGGATTAATAGTAGTAGTTAATATCATCCTATATTCGTTATATATGGTTTGTATGGTGAAGTAAAAAAATCACTCTTAAAAAGACACATGAGGTAAATGGTGGTAACCTCACTCATTATAATTACAAATATGTAATAATACGGTTCAGCATTTGTCTGAAAATATGTAAGTAAATAGCAACTGGAAAAATAGAACTTTGAGAACTGCCCCTTTAAAACACACTTGCGTTTGTAGCAGCTGCATACTGATAATATTTTTTTACTTTGTAAATATATATATTATCACAGATACTGTCACGTAGACTTAGTAGTGTTTAGCAAGGCACTGTAAAGCCTGTAACATTTCCTCGTTAACACTGGCTCTTTACGAGCTGTGAATGCAAGTGTCCTGACAGAAAGCCTGTCTTTGTATCACTTGACTTCTTACAAAGTGAAAGTGATGCTCCTTAAAATACACCCCCAGACAGTATTATTAAGGGTTTTAGGCAGTCCATTTTAACCGGTCAGTTTGTTGTAGAGTTTGTATTGTGTGAGGAAGAGAGGGCAAGTGCTGTCACTCTGCAGACTCCAGGTGGCCTCGTGAAATGAAGGGGGTGATCATTGCATGACAGGTTTGGACTCTGAGGCAAGTTGATTAGCTGAGAGCTGAAAGCATGCAGCTTCTCTACTGATAGTGTGAGCTGACTGAGAACTGTTTACTTAAAATCCCATGGGAGCCAAGAAATGACTAGGCTTGATTAACCCCTTTATATTTCTGAGGTCTACATAGCAAGCTGTAATATGTTACATGATTTTAGCTGTTTTTATCGATTTTTAAGGGAACCCAGATCCAAAATCAAACACACAAATGAATGTTGGGGTTTTGGTAGTTTTGCAAAACCGAAACCAAAACATGACAATGACTTAAAGTCAAACCCAAAACACAAAGGTTTGCGCACATCTCTACTATAAAGACTAAACACCTTGCTATGGACCAGTTAACATTTTTTGATTTTATGTAGCTTTCCCCAGAGCATACTCCCCAAGATGACCCTTTCCATGAGGGACAAAATGTTCTGTTTCTGGACTTCCCTCTTAATTTATGATTGCCTTCACCTGGGTTGAAACCATACCTCCCAACATGACCCTCTTCAGGAGGGACACAATGCTCTGCTCCTGGACTTCTCTCTTAATTTAGGATTGCCGGCACCTGTGGTAAACAGGTTAATTGACAACAAAGGTGTTTCAGCACAGGCGAGGACAATCATAAGCTAAGAGGGAAGTCCAAGAACAGAGCATTGTGTCCTTTCTGGAAAGGGTCATGTTGGAAGGTATGGGTGAAACACCTTTCTTATTAGTTAGTTCAACACAGGTGACGGCAATCATAAATTAGGAGGGAAGTCAAAGAACAGAGCATTGTGTCCCTCCTGGAATGGGTCATGTTGGGCGGTATGGCTAGAGTGGTTCAGAATGGGATCCCAGTGCTGGGAATGGCTGCGGTCAGAATGTTGACGCTGACATCCCCGACTGCCACAATCCTGATTGTTGTAGGGTAAGTATGTTAACCTTGTCCCCTCCTGCCCCCTAACCCTCCTTTCCCACAGTCTAACCCTAACTTCCCCTCCTGCAGCCTAACTCTTACCCTCCCTTCCTGCAGCCTAATCCTAACTAACCTTAACCCCACCCCCCACCCACACACTGATACTTATGCTCCAGATGTTGGCTGTCAGATTTCCAGTGTCGGTATTCTGACAGGTGTCAGGATGTCAACTACATCTTGCCTAGAGTGCTAGGGTTAAAGCATGATATCATTGTTACATGCCTCCCAACATGACTCATTCATGGAAAGAACAAATGCTCTACTCCTGGACTTCCCTCATAATTTATGATTGCCATCACCTGTTTTGAATGGGTAAATTGATAAGAAAGGTGTTTCAGCACAGGTGATGGTAATCATAAATTGGGCTGATCCAATGAGTGCCTTAGGGATAATCCCTATTTTGTTTAATATCTACATTAGTGATATTAGATGGTTCTAGAGTACAGGGAAAAAAAATTGTATCAGGGCAGATTTCCCTTAAAATGTATTATAAATGTGCAGTGATTTAGGGGTCTATTCAATAATGTGAAGGGGCCTGAAACAGTAGTTTCTGCATGTTTTAAGTAACGGGTCCATTCATCATTAATGCCCTAATGTGGCTGCCACTTATTTATCAAGATTCGAAAACTTTTGGTGCTTGATTTCCAGAACTGACACCATCTTCAGACGATGTTAGTTCCCGGAGCCCCTGAGTGTGAAGAAGGAGTCATACGGGTCCCTCCGCCTCCACTGTCCCTCACTGTGTGCATACGTGAACTCACAACTTCTTAGTGGCAATGCTAGGGATCGTGGGATGGCTGCTTTTTGGAGCAGCAGTCCTAATGCCCCTGCAATGCTGAATTGCTATAGTACTTTGTTATCCAGCATGGGGATTCATGGGCCTGAAGGGGATTAATAGTACTGTATAGTTCCCTTAGAGGTAATAGAGGAAAGGACTAAAGAGAAGAATGCCAAATGTCACCATCTAAATGTAAAATAAAGTATCTGGTACACATAAAAATGCAAAATTTGAAAACAGAATTACATTCATACAATGCTAAAAAAACAAATAAAAGAACAACACATTGCTAGTATAGAATGATACTTTATATGCTAGCAGGACTTGCCTTCACTGACATTTATCTATTCCAACACAGAATGCTTTTAAAATGAGTCATACAACACAAATCACATCACCAAACACTAAATATAAGTGATACCTTCAGAATGCACCAAACATAAGTATACATTTTATGCAGGCATTAATTGACATTAGATGTATTAAATTATAATTACAAGTTTATGAGAAAGACCCTGGATAATGTGAATACTTTGTCACTGTCAGCTGTGATATGGGGGTACATTTACTAAGATGGGAGTTCTATTTGAGATGGGATGTTGCCCATAGCAACCAATCAGACTCCAGGTATTATCTTCTAGAAGGTGCTAGATAAAGGAGAAGTAGAATCTGATTGGTTGCTATGGGCAACATCCCATCTTAAATAGAACTCCCATCTTAGTAAATTTACCCCATGGTTTCCAAATCTTACATGGTAGGAAAAGAAGGTAATTTGTCCATATGCCAGTGGTTCCCAAACTTTTTTGAGATACAGTGCCCTACAGTATCAGAATTTTTTTTCATGGCACCCCTAGGCTAAAAGTTTCTTATTGAGAAATTCTGAAAAAAATTTAAATTAAGTAAATTGTGTTTATATGTCATCCATCGGTTCAGTTATGTGTTGAGGGATAGGATTCCTTTCTGTATGTCCAAATATTTTATGATAGTAAGCTACAAGCACTGGTTTTGTCTATTATATTGATCATAAATCATTTGAATTGGTCCTGGACCACCAACCCAGGGCACCACTGCAAGTACCCCAAGGCACCCTAGGGTGTCACTGCACACAGTTTGAGAACCACTGCTATATGCTGTTCTTCAAAGGCTTCCCATTGGTGTAGGTCTCAGGATCATCTTTGGTAGTGCCAAAAGGTTATTTTGGTACAGTATTCTATGTTTTCCTAGAAAATAAATATTAGATTTTCAGATCTTCTTATTGTTGAAGATAAATATGGAATGTGGCAACTTTATCATACTGTCTTATTAAAGAAAGTAGAGACTCATTGCAACAATAAGTTTATTGTCTCTCTTTATTCTCCCCCTTCCCCCTATCTACCTTAGGGGAGACACCCATGTGTGATATCTGATAGATAGGGACGTTAGAAACTGTGTCTTTACTTACTTTAAATAGTTAATTTCTATATTTTAAACTCTTATTCAATTATGAGGGGAATGTTTTATATCAACCTTGCTTTAGAACATCCCATTATACTGTAGTAAAATTTGTACAAAGGCAAAAGCAAATGGAAATTAGTTTTTAAAAGCATGTTTAAACTTCAGAGTAAGGATTCTCTTAGATCAAATATTGTTGACATTAACACAGTGAGTAATGTACTGCTTTTCACAAATGCCTTCTATCTCTAACATCGCAGGACACAGCCATTTAAAATAACATTTCATCTGAACTACGGCAATTTTAAGCAGAATAGTGTATTAAGGTCTACTGGGAAGCAATTTGAAGAATTCATTACCAAAGAATTTCAACTGTATAATTAGACATTTAATAACATCTTAGATAAATTATGCTCATATTTAACCCCTTGAATTCAGAGGAGGCAATCTGGGTTCAACTCTTATGATGAAAGGCTTACAGGCATAAATGCTAGCAGCTGGGAGTAGAACCAATTGCTAGAATAACTTCTCTAATAGCCTTTAAAAACAAGGCAACAATTGCAGCCTCGGAATGCTTTGATCTTATCTGAGTGGGAAATATTATGTTAATGGATATAATGAAACATTACAGACACAATGAGTTTCTTCATGACAATGACATGTTTAATGAAACTGAGTAGTGCTTGTGATTTTTTAAGCGTAGATAGGGACCAAAATAGATATTACCATTTAAAACCGCTATAAATATAGCTGTGTTAGCTTAGAGTGGTGGGATAAGGTATAGGTTATACAAAGCGTTGCAGGGGAAATATAATAGGGAACAGAGAGAAAAGGATTAATAGAGATAAGCTATTGCAAGAGAAGTAGGATAAATGATCACAAACAGTTAAAGATGACATTATCGAGGTGGATTATATAGGGGATAATGTACCCTGTACTATAGATTATAAGGACATTTATGGTCAATGAGGAAGCAGTTTGCTGTTATACAGGTCATGAAACTCCAAGATGACTTATGTAGTCAACTGTATATAGTACAGGACAGTTTATTCCTTAGGATAGTAGCACTACATTTAAAAAATATGTGACATAATAAAAAACAATGTAGGATTTAAAACAAATATTGAAAGTGAGAGGTAATGGCTTTTGGTGACAAAAAGGAAAAAGTATAGATACATTAGTATTCTTACACACTTCCTGTTTTGCCAAACACAAGAACCATGTTTTACACATTTGTCTAGAGTTAAGAAAAAAATTATTTATTCCATATAAAAGTACATTTAACACCAAACATTTTCAGAACCCGTTTAACAATAGCTTAACATGATTTCTCTCTGCTTCTGTTAAGTTTAGTTGCTTGTATTTGCGACATTTTAGGATAACACACTGCACACATACACCCTCCAACTGTACCGTTTTAGCTGCTACAGTTTCGTTTTTTTATGGGCTGTACTGGCAAAAGAGGGGCTGTACCATTTGTACCGGGTGCTGCAGCTTCCGCATTTGTATAGCAGCACTCAGTGGCGTAAGTTCGTCACAGCTGCCCGGAGGCAAGTTCATACCAGTTGCCCCCCCCCCTTATATTTAGATAAATATATGTATGTATGTGTGTGTGTGTGTGTGTGTGTGTGTGTGTGTGTGTGTGTGTGTATGGAGTGTTCTGAATTTTTTTTTATATACTGTATATATACATTTCATTGTCTTTTATTTTAAATCACACATTTCTTAGCAGTCATACCCAGGATTAGAACCCACTGACAGCAGGCACTTTACTGATTGAGCTATTTGCTCCAGTACAGGAAGCATGAGAATTGTAACAATATGATGAAGTCATGTGTAATTGTCAGAGACGTAACTTCATATAGTGAAAAGATAGCAGCAGCCATCAATTAACTTACTTCAATGGTGTTACAGAATGGGGGGAGAAGAGCCCCCCTTCAGAGCAGGAGCCCGGCGGCAGATGACTCCGTTGCCTCCCAGAGTTCTGCCTCTGGCAGCACTGCAGCAACACAAACACCTACAACACTGCTCAGTGACAGGCAGCTCTCTCCGTCCTTCCCTGACAGCGCAGGCTACCTCCATCCCCCAGGAGCAGCCGCCAGTATCATAGAAAGAGCAGTGCTGAGCCACTTTTCCCATGGCCACACCCTCTCTACCCATGGCCATGTCTCCTGTACCAGTTGTTAACTGGGAAGTGTTGGAGGGTATGCACACATGAACACACAGAAGTTGGCTGTGCTGCTGATGACATTTTAATGCTCAAGATGGCTAGAACTTTATAGTCCTATCCATTTCACCTCCTGTATGTCTCTTTGTTCCTCTTGAATACCCGATTGCATATTAGACGCATGAGGATAGCAATCACATAGAGATCACTGTTACAATTAATTCTGAGGGCTCTGCCATTATGGTGCCCACACACAGTGCTGTTATTACATGCTATTTGATCTTTTTAGTTCAAATAGCATCACATCTAGTTCAAATAGCAACATGTGTATTGTCCCTTGCGATGCAATGCGCGCTCCCATCTAGTCCATATCTCAAGGCAAAATAGTATGTGCAGGCAGGTATTTTGGTACTACAGCACACATAGTACATTGTAATGTATTCAAGATCAGATGTAGTTCAAATAGCATACCCCACTTAGTCCAAATCACATAGCACACATTGTATAGGCTCAAATCGCACCTATTTATTTATTTATTACCAGTTATTTATATAGCGCACACATATTCCGCAGCGCTTTACAGAGAATATTTTGCTCATTCACATCAGTCCCTGCCCCAGTGGAGCTTACAATCTATGTTCCCTATCACATGTACACACAGACACATTCACGCTAGGGTTAATTTTGTTGGGAGCCAATTAACCTACCAGTATATTTTTGGATTGTGGGAGGAAACCGGAGTATCCGGAGGAAATCCACGCAAGTACGGGGAGAATATACAAACTCCGCACAGTTAGGATCATGGTGGGAAACGAACCCATGACCTCAGTGCTGTGAGGCAGTAATGCTAACCATTATACCATCCGTACTGCCCGTATGCACCTAGCACAAATAGCACCGGGTGTGGGCCCCATTACAGTCCAGGTTGTAAGAATATCCATGCTTGAGTACAAATGGTTAAATCAAATTGACTGAGGTACTAATTAAGTCACTGGTGCTCAATCATGGATATTGTTAAAGCCTGGACTGTACTAGTAGAGTTTGGGAAACTCAAGTCTATGGTATTGCCTGTTAAGCCAATGCCAAGGTAGTAATTTGCCCCCCCACCAAAAAAAATAAAAAAAAATAAAAGAAAAAGAAATGAATTCAAACTACGCTGCATAGTAGTGCAACCTTTTTCTCATTACACTGCACAGTAGTACCCCTCATTAACATTACACCGCCCCACAGGGGAGAGTGGGGGAGGGAGAGAGAGGTAGAGAAAGAGATGGGAGAGAAAAATATATATATATTATGACAAGGATCACAAACACGGGGATGAACACTTTCGGTGTTTATTTTGAACAGCAGGTCACCACACAGCAAGTTAAATCCATATGCAGTAAGTATTACAGGCAGTAGCATACAGGCACTATCAGCATAGCAGACTCTTGATAGGCTCCAGTGGTCCCTAGTCTAACCTACAAAACCCGGCCTATCACTTGGGTAGTTATTCCACCGTCAAAATCAAGGTGACTCTACCCTGGAAACCCTTATATCAGGAATTCCCAGGTGCTGCTGATCACACACCTGGGGTTCTGCTACTGTTTCCAAAACCTGGTCTGGATCCTCCACATTACTTTCACATGGAAAAATGCTGTCTCTGCCACACTCCTCCGCCTTAGCTTCAACCACCCTGGTGAAGCTACATTATTTTCAGGCGAGCTCTCTGCCTCGCCCACCCCTATCTGTGTCATCCACCCAGGTACACAAACCTTCCACTACCTTCCAGAGGTCACCCACCTCACCTTCTTCCTCCTCCAATAGCTTCACCATAGGGTTGCTTGGAGGAACAGGACCTACAAACCTCCTGGAAAGGGCATCAGCATTGAGGTGCTGTTACCCCGGACAATGCCTCACTTCAAACTTAAATGGCTGCAAAGCCAAAAACCAACAGGTCACACGAGCATTCACCTCTTTGTTTGTATGCATCCACTGTAAGGATGCATGGTCTGTGACCAAAAAAAACTCTTGTCCCAATAAATAATACCTTAATGACTCAACTGCCCATTTAATGGCCAAGCACTCCTGCTCTACAGTTGAGTACCTGCGCTCCCTGGGCAATAACTTACGGCTAAGGTGGTGGATGGGCTTCTCCTCTCCATCCACCTCTTGTGATAGGACTGCTCCTAATCCTGTCCCAGAGGCATACGTTTGTAACACAAATTGCTTTTTAAAGTCAGGAGCTTGCAAGACAGGCTCAGTACACAAAGCTCGTCTTAAATCCTGCCAAGCAGTTTCCACTGGTCTAGACCACATTATTTTGTCTGGGAATTGTTTTTTAAGACATAGCGGCGAAATCTCGAATGAACCTGCGATAATATCAGTTCAAACCGAGAAATGTCCTAAGTTGTGATTTACATTTCGGTCTAGACCAGGTGAGGACTGCTTCTACCTTACTAGGCTGGGGTTTAACCTGTCCTCTGTCCACAATGTACCCCAAATACTTGGTCTCAATCATACCAATGGCACATTTCCCAGGGTTGGCGGTAAACCTGTGTGCCCGTAGAGACTTTAAAACGGCTTCTACCTTCCACCTCAGACAGAGCTGAAAATAACAATGTCATCTAAATATGTAGTCGCATATTCCGTGTGGGGCCGCAGCAACTTATTCATAGCTCTCTGGAAGGTTTCTGTGGTACCACGTAAACCGAATGGAAACATTTTATATTGGAATAAGTCTTCTGGGGTAGAGAAGGCTGTTTTTGCCTTAACTGCCAATAACCTTCTGTCAAATCAAGTGTAGTGAGATATTGACTATTGGCTAAATTTTCTACCAACTCATCAACCCGGGTCATAGGGTAACAATCAAACTGGGACACTTAATTTAATTTACGGAAGTCATTGCAGAACCATAAGGCACCTGAAGGCTTCGGTATTAGAACAATTGGATTATTCCACTCACTAGTGGATTCCTCTATAACCCCTAGGTGTAACATCTCTTCCACCTCCTGCTTTACCGCTGCCCGCTTCGCTTCGGGTATGCGATATGGCCTCTGTTTAATGACCACCCCGTGTGGAGTCACAACATCATGTTGGATGATCTGTGTCTTTCCCGGAATGGCAGAAAACACATCTTGGTAGCATTTCACCAAGTTCACCCATTTCTGTTCAGGAGTAAGCATGACTTCAGTGGGCACCTGGCATACTGAAATCTTTTTAGCTACCAAAGTGGGCCGACTGGCAATTTCCTTCCAGGGTTTTAACACGTTTACATAGTAGACTTGTACCGCCCTCCTTCTACCCTCCTGTCCGACCCTGTAATTTACCGGTCCCACTGCCTCGATGATCTCATAAGGGCCCCGCCATTGTGCATACATCTTGCTTTCTGCACCAGCACTAACACTTTGTCTCCTGGATTAAAGGACTGGTTGACTGAGGTGACGTCATACCTCTGTTTCTGACGTTGTTGGGTCCTTCCCATGTGTTCGTTCAGTAGTGGCGCAATGTGCCTTAGACGGCCGTATAACTGGGCCACAAACTGAACAACGTTAGGGTCCTGGCATGGTTGTTCTTCCCACGCTTCTTTTAAGAGATCTAGAATCCCTCTGGGCTGTCTCCCATAGACGAGCTCAAAGGGACTAAACTCTGTAGAGGATTGGGGTACCTCTCCGACCACAAACATCAAGTAAGGTAGGAGCAAATCCCAATCTCATTTTTCTTGTGACACTGCCCTCTTTATAATTTGCTTAAAGGTTTTTTTAAATCTTTCTACCAGGCCATCTGTCTATGGGTGGTACACCGTTGTGGTAATTCTGTTTACGTTTAACAATCGTCATAAATCTTTCATGAATTTAGACACGAAAGGTGTACCTTGGTCCGTTAAGACCTCTTTCGGTAGTATACATGGTTAGTAGTTCTCTGCCAATAGTGCCAGATTTCATATTGCGCAGGGGTATAGCCTCTGGGTACCTGGTGACATAATCAACTACCACCAATATGTATTGGTGCCCTTGAGCAGATCTTTCCGCTGGCCCTATCAGATCCATACCAATCCGCTCAAAAGGTACGGAAATTATAGGGAGGGGTACCAGTGGAGCTCTAAACTCTGGCCGTAGGGCTGTCCTCTGGCAGACTGGGCATTCCTGACAATACCTCTTAATGGAAGCATAGATGCCAGGCCAAAAGAACATTAACTGGATGCGTTGGAGTGTTTTCTCCTCCCCTAGATGGC
The DNA here is from genome assembly GCF_028390025.1 of Pseudophryne corroboree. Classification (NCBI taxonomy): domain Eukaryota; kingdom Metazoa; phylum Chordata; class Amphibia; order Anura; family Myobatrachidae; genus Pseudophryne; species Pseudophryne corroboree. Next base: position 726,341,952 of record NC_086445.1, read on the forward strand.
CACCCCACAAATGCGTGTAGGCAGCTTCTAATACCAACCGTTCCAGTTTTCGGGGAAGCAAGAGCTGATCTACATTTTTCCCTTTTAAAGTAGCGACACGATATAGCAAATAATTTTCCAAAACAAAATATGGTACACCCTCTGATGGTAAAGCATCAACTACCCTGCCGTTAACTACTTTAACAGTCTAAAAGGCGTGTACCAAATTGATGTCATCGCGTTGATCTCTAACAAAGTCCTGCAGTGATATCTTCTCACCAACTGGGTTCCAACGGGCCTCGGACTCAGTCTCTTGGGGTGGCTTGGGACCGGCAGCCTCTCTCCCGGATGGTAAACTTTGGTAGTCTCTGGTCTCTGGCTTCTGAGTTGTTTCAGTGGTTGACGGTTTGTTGGTAGCATGCCTTGTAATCAGCTTCTGCAACAGTCCTGGCCCAGGATCAGCAGATATGGGGGTCTGGAGGTCACCGCCGCTACCACCTTTAATGACCGACCTTGAACGGTCAGGGGTAAGTAGACACGTGGGCACTCCTCCACATCCCCATGGATGCACCATGACAGGAGGCTGGACCTTGTCAGCTCCTGGAGGAACCACATTGGCCGTGACAATGGTGAGCTCACTGCCGGTATCCACCAGGGCCCAAATCTCCCGGTTTTCCACCTGTACCTGCACCCGGAACAGGGAGGACCAGTGGCGCACGCAGGGGGGGTTTCTGAGTACCTGGACCCCCCCGATGAGCTGAATTTTCTGTTTGAGACTGAGACAGCTGTGTCTCCGTCTCAGCAAAAAAGCCGCAATCGCGCGAATGGAGCTGCAGCAACCACAGAGAGCTAAGTATGTAGTTCTCTGCTTACAGTCACCGAATGTCCCGGGGGCTCCCTCAATCCTCGCACGTTCACCACTCTGCTCCCAGCCCACTGTGTATATGTTAGTTCGAAATCTTTGTTTATGTGTGTATTTGTATGTTAAGTACAGTATGTACTGTATGTGGGTTTATGTTTGTGCTTGTGTATGTACTGTATGTATGTATGTGTGTTTGTTTATTTGTGTGTGTTTGTGTATGTATATATGTTTGTTTTATATATATATATATATATATATATATATATACACTGCTCAAAAAATTAAAGGGAACACTAAAATAACACATCCTAGATCTGAATGAATGAAATATTCTTATTAAATACTTTGCTCTTTACATAGTTGAATGTGCTGACAAAAAAATCACAAAAAAATTATCAATGGAAATCAAATTTATTAACCCATGGAGGTCTGGATTTGGAGTCACACTCAAAATTAAAGTGGAAAAACACACTACAGGCTGATCCAACTTTGATGTAATGTCCTTAAAACAAGTCAAAATGAGGCTCAGTAGTGTGTGTGGCCTCCACGTGCCTGTATGACCTCCATACAATGCCTGGGCATGCTCCTGATGAGGTGGCGGATGGCCTCCTGAGGGATTTCCTCCCTGACCTGGACTAAAGCATCCGCCAACTCCTGGACAGTCTGTGGTGCAACATGGCGTTGGTGGATGGAGCGAGACATTATGTCCCAGATGTGCTCAATTGGATTCAGGCCTGGGGAATGGGCGGGCCAGTCCATAGCATCAATGCCTTCGTCTTGCAGGTACTGCTGACACACTCCAGCCACATGAGGTCTAGCATTGTCTTGCATTAGGAGGAACCCAGGGCCAACCGCACCAGCATATGGTCTCACAAGGGGTCTGAGGATCTCATCTCGGTACCTAATGGCAGTCAGGCTACCTCTGGCGAGCACATGGAGGGCTGTGCGGCCCCCCAAAGAAATGCCACCGCACACCATTACTGACCCACTGCCAAACCGGTCATGCTGGAGGATGTTGCAGGCAGCAGAATGTACTCTATGGCGTCTCCAGACTCTGTCACATGTGCTCAGTGAGAACCTGCTTTCATATGTGAAGAGCATAGGGTGCCAGTGGTGAATTTACCAATCTTGGTGTTCTCTGGCAAATGCCAAACGTCCTGCACGGTGTTGGGCTGTAAGCACAACCCCCACCTGTGGACGTCGGGCCCTCATACCACCCTCATGTTTCTGATCGTTTGAGTAGACACATGCACATTTGTGGCTTGCTAGTGGTCATTTTGCAGGGCTCTGGCAGTGCTCCTCCTGTTCCTCCTTGCACAAAGGCGGAGGTAGCGATCCTGCTGCTGGGTTGTTGCCCTCCTATGGCCTCCTCCACGTCTCCTGATGTACTGGCCTGTCTCCTGGTAGCGCCTCCATGCTCTGGACACTACGCTGACAGACACAGCAAACCTTCTTGCCTTCCTGGATGAGCTGCATTACCTGAGCCACTTGTGTGGGTTGTAGACTCCGTCTCATGCTACCACTAGAGTGAAAGCACCACCAGCTTTCAAAAGTGACCAAAACATCAGCCAGAAAGCATAGGAGCTGAGAAGTGGTCTGTGGTCACCACCTGTAGAACAACTCCTTTATTGGGGGTGTCTTGCTAATTGCCTATAATTTCCACCTGTTGTCTATTCCATTTGCACAACAGCATGTGAAATTGATTGTCAATCAGTGTTGCTTCCTAAGTGGACAGTTTGATTTCACAGCAGTGTGATTGACTTGGAGTTACATTGTGTTCTTTAAGTGTTCCCTTTATTTTTTTGAGCAGTGTATATATATATATATATATACACACACACACACACACACACACACACACACACACACACACACACACACACACACACACACATACAGTTCAGATATGCAAGTGGCAATATCAGGACTTAATCTGCAGCAACGGTGGTGCTTACTATTTTTAAACCATTTTCAAGGATTCAAAAAAACAACCATACATGTTCTTACTTTTATAGGATAACATCCAGTGATCTCAATGCCACTGTCCCTGCAAAAGCCGTCCACTCCCAATGACGTCAGAGATCTCTGGGTGTTATCCTATATAGGTAAGAACATGTATGGTTTTCTTGTATCCTTGAAGACGGTTTGAAAAGAAACTAAAACGTTGGAGTAAGCACCGCCGTCTACTGGATTTATTTTGCTGCAAATTTAAGTCCCGAGAGTGCCAGCATATCTGAACTGTATTCCAGCTGACTCTGTCGACTTAGGAGGGTACCTGGGCATTTATTTATGTATGGATGGAGTGCAGATTGTCCGGGACTGTATATACTATATATATATATATATATATATATATATATATATAAATGAACAATGGAGCACTCACCAGGCTTATTCTCCAATAAACATCACCAATTTTTATTAAATAGACAGCATATATTCAACTGCCCACTGTAGTCCAAGAAAATATATCACAAGTCCTCTCAAACGTTTTCGTTCCCATACAGACTGTCATCAGAAGATACCAAAATGTGCAGAAAGCTGTCTCATCCTTATCCTTAAACATCAGCAATCTATCTGACCATGCCTCACCGGCTCCTTATCTACCCCCAAATTTAAAAAAAAGGGCGTCAAAATAGGTATCATAATGACGTCATTAAATGGTTGGGACCAGACAATGCAGTAATCTAATAACAGATATTTATTAAATCCTTTCAGATATTACCAAATATAAACTAAATATAAGCAATGCTCAATTCCCTTCAGGGCATCTCCAATTAGCCAAATTAAAAAACCCACCATAACGGACACCCGATCATCCACCCTCATCTCTCAGGCAGTCAGCGTGCTCCGAAGGAGCGCACCCGATGCTTCCTGTCCCAGTGAACCGCATCACGTGTAGACAGAAGCGGTGTCCCGGAGCGGTTGCCAAGAAACCACAACGGGGGCCGCCACATGCCCACCAACGCTGGGCTCAATACATAAACTTCAATTCAAGGTTTTAACTAAGTGAGGAGCATAGCACACATCTCCCTCAAGCGGCCGTGGGCGGAAGTGACATAACGGGACGGTTGCCAAGCAACTACCACAGAAGCCATCTCATGCCCACCGGTGATCGGCTTGGTATACAGCATAGAAATGAGATGTCAAAATAGGGGTGTATCTAAGTGGAGAAGTTAACCAAGAGCATAATCTACGCCGCTTCCGTCTACACGTGTAAATGATATACAGGTTGAGTATCCCATATCCAAATATTCCGAAATACGTAATTTTTTGAGTAGGACTGAGATGGTGAAACCTTTGGTTTTATGATGGAGGTTGTTGGTGACTTTAAGGGCAATTTCGCTAGAGTTGTATGATAAAAATTGGAATAGAGTGGGTTAAGGAAGGATTGTAAGGAAAGGGGTGCAGTTGTAGACACTGCTCAAGGAGTTCAGTGGAGGAGGGGAGAAAGTGGTGTGTTTGAGACTAACACAGAAACGAAATAAGCCTGCAATCTATAATCCCAGTTACCGATCTCAGTTTTTTTCTCTTTTCTGATTGTAATGAGATATCAATACAGAAAGTCACCGTAGGAGATGTCACTTCAACTGGGAGTGACCGATGAGCCACCAGGAGATGTCACTGCCACTGGACAATATTCCGATATTCTATTATGTCGACATTTCATCAGTGTCACCATGATGAATGCCGAAAAGGTGAATGTTGATATTTCATACCTAACCCAAAGTTAATACCAGCATAATATTGTTTACTACTTCCATTTTTTTTTTTTAGAATTTGTTTCCTTAAGATCAAATATCAAGAAGAGAATTGAATAAAGCAAAACAATAAAATAAAAAACACTAAAGGCTATTTATTATTTACAGAATCTAAATGAAAATGAATAACTGGGATACCCTGGTTAGAGCAACCTTATTTTTTGTCTGATTCTGTTTTACATACTGCCATTCTTAAATGTAGACAAATAAGCAGACCTGGAGTCCTGCATAAAATTATAAGAGCTTCCAGGCATAACTTGTGGTTGCAGTTAAATAAGCCACTACACTACCTATAACTAGAAGGCAGAACATATTTATCTGTTTTATCATCTCAAAGCGGCTTGTTGTGCTTTTTTTCTGTTATTTTTTCTACGTTTTTTTTTCTTCCTGAAGCAAATTGGTTAAAAATTTTAAATAGAAATAAACCTTGACTTAATGTTTGCCGTTCATGTCATAGAAAGTAAATAAAATGTGTCAACACAAAGTAAAAATATTAAAGAATTAAACTAATCCACTCGGAATTACATACCCCAATTATGAGGGATTTGTGTTTTTCATTTAAAAACTTGGAAATGGTCAATCTTTAATCAAGATCATATTTTTCTACTTTTGTTTTCCCTCTTAAATACCTATGTCCTTCTTGATTTATTTTCAATGTCTCGTGCTGCATACACATTTCTGATGACATCTAGAGCTCACATAGGGTAAGAGAAGGGCCAGTGCTTATAAGGTAAAGTTTGATGCTTAGCAATATGAGCCAAAAATGTTGATAAACTATATTATCCCTGATTCATTTAAGGAAAATGTATGTAAAGCACTAATCATTGTATTTTACCAGATTGATTACCTGTAATCTGCATAAAGTGTAGCCATTTGAGTCTTCAGTACTAACAATAAAGTTGTAATTGATGATGTCACTGATGTGCTCAATAGCTGACTAATCTTTAGGCTCTTGTTTCTTGTCTGCTGCTGCATTTATGAATGTTGACTCAAGCCATAAAATACCTGTCTCTATGGTGCCAGTGGGGGGAATTCAATTGGGAGCAACGTTTAATGTGGTACAAAACCTTGCTTACCTCTTGCCCAATTTTGGATTACTGCCGGTATGCGTGCCCCCGATACCCATGGCATCAAATTTAAAAAAAATGAATGGTCACATGGTTTTGTTCAGTGTTGAAAATCCTGCATCGCAAGTTTTCATCGGTCATCTCCCCTCAATCTACCAACTTAGGATGGGGCTGATGGGAGTCCCGGGGGCTGCTGGGACACGCAAGGGCTGCGGCCAGATTTAGTTCTCCCAGTGGTTGGCTCCAGGAGGGATGACAGTGGACCGGGGGGGGGACAAGCACACAAGCAGAGAGTCACACACACACACATACACACACTCTCATGCACATACACACTCTCATGCACATACACACTCACTTACACATACTTACAGACACTCACACACCTCACATACTAACTGCTGCTGCAGAAACAACACGGCCCTTGACTTTGGCTGAAGAAGATACTGCTTTGGAAGGTGACACTAATTCAGCTGATTGAAAACTTCCAATTGGTTAATTAGTCATTTGGGATGGTGTCTTCTGGATCACAAAGCAAGTCCTGATGATTTTTCCTAAAAGTAGTGATTTTAGGAAAATATCAGGCTTGATATGGAGGTGGGAGAAAAAAAGATGCAGAAATCACCATGCCCCATTTTCAGCCCCCTAATTGAATAGGAAAACCCTGCTGCTGTGAAAAAAAAAAACCCTGCGCTGCGGGGTATTTTTTATTTACCACCCACAATTGAATCTGCCACAGTGTGTCACAAATGCTAAAAGATTATTGATCAAAAGTGTTGAAAGCTGCAGAGAGTTGATTATAAGAATCATGGTTGTTTCTAAGAGAGGTCAATCTCTAACTTCTGTCAATACGTGGTCACAATCAGCACTCAATTGAGTCTGCAAGACACGAGTGTGATAGAGAGTTGATCAGAATACAACCACCCGGTCTGTCTAAAAATGATTACACTCCCCGTTACCTCACATACAGTACACACAGAGGCAGAACTCTGGGAGGCAATGGAGTCATCTGCCGCCGGGCTCCTGCTCTGAAGGGGGGCACCTCTCCTCCCATTCTGTGACACCATTGAATTAAGTTAATTGATAGCTGTTGCTGTCTTTTCAGTGACCGACTTCCTCACTGGTCCCTGCACTTTACAAATCTGCCATCAGTGTAACAGGTCATAGGGTCTAATCCTGGGTATGACTGCTAAGAAATATGTGATTTAAAATAAAAGGCAATTAAATGTATAAATACAGTATATAATTTTTTTTCAGAACACTCCATACACACACACACACACACACACACACACACACACACACACACACACACACACACACACACACACACACACACACACATATTTATCTTAATATAGGAAATAGGGGGGCACCACTATTTATCTTGCCTCCGGGCGACTGTGACGAACTTACGCCACTGAGTACACATTATTAATGCTCAAATAAATGTGTGGCTGTTCCCAGGGACGGATTTAGGGATGAGCGTGCCCCCAGGCACAACAGTAACGGCAGGCCTCTGCTGGCCTAATTTTATTATTTTTATTGATTGGCTATGATATAAACCCCCATTTTAGGATAGACAATTTAATAGAAGAATTAGAAGAAAAAAAACACTGAAATTTTGTAATTTTTAATTATGTATACATATTTACTAAGTAGGACAGCTTACAGGGGCATTATGTACATGTCCTACCTAGGGTTGCCACCTCTCCCAAATTTCCGGGATTCTCCAGGATTTAGTGATAACCCTCCAGGAGGCTTTCCCCCTCACCTGGATTCCGGGATTCTCCCAGAATAAGGGGACCCTGGGAGTGGAGCGCAGGCGCAGCGCGTGGCCAGCAACACACAGACCTGTCAGTCTCCGCCTCCAGCCCACAAACCGGTACTTGTTGAGGGACTGCTGGGGGTGGCGCCGTCGGCAGTGCGCACATAGGGGACGGATGTCACCTCGGCCCCCAGAATGTGCAGGTGTGCTCTGAGACTGAGCGGCACCTCTCACTAACTGGCACTACACGACTGCACGTTACAGCCTCTCTGTAGCTGCCGAGCACAGCCTGGCATCATGTCCACCATCAGGGGGGTGCTGCGGGCACAGATGTCCCGGGCCTGGCCTCTCTAACAGAGAGGAGAGGGCCCGGGCTGCTCATGCCGCCGCCCGCCCGCCATGATGCTACGCCCTGCCTATTTTGTGAGTCCCGGGCCCCAGAATTTCTGATGGCAGCCCTGACTGGCATAGGCGGCATCCGGCAGGGCGCTGGCATTTTTGGTAAAGTTAATTACATTGTCCTGCTCCACACCCCCCTTCCCTAATTTACTTGAGTGTCTTATATACCGCTCCTCATGACCTTTTCAATTTATCATCCACTGGATGCATGCTTATACTGTAAGTTATCACACCAGTTTGTTACACACTTGTGCAAGTTGTGCTCCATTTTCAGCTATTTCCTCTTCTCTTCCAATTTCATGTGCACCTCTGATTTATGTCTAACATTCTCCTTTGTTATTATGTCATAGCCATAAGTATAGGTCTTGTTTCTCACATGCTGTGCAATTGTGACACCCCACCACATCCCATCAGAAGGAACCCTTCTTCCTCATGTATGTTTACTGTGGAGTACCTGATTATTGTTATAGGACCCTTTCTGGGATAACATATATATATATATATATATATGTGCACAGGTGCTCTGTACATTGTACAATGGTGACAGTGGATAAGAGAGTGTCCTTTGTTATGTGCACCATACATTGGTGACAGTAGATGAGCAGGTGCAGGGGCCAGTGCATGATTAGAAACTGCTGGACTGTCCACGCCAGCTGCAAAGGAACTCAAGGACACCGGGCAGCTGTTGAGGAGGAACTGAGCACTTACCGGGTGGTCCCTGGAGAGAGGAGGCAGGACTGCGCGGTTCCGGTTTTGACCCTGCAAGAGTGGCACTGAGTGTGGGGCTTCCACATTGTCTCACAGTCAGCGTGAGGGAGAGCAGGTCCAGCAGCGGCAAGGCAGAGCCACCCTGGTGTTAGACCAGCCAGAGGGATGGAGCGGAGTTCAGCTTACTGGCAGCAGACACGCCGGGAGGCAGTACGGAGGCGGGCCGGGAGGCAGAACTCGTACTGATTGACGGAGGTGACTCTCCTTTTGACTCCCTTACAGTAAAGACTGCAGGAGGTGGCTCCGGAGGTGGCTCCCTTGTTGCGGCCACACCAGGATGCGGACCGGGGCGGAGACCGAGATTCCTGCTCGATCAAAGGAAGCACGTAGGTGGGCCTCCCTTTTCCCTCTCTGTGAGCATCAGTGACAGCAGCAGTTTCCCTAGACAGGGTATATACATAGACAGTACACTGATGGTGAAATGCCTTCAACCGTGACTCCAGGCGTAGTCCTGAAATAGTGATAGTTCGGAGACATATCGAGACAGCAAAGCCACATTATAGGGGCTCCTCTATAACCGCTTTACCGTAACAAGCACACCTTTTAAAGACAGTTATAGTGCCAACAAACCAGCTATAGAGATGGAGAATTGACAGAGCTAAACGATAATTTCCCCCAACACAGCCGACTGTGGAAAATAGGAGTACCGTATAAGTTATACTACATAAACTAATATCCAGTTGTAACACAGCAGTCTTTATCCGCATGGCTGTCCAAGTACTGCACAGTAGCAGGATAATTGAGTAGCATACAGCAAGAGATACAAAGTAACAGTGGCAGACCTTGTGTCAGGGAGACAGCAGAACAGGGACCTGGAGCTTATGTTGTAATTAATTCTCACCAATTACTAGGAAAAGCTGACAGATTTTCTGGAGCAGAGTAGTTTTCCCTCAGGAGCAACACTGGTTTCTAGTATAGACTGTAGCGCCAAGGGATATCAGGCAAGAACAATTAAGCTTTGTTTACGTTAAACCCGGGCAACGAATAATAAGAGAGCTCTCTTTAACACATATCTAGCCGTGCACGTGCTCTAAAGGATTTGTATTTTTTGTTTACTTTGTTTGCATACCTTGGTTTGGGGACAAAGGGAATTTGAGTGTAATCTACTGTTTTAACCAGTTCTGAATATTTTGTGAATATTTTGACATTTAATGTGAGGTTTACCTTAGTCTACAGCTGATGTAATTAAATTAACTAACAGGTTGTTACGCACAGCAAGTCAGGTTCAGCCTAGTATTACATTTTTTCAAAGTTGTGTGGAAGAGGTTAATTGTCTTCCAGTGCCTCTATGGTACTAGGGTGTCATGTTGCGGAATTGAGCTTTCTTATACACCTTTCTGACCCGCACAGAGGAAAAGGTAACTCGGCGCATTTTGCAGATCATTACATATAAGTTTTAGCGTACACGAACAGGATATCTGCAAGATGTCGTCTCCACAGACTCCCGCATCGACCTCAAACCGGAGGCTTCTGCCCACGTCACCCAGAAGGGAAAGTTTGACTACCACGACGGCATCACCTATAACCATGCGGTATTATTTTGGGGCCCCGTGGTTACCTACATATTCAGGAAACATTGATTAATGTGGTTCAAGCACCCTTAAGGAGTTCAAAGACAAACTGTGGTGGTCATTCCGAGTTGTTCGCTCAGTAATTTTCTTCGCATCGCAGCGATTTTCCGCTTATTGCGCATGCGCAATGTTCGCACTGTGACTGCGCCAAGTAAATTTGCTATGCAGTTAGGAATTTTACTCACGGCATTACGAGGTTTTTTCTTCGTTCTGGTGATCGTAATGTAATTGACAGGAAGTGGGTGTTTCTGGGTGGAAACTGGCCGTTTTAAGGGAGTGTGCGAGAAAACGCTACCGTTTCTGGGAAAAACGCGGGAGTGGCTGGAGAAACGGAAGAGTGTCTGGGCGAACGCTGGGTGTGTTTCTGACGTCAAACCAGGAACGACAAGCACTGAACTGATCGCACTGGCAGAGTAAGTCTCGAGCTACTCAGAAACTGCACAGAGAAGTCTTTTCGCAATATTGCGAATCTTTCGTTAGCAATTTTGAGAAGCTAAGATTCACTCCCAGTAGGCGGCGGCTTAGCGTGTTCAATGCTGCTAAAAGCAGCTTGCGAGCGAACAACTCGGAATGAGGGCCTGTATTCTTTGTTTCGTCTATACCCACTTAGTGAAAAACAACAAGTGGAGATTTTGATGAAGCAACTTAAAGGCCCCGCATTATGTGAGGTGAAGGCTTGGGAGGATATGGAAAGACAGACGGTAGAGAATATTTAAGAATATTCGATTCCAAAATGGTGGCGGAGGTGAAAAGTCGCCTTTACGCGAGGAAACAGCGACCCAATGAATCGCTGTGGGGTTTGCGTTTGCCCATTAATAGGTCCACCGTCGCAGGAGTGGTGGCCTAGGTATGTTGCTGAGTGACTGCATCTGAAGATCCAGATCAATGGGGTCGAAGTAGCAGCTCTCTTGGACATGGATTCTCAAGTATCGACCATCAGACTCACTGAGTTTCTCCGGCATTGGGATGAAACCACCATCGTAACTCCACCAACTACCTGGCTCCATCTACTGGCCAGCAACGGACAACCAATCACATATTGAGGGTATGGGAACCTGATATGAAAATCGGGAAAGCTAGGTTAAGCAGACAAGGGTGCCTAGCTACCACTGCACCTATTGAACATTTACCTCTGGTTATATTGGGCATGAACATCCTGAAAAACAGCCCCAATGAGTTGGTGGAAGCTCTTCAATGTAAAATGAGGACTGTGACTCTTAGAGAGAGGAGGGCTTTACAGCAGATGGTACGATTGCTTGAGAAGCAGAAGAGATTTGCCAATGTTCGGGGGGAGGTCGGAAATGCCAGGTTTATAGATCAGCAGCCAGTCTTATTAAAGCCCAAGTCTGAGCATGTGGTGTAAGACCAAGATAGGTCCCCTTGGTTTAGATTATGAGGCCTTGATAGAGTCCTGCAACCATAATGGACAGCAGCCTTTCGCTGTGGCATGAACATCAGAAATTGTGGAACATGGAAGGGTACCTGTGAGTGTACTGAACACCCATCACTATCCTATACGACTTTACAAGCACTGTCCAGTAGCAAGAGTAAGCCAAGTAGACTTCCAGGACATCGTGGGACAGGGTATGACTGCGGCTCAAAATGAGGCAGCGGCAGAGGAACTGCTAGAGAATAATGGTGAAACTCCGTGGTGGGCCGAGATACAAATCAGCAAAGATGACACATCAGATGCCCAGAGAGGGGGGTACGTCATGTGGTCCGATGAAATGCTGCAGTTTTTAGTCAACACCCTTCTGATTTTGGCAAAGCAGAGAAAGTGTATCATCATATCCCCACTGGAACAACCCCCACCGATCAAAGAAAGACACCAACCATTACCTCCAGCCATGTACCAGCCTGTGCAAAAAATGATCACCGAAATGAAGGAGGCTGGAGTCATTCGGGAGAGCCACAGTCCTTGGGTGGCCCCAGTTGTGATCATGAAAAAAAAGATGGTAGCCTCTGTTTCTGCGTGGACTATTGCAAATGAAACGCCATAACTCATAAAGATGCTTACCCACTACCGCGAAATGAAGAGTCCTTAACAGCCTTGAAGACAGCAGCATATTTCTCAACGCTAGATTTTACCAGTGGATACTGACTGATTCAAATGGGCCCCTGAAGACAGGGATAAGACAGCTTTCACAACCCCAATGGGCTTATTTGAATTTGAAAGGATGCCCTTTGGGCTCTGCAATGCACCGGCCACATTCTAACGGGTCATGGAACATTGTCTTGGACATCATAATTTCGAGACTGTTTTATTATATCTTGACAATGTCATAATTTTTTCAAAAAATTACGTGGATCACTTACGGCACTTGGAGGAAATCTTAAATTTACTGACCAAGGCAGGACTGAAACTCAAGCTGGCCAAATGTCGTCTTCTCAAACCAAAAGTACGGTACCTTGTTCATATTGTCAGTGCTGAATGAGTGATGCCTGACCTGGAGAAAATCAACGTCATGCAGGGTTGGCCAGTACCCTAAACAGTCCAGGACGTTCAAAGCTTTCTGGGATTCGTTGGTTATTAGAGGCCCTTCATCAAACGGTTTGCCAAAGTGGCCACCCCATTGCATGAACTCTTAAGGGGCAGGTCAGGTATTGAAATAAGAGGCTCGTCTTCTGTTGATTGGGGAGAAGAACACCTAAGGGCCTTTGATCAGCTGAAAATCTTGTTGACGGAAGCTCCATTACTCGCCTATCCAGACTATGACAAACCTTTTGAAGTATATACTGATGCCAGTCACCGTGGGTTGAGGGCTGTCTTGACCCAGAGTCAGAATGGACATGAGCGAGTTATTGCCTATGCCAGTAGGGGCCTTCGCAGGACTGAGCAGTACAGTGAAAATTACAGTACCTTCAAGCTGGAATTGCTAGCTTTTGTCTGGGCCATCACGGAAAAATACTACTTGGCCGCCACACTGTTTATCATCATGACGGATAATAATCCTTTAGCCCATTTACCCACTGCTCGACCCGGAGCTCTTGAACAAAGATGGGTATCCCGCCTTGCCAACTTCAGTTATATGGTGTCTTACAGAAATGGAAAACTGAATGCAATGCTGATGCCCTGCCCGTCTACCAACTGCAGATGTTGCGGTAGAAGATAAAGATGTTGATGAAGATATCAAGACTCCAGTGTTTAAATCCTGTGGAACGGGGAGAATTGTCACTTCCGACCCTTTATCTGCCTCAGCTGATCTGCAACTTGGGGATCCCCAATACGACACACCCAGCATCGACTGGTCAAGAATCCAACAGCGAAGCCCCGTGTTGAGAGAACTCATGGCTCTACTACAACAGAGACGCCGGTTAAATAGAGTTCAACGAGCCGAAGCCGATCCAGAGCGAGTAAAATGGTTGAGACATCGGGAGCACATCCAGCTGAAACAAGGTCTTCTAGTACGAATTAGCATAGACCCCGGCACTCATCAGACACTCAAGTTGTTGTCCCAAGAGATCGGGCCACCCTCCTGTTAGAAGCCTATCATGATCGATCTGGACACTTTGGATGCAAAAGACGGATGCGGTATTAAGAAAAATATACTTCTGGATCGACATGAGAGACTGTGTGCCATGCAGCCTCAAGCAATACCCTGATGTTAATCAGAAAGATATATTACATCCCATCAAGAGCCAACATCCCTTGCAAATTGTCGCTCTGGATCACGTGAAACTTGAACCTAGCACCAACGGGTATCAATATGCTTTGACTATGACTGACCATTATAGTAAGTTCCTGGTAGTAGTACCAGCTAAAGACCTTACCGCAAAGACCACCGCCAAACTTTTCCTAAAACACTTCGCTAGACCCTATGGGTACCAGGACTGCATCCTGACGGACCAATGCCCTGCTTTTGAGTCGCAGCTTTTTCATGAACTTTGCTCTTATTGTGGCTGCAGGAAGACGAGAACCACCGTCTACCACCCACAGGGAAACAGACTGTGTGAGCGAGCTAATCAAACTATTATTGGCATGTTAAGAAGTCTACCAACGGGAGATCGGGCCAAGTGGCCGACTCTACTACAGGAGCTCACCTACCTGTATAATAACATGAAACATTGCTCCACAGGATTTACCCCTTATTACCTCATGTACGGCCGTCAGGGTGAACTACCTCAAGACTTGGAACTGATGCCTGCGGAGACTTATATGGACAATCCTCAAACCGACTGGGTCCGTGAACATCAACGGAGGATCAAAACAGCCCAAGCAATTGTGGAAAAGAGAATAGAGATGGTTCACCAGCATCAGGAGAAGAACAATAACGCATATACCAGATCCGTGCCTATAAAAGTAGGGGATAAGGTCTGGAGGAGGCAAAATCATTGCTGTAGTAAATTGGATACAATGGGGAAAACCCTTCCTTATGTCATGATCAGTGTTCCGGAAGGTGAGCGATATACTTACAAGATCCGCCGCGATCCGGAGGGACCAGCTAGTGTCGTGTCCTGTGAACAAATCAAACTTTGTGCCACAAAAATCTCTGAGGAAAGACAGGGCTTGTCTGTAGCAGATGAGCAGGGAAACACAGAGGTCATACCATTACATGATCCCATGGAGCTCCTGTTGTTCATGGGCGGCACCGCTCCGCCAAGCACAGTAAAATTAAAGCTCCAGACCCCATAGTGGAGAAGTCCATTGAGTGTGATGATTACTCTTGTAGTGAAAGCGTTCAGGCAAAGGGTGAGGTGTCTACTCAGTCAATCGGAGGCCAGAATGCAGTACAAGAGGCACATTACCTCTAAGGTACAGAGATTAAATCATCCTGATCTCTATGGGTATTACAGTGATAGATTCAAGTAAAAGTAGCCCGAATTGTACTATAGTGCAAATCCGGAAGACATGTTGGGTCACAACTGTTGTATAGTACAGCTATTTGTAATTAATCTATGACAGCTGCAAGGTTAATTCCTTCATTGTATATTGGAAATGTCAGATGCGTGAGGACACACATCATTTTACTAGGGTGGTATGTGACACCCCACCGCATCCCACCAGAAGGAACCCTTCTTCCTCATGTATGTTTACTTTGGAGTACCTGATTATTGTTACAGAACCTTTTTGGGGATAATATATATATATATATATATATATATATGCACAGATGCTCTTTACATTGTACATTGTGTACATTGGTGACAGCAGATAAGAGAGTGCCCTTTGTTATGTGCACCATACATTGGTGGCAGTAGATGGGCAGGTGCAGGGGGCATGCGCGCCGGCTGTACAGGAACTTGAGGACACCGGGCAGCCGTTGAGGAGGAACTGTGCACTTACCGGTTGGTCACTGGAGAGAGGAGACAGGACTGAGCGGTTCCGGTTAAAGTAAAGACTGCAGGAGGTGGCTCCAGAGGTGGATCCCTTGCAGGCAGCAAAAGCCACATTATAGGGGGTCCTCTCTCTAACCGCTTTACCGTAACGAGCACACCTTTTAAACAGAGTTATAGTGCCCACAAACAAGCTATAGAGATGGAGAGTTGACAGAGCTAAACGATAATTTCCCCCAACACAGCCGACTGTGGAAAGTAGGAGTACCGTATAAGTTATACTACATAAACTAATATCCAGTTGTAACACAGCAGTCTTTATCCGCACGGCTGTTCAAATGTGAGGGTGGCGGTGCGGGTGCAGTGCCTGCTGCCATGCAGGTGTAGTCTCACTCCTTACCTCGCGCCACACTTTCACCTTCAGGATCCGGAAACCACAACGGAGCTGGAATCTTCACTGGAACCTGGACACGGGGATCCCCTTCCAGAAGCTGATGACAGCCAAACTAGGGAGGAATGGAAATAAATGAAGGCGTATCAACTTTCTTTAAAAGGAAAAGAGGATACTCCCAGGGTGGCGGCCACCCTCACCGGTTAGGTGAAAATCATCATGCGTACAAAGCCTCAGCCACCCGATTTTCACCAAACAGCACTCTCACGCAAAGGTGTACTCTGGACCTCGCACGGCCGTGCAAGGTCCACTGAACCGGCGCTCAGGGGACAGATGGACAGAAGGACAGACAGACACAGATGATGCTCACCGTTGTCAATCTTGTACTGCGATCTTCCTCCACTTACAGGTCCCTGTAAGGAGAAAAAAAAAACACACTACCATGCAGGGCCTAACTCTACCCTAGTGTAACCCCACTACACTAACTGCAACAGCAGAGCCCTCAAACTAGCTCTGTGTGTGTGGTGCAACAAAACTAAACACAGACTATCAGCAATCTTCGACCTGCACGGAAACAACATTCATCACAATAACAAAGTACAGTACAAGTATCTACAATGGTGCTGTCCCTTTAAGTGCCTATCTGCTTTCTGGGGAGTGGGCACCGTACAGCCTACCCACTTCCCGTACAGTAACTTACCAGGGGCTCAGGCCAAGTGGGCCTGCCTACATGGACACATCGGAGTGGCCTGGGCCTAATGCCCAGCACCACCCTTTATTCACCTGGGGAGCATTCATTTTATACTGGGCCTACTGCCCCCTAACTGCGCACAGGCTAGAGGCCTGACTTTACCCTCGGGCCTAGTGCCCGCCTAACTTGGGGCCAGTTGGGTGACATGGGCCTAATTCCCAGGGTCACCTTATATCCCTTAGCGGCCGCACTTTAACTAGGGCCTAATGCCTTATAACATGGCCACAGGCCAAATGCTTGGTTAGAGCCACGGGCCTATTGTCCGCCTACTGCGCCACAGGCCGGTGGCCTGACTGTGCCCGATCCCTGGTGGTCTAGGGAGGAAGGGGTTAACAGGTGCCCTCAACGAGGGCCTACCTGTTACGGTGGGAGAGGCACCAGGGGGAAGCTTCGACAGGTCTTTTGCTTTCCACCCCTGGTGTCCTCTCCGGGGTCCTCCGATGCAGTCTTCTGCTGCTGCCCTGTCCTGGCCAGCGGCGCCGCCGACTCTTCTCAGTGTCCAGCTACCGCTAGGCATCTTCTTCCTGGACCGCAGCGTCTTCTGGCCTCTTCCGCTGCCTCAGGAACTGTTCACCGCTCTTCGGCGCGGCCTCTCTTCTTCTCGTGGTCCTGGCGGCGTCTGACATCACTCGCCGGGGGCGGGGCTTATGACGCCCGTGATTGGCCGGCGCCCCGTGAGCCGATTTTGAGATACCGCTGGCCGCGCTTCCTATTGGATGCCAAAGCGGTGCCACATTTGTCCGTCACCGCTTCTTGTCTGGTGCAGGGAACCAATACACTGTCCCTACACTGGACACCTGCCGCTGCTGCACAACTAGCGCTGGGGACAGACAAGATTCCCCAGTGCTGTAACTGCAGAGGACACAAATCCCCTGCACTCTGCCGGGAGCCTGGCGCTGAGAGCGGACACACCGCACCAGCGCCTTCACATATCTCCACACAAGTACTACACAGTAGCAGGATAATTGAGTAGTGTACAGCAAGAGATACAAAGTAACAGTGGCAGAACTTGTGTCAGGGAGACAGCAGACCATGGACCTGGAGCTTATGTTGTAAATTAATTCTCACCAACTACTAGGAAAAGCTGACAGATTTTCTGGAGCAGAGTAGTTTTCACTCAGGAGCAACACTGGTTAGACTGCAGCACCAAGGGTAATCAGGCAAGAACGATAAAGCTCTGTTTACGCTTAACCCGGGCAATGAATAATAAGAGAGCTCTCTTTAACACATATCTAACCGTGCACATGCTCTAAGTGATTTTTTTTTTTGTTTACTTTATTTGTATACCTGGGTTTGGGGACAAATTTTTGCAAAGTTGTGTGGAAGAGGTTAATTGTCTTCCAGAGACACAACACAGTTCCTGTGCAATAAAAATACCTTGTGTTGAAAGTATTAATTATCCATATCTGTAATGTTATAATGTAAGCCTTCTCAATGTAATTTATTGTATTTGGATTCTCCAGCGGAGGACAGCCGTTAGCCAATAAATTGAGCCCTCTATGGTACTGGGGTGTCACGTTGCGGAATTGAGCTTTCTTATACACCTCTCTGATCCTCACAGAGGTAAAGGTAACTCGGCGCATTTTGCAGATCGTTACACAATTTATTTTTAAAGATGCAGAGTATCACTCCATTGTGTGGTGGAGAATCATATACAAAAATAGAAAATTATGGTATAGTACAGCGGTGCCCAACCCATGGCTCTCGAGCTCTCGGCTCTTTCTTTATTGAGCTGCGGCTCCTGCCGCCTGCTCCCTGACACTGCGCAGCAGAATCCCCCTAATGGAGAGACGGAGATAGCTTTATCTCCGTCTCTACACTTACATAGGGTAGCACCGCGGCCATCCGTGAGCTGGGCAGCATCACTGCCCCCACTTCTCCGCTCCTGCCTGTCACTCCCAGCCGCCCCCAGCCCACCCACAGTGCCCTGCACTGTGAAGAGCTGCAGTGTAGGCGGGAAGCAAAGCAGGATGGAAGAGGACAGCTGGCCGGTGGATGCTGCTGCAAATGTAAGTATAACACACTCCTTCTCTTTCATGCTCTCTCTCTCTCTCTCTCTCTCTCTCTCTTTGTAGAAGGGGACTCTGCCTGCTATAATGTGTAAAATAGGTATTCTTGCCTGCCATTATGTGTAAAATGTGGACTCTTGCCTTCTGTAATGTGTAACATGTTTCAGTGTTTCTCGCCCCCAGTGTAACTAAAAATGGGGGGGGGGGGTGACACATGGTCATGCTCCTACGAGCGTCATACTGAAGGAGGGCGGACAAAAATAGGGCGTGACCTTGTGCCACTTAGACCATGCCCCATTTTTGGGCGCGCACATGATACTGGCTCTTTGACTTGACTACAGATATTTTTCGGCTCTTTGCCTCTGACTGGTTGGCCACCCCTGTTATAGTGTGTGTCCATTAGTCAAACACCCGTGTAGAAAGACCATAGAAAATTCCAAGGTGCGTACCAAACTGTTCTAGACTTTTTGTCTATATGAAAGTAGTTTTTTCAAAATTTGGTGTATTTCTAATAAAATACATATTTACTACTTTATAAATATGGTACATCATTTTATTTACATGAACATTGCTTGGTGTCTGGGTGGGGGTGGGATTGGGGAGGTGGATCTCCAGGAATCGATGATGCATGGGTTGGCAACCCTAGTCCTACCTGCTTACACTCCATTCAAGATGGCATATGGTACAGTACAGTGGAAATATTTTGCAGGTACTGGTACTTTTTGGGTTGACAGCACAAACACAAGCATCCAAGTGCTGCCCCCAAACAAGTGGCGCCCCTAGGCACGTGCCTCATATGCCTAAAGGGAAATTCACCACTTTCTGTTCCCTGCAGAAATGCAGCCACAGGTTTTCAGAGTCCAATTCACCTCTGATAGTTCCCCTCCAAGTTCTGGCACCCTAGGCTGCAGCCTAATGATTGATTAGGCAAGATCATGCTTTTACAAACATTGAAAATGCAAGTACTGTATGAAATATGTAAATGTGAAGAAGAATGGAACCCTTTCCTTCAACTATGCACACTTCATGTTTTCTATTAAATGCATTCACTACAGTCAGGAAAGTGTTTTGGTGAAAGCAGAGGGACATCAGATGTGCAGCCATTGAAAACTACTTCCTTGCTCCAGGTTCAGGATGTCATCTTCTTGATGAAGTGAAGCCATTGATGGAATCACAGTAAGAGGTGACTGGATGATTGGGGAAGTAATCTTAAATTGCTATTAAAATGCAGTTTCAAACAAATTCCTTTATATATTTACTAACCTTTTAAGTCTGTTATCAGTAGTGCTAGGAGTATACTACTTATAAATTAATGCATTACGTGACATTAAATTTATTATTTGGCTTCTCAGTGGAACATTAGAAATACAGGTTGAGTATCCCATATCCAAATATTCCGAAATACGGAATATTCCGAAATACGGACTTTTTTGAGTGAGACTGAGATAGTGAAAACTTTGTTTTCTGATGGCTCAATGTACACAAACTTTGTTTAATACACAAAGTTATTAAAAATATTGTATTAAATGACCTTCAGGCTGTGAGTATAAGGTGTATATGAAACATAAATTAATTGTGTTTATGTACACACACTTTGTTTAATGCACAAAGTTATAAAACATATTGGCTTAAATGACCTTCAGGCTGTGTGTATAAGGTGTATGTGTAACATAAATGCATTCTGTGCTTAGATTTAGGTCCCATCACCATGATATCTCATCAGGGCCGTTTCTAGACAATTTGGCTCCCAGTGCGAGATTTCAAAATGCGCCCCCCCCACCCCCATTGCCATAAAAAAAAATTGCGTCCCCCCCCATATAGCCAGAAAAAAGCATGCGCGCGCCGAAGGCGCGCGCGCTCCCGACAAGGCTGTGTGGCCTGATTAAAATGGGCGTGGTCTCATTACAGTGGGCATGGCCTCATCTGATATCACACCCACTACAGGGGGAAAAAATTAAAATAAAAAAGTCCCCTTTTTACACATTACACCAGGCAAGTGTCCCCATATTACACAGCGCGGCAGGCAGGTGTCCCCATTTACAAAGTGCGGCAGGCAGGTGTCCCCATTTTACAAAGTGTGGCAGGCAGGTGTACCCATTTACAAAGTGCGGCAGGCAGGTGTCCCCATTTTACAAAGTGTGGCAGGCAGGTGTCCCCATTTACAAAGTGCGGCAGGCAGGTGTCCCCATTTTACAAAGTGTGGCAGGCAGGTGTACCCATTTAACAAAGTGCGGCAGGCAGGTGTACCCATTTAACAAAGTGCGGCAGGCAGGTGTCCCCATTTTGCACAGTACGCAGGCAGATATCCCCATTTTACACAGTACGCAGGCAGGTGTCCCCATTTAACAAAGTGCGGCAGGCAGGTGTCCCCATTTAACAAAGTGCGGCAGGCAGGTGTCCCCATTTTACACAGTACGCAGGCAGATATCCCCATTTTACACAGTACGCAGGCAGGTGTCCCCATTTTACACAGTGCGGCAGGTATCCCCATTTTACACAGTGCGGCAGGTGCCCCCATTTTACACAGTGCGGCAGGTGCCCCAATTTTACACAGTGCGGCAGGTGCCCCCATTTTACACAGTGCAGCAGGTATCCCCATTTTACACAGTACGGCAGGTATCCCCATTTTACACAGTGCGGCAGGTGCCCCCATTTTACACAGTGCGGCAGGTGCCCCAATTTTACACAGTGTGGCAGGTGCCCCCATTTTCAGTGCGGCAGGTGCCCCCATTTTACACAATGCGGCAGGTGTCCCCATTTTACACAGTGCGGCAGGTGTCCCCATTTTACACAGTGCGGCAGGTGTCCCCATTTTACACAGTGCGGCAGGTATCCCCATTTTACACAGTGCGGCAGGTATCCCCATTTTACACAGTGCGGCAGGTGTCAAGTGGGGGGTGGGGGGTAGGGGGGGAGAGAGAGAGAGAGAGAGAGTACTTACAACTTGCCGCTCTTCGGGTCCCGCGCGCCGGCCGCCTCCTCCGTCGATGGTTATCTCCAGTCCTCTCCTCCCTCTCTCTTCCACCCGAGCGCTCCTGCTCGGGGGGCGGGGCTTCGCGGAATGACGCGTTTGCGTCGTGACGTCACGACGCAAACGCGTCATTCCGCGAAGCCCCACCCCCCGAGCAGGAGCGCTCAGGGGGAGAGAGAGGGAGGAGAGGAGTAGTCACAAAGTGCCGCGTCGGGCGCCCCGTGCGGTTACATGGCTCGCCCGCCGCTAGAAACGGCACTGTATCTCATTATGGTATGCAATTATTCCAAAATACGGAAAAATCCCATATCCAAAATACCTCTGGTCCCAAGCATTTTGGATAAGGGAGACTCAACCTGTATAGGACCTGATTCAGTAAGGATTACAAATTCTGCTAAGTAGTAGAATTTGCAATCCTTTGGATCGCATATTGGGGGCCGCCCATCTCAGGGCAAGGCCGCCCAGCATGCTAACCCCTGCCCCCCCTTGACCACGCTGAAATTGCGGTCTTGCTGCAATTTCAGTGTGATTGCTAAAAATAGGGTAGCCTCCTGCCGGCTCGATCACACCCACGCCATGCCCCCCATTCATGCCACCACGCCCCCATTTTTAGGCCGTGCCCTCACAATGCTCCGCCTCCACCATGGAAACGGAGTGTTGCCACCCCCCTCCCCCAGTAAATGCAGGTGCACCCGCAGCATGGGCACTGCGCATACGCCTGTGGGGCAATCGTAACAATTCTAGTTGGATCGCTCTTTGCGATACAGCCTGAATTAGCCCATAGGGCCTAATTCAGCATGGATCGCTATTCAAAGAAATTTCAGTTGGCTGCGATTAGAAAAGCGCCTTCCCGACAGGAAGAAAAAATGCCCTGTGCAAAATTGCGACTGCATCGCAGTTCGCTATCCACTCTTAGATGCATACACAATTTCCGGAACATTGAAGAATCTTTGCCGCCTAAGCAAATGCGAGTAAGTCTGAGGTTGCCACTAATCTGCGACTGAGATGGGCTGGAAGTGGTCTGCACTGATGTCAGAGCCCCTCCCCAAAAATGTCTGGATACGCGTTTATTCTGACACACCCAGAAAATGGCAGGTTTCCACCCAGAAACGCCGGCTTCCTGTCAGTCAAACAGCGGCTATATTGCGATTATGATCTGTACACAATTTCTGTTGCTATTACCACGCGCACATGCGCAATACAAATGCTACGCATGTGCAGTCATTCGATAATCCCTCAATTTGCAATTTCTCTGAATAACGATCCATGCTGAATTAAGCCCATAGTACATTATAATACATTAATTGTTCAGAGGTAGAGAATTTAAATTCATGGTGGAACAGGTTGTTTCTCATACGTGCAAATCTACAAATTTGCAGTCCAACTTTTGCTTTGCCATCACACACTACAAATAACTCTGGGATGATAGTCAATTCATTCAGCTGTCTGTTGTGGTTTGAGAAGGCCAGGAACATGTGAAGACGAAAAATACATATTTTTCAGAACAGTGTTGAAAATTTCAGTTCTCTCTGTTTAGAAGTTTAAACTGCAGATCTGATACTGGTCAGACCATTTAAAAATAAATGTTTTGTATTTGCTACTAATGTAGATGTATTTCCTGTGCAGTACTGTGGCAGAGATATATAAATACAGACTAATGATGGATGGGACCCAAACTGTATATTACACCATGTCCATCTCCCATCTCTAAGTCCCATCCCAGTAAATACTGTAAGTCAACTTTTTCCTAGCTATTACAGTCTAAAAAATTCTGATTGGATAATTTACTATGGAGTGATCCATTTGTAACATAGCAGGTAACACCCTGTGTTTCTTCTCCTTACTGGATCCTTTTCTCAGAAATAACTTGAGAAGGGAAAATATATTAACATTTAAATAAGTTGAACACTTATTTAGATGCAAGCAAACTATGAGCAATCCAAGTTAAAATCCCCCATTATTTCTTCAATTATGAATGAATTAATGAAAAACATAGCATGATACCTAATGTAATGCAATGACTGTGACTCTGTTAGGACTGGAAAAGTAGGTAGAAGTGGGACTCATATTTCCTGTGAGTGAGGGGATCATTGAGCAGGACCACTGAAATTCAGGATAATGGAGCCATTACTTGCCAACTCTCCATGAATGTCAGCAAGACAGAAACAGCAGCAATCTCCCTGAATCCATGAAGAGTCTAGCAATCTCTCTGATTGTACCTTACCCACATTATGTAGGAATCAGAGATATATACATTCATATGGGATAATCAGTGCCATTTCCATCATTGGTTATAAGGAACAATGATCCCTATGGGTACATACATTTTCAAATATGGTTTCTCGTGGTCACTTACTTGGACCACATGTGAGTAGAACACAATACATGAATAAGCCCTGAAGGTATCAGTGTCTTTTCTTTAACAAGTAGCAACAATGCTCAAGCGTAGCAGTACATGTGCACTTTTACACTATGCTCAGGGTTGTTTTAAGGGCCGGGCAAGCCGTACGTTTGCACGGGGCGCCCACGGCCACGCATAGTATTTCATCCGGTCTGGCTGTCCACATGAAATACTATTGAAAATGTCCCTCCCAAAATGGCCACTGCCACAGAGGAGACAGTTTTCAAGGATGCTAGAGGTTGTTGGCAGAGTGTTGCGGTTTCGGATAGGGATGTTAGTCCACACAACGGCACTTAACCAGGATGATTGGTTTATTCTGATAACATAAAAAGGTAACAGCTTGTATTACTGTACTGTATATAGAAGATGTTCTGCAGCAGCAGGAACTCACAGCATACATGTGAAGCAGTACAGCTGTAACACAGCATCTTAGTACACACAGGATGTGGCTGCATACATACAGAGTGCAGCTGCGGGGTAGACAAGGTCACACACTGAGGAGAGCAGAAGCTGCATGTCAGCGCAGTTGTCTCTCCCAGGAAGAACTCTCTCAAACTGTGCACTAAGCACTTCCTTCTGCACTGAGCTAACACTAGGAGGGAAAACACTAGAGCAGGTTAGCTGCCTCTAGTGCTGGAACCGGAGACAGACAGCAGAGTGATCAACTGTCTAACAGAGGTGAGGGCGGCCATTTTGGGAGGGACATCGCTCCCCTGAAGTGCCCGCCGGGACAAAGTGACGGCTGCGGCATGCAGGCAGCTACAGGGAGGAGGCGGCAATGGTGTGAAACCCCTGACAACAAGCATGTAGTGGGGCTGGTAATAGTGCAAGGGGCATTTACTGTGTGGGACATGGTGCAAGGATACTACTTTGTGGGGTATATATTACAAGGTGCATTACTGTGTGGGCCATTTGGTGAAATAGGCATTACTGTGAGGGGCATATGGTGCAAAGGGCATTACTGTGAGGGGCATATGGTGCAAGGTGCATAATATGGTGCAAGGGGCATTTACTGTGTAGGGCATATGGTGCAAGGGGCATTTATTATGTAGGGCATATAATGTACGGGGCAATTACTGTATGGGACATATGGTGCAAGGGGCATTACTGTGAGGCATAATATGGTGCAAGGGGCATTACTGTCTGGGGCATATTATGGTGGAATTTCTTTTTTCCTGTGTTTGCCAATGTCTGGGGGTGCAGGGTCGAAAAACTGGGGTGTAAGGTAGCCTTTTACTGCATGGACACACCCATTTATAGTACCCGGCAGTCCCAAGGAAAGCTCGTACTTGTCGCTGATTGATGGGTCGAGGTCAATGCTGGATGGCATCAATTTTAGCTGGTTCTGGCCAAATGCTACCCCCACCAACTCGGTGCCCAAGATACAGTGCCTCTGCCATTCCTATCTGACACTTGTCCAGTCTAATGGTCAGCCCTGCTGAACAAATGAGTGCTAGCACCTGTGTAACATGTTGGAGATGTTCCTCCCATGTTTAGCTGAATATGGCTATATCATCCAGGTATGCCTGGGCAAACTCTGGATACCCTGTCAGAAGGCGATCCACCATACTCTGAAAGGTGGCTGGGGCATTCTTCATTCCAAAGGGCATGGCAGTGAACTCAAACAGCCCAAACGGAATGCTGAATGCAGATCACTCCTGTACTTCCCTGGTAAGGGGTATCTGCCAATACCCTTTACTCAGATCCAGCATGGACACATAGCGAGCTGCCCCCAACCTGTCTAATAGCTCATCCACTTGGGGCGTGGGATAAGCATCTGCCACTGTCACCTCATTTAACTTATAGTAGTATACGCAAAAGCGGGTACTCCCTTCCTTCTTGGGCATTAGCACTACACTGGCTGCCCATGGACTGTTGGATGGCACAATGACCCCAAGCTCCAGCATCTCATCAACCTCTTTCTTGATCATGGGTTAAGAAAACTTTTTTTTTGAAACCGCACAGGATACTAATTATACTAAATTGAATTATTATATACCAACATATAGACTATATCTGAATTACTTTATAGCACTTGGTTGGCGGTGCTCCCAGACAAATAGTCATTAAAGACTAGTATTCAAAAAAGAGGTTTCTTTACAGAGACGTAAAGAGGAAAAGCGACTATATATGCTGAATCCAGGAAGGATGCTGCACCAGATTGGAGGCGCTTTGCACTCCACCCCGGTGATATGCGGTCCATAGGGGGCAAAACATAATTAAGACTACTTCCACGTGACCCAGTGGAGCCACTGACTGAATTGTTTGGTCCACTGCTTAGCTGCGTGGTACAGGAAGTACACAACGTGGGGCAAGAAATGCGTTCCAGCTTGGCGGCGTGCATTCCACCGCGGGGATTGAATGACTGCGACAGTCTGGACAGAGATGCTACGCTATGGAATATGCAGGTGATTTGACAGGGATATCGTTGCTGTACAGTGAAGGTTATTGGTAAGATATAAGGAATAGTATGGTTAATATATATACAGTTTTGTGTATGTTGATTGGTTTATTGGTGGGCGTGATTGCTCCTATGGTATTTATAGTTCCACAGTGGAACAATGATGCAGGGGGATGGCGGCCTGATGCTTTGGTCTTGAAAAAGGTCCGGATATGGGTTGTCATTCCGAGTTGTTCGCTCGTTGCTGTTTTCCGCAATGCAGCGATTAGGTGGAAAATGAGCATGCGCATGGTACGCAGCGCGCATGCGCTTAGTAAATTAACACAAAACTTTGGAGATTTGCACAAGCTCGAGCGAAATTTTCAACGCTCGAGTGATCGTAGTGTGATTGACAGGAAGTGGGTGTTTCTGGGCGGAAACTTGGCGTTTTCAGGGAGTGTGCTAAAAAACGCAGGCGTGCCAGGTAAAAATGCAGGAGTGGCTGGAGAAACGGGGGAGTGGCTGCGTTCGGCAGGGCGTGTTTGTGACGTCAAACCAGGAACTAAACGGACTGAGGTGATCGCAGTCTAGGAGTAGGTCTGGAGCTACTCAGAAACTGCAAGGAATTATTTAGTAGCAGTTCTGCTAACCTTTCGTTTGCCATTCTGCTAAGCTAAGATACACTCCCAGAGGGCGGCGGCCTAGCGTTTGCAATGCTGCTAAAAGCAGCTAGCGAGCGAACAATTCGGAATGACCACCAAGGACCGAAACATTGACCTTGACCCTGTGATTATGTGAGGCTGGATTAAAGATCACTTTTGCCTATTTGAAAAAGCCTGGTGAGTGCATTCTTATAAAGAATATATATATATATATATATATATATATATATATATCTGTGTATATATATATATATATATATATATATATGAGAATCAAAAAATGGTCAGTGCGCTACTTCCCCTTTATCCACCATCAAAATATATATTAAATAAGTCTTTCCTGTAGTCTGTCTGTTATAGCACCCGAATTCCACAGGAGAACCTATGGATGGCAGCTCCGTCCTTCGAAAGGCCACTAGGTGATAGTGGAAGGAATCTAGAAAAGAAAAATGAAGAACAAGCGCCTGATAGGTATTAAGCGTACCAGATGAGGAAATTTTAGCATGCACATCAAAAATAGAGATGAGCGCCGGAAATTTTTCGGGTTTTGTGTTTTGGTTTTGGGTTCGGTTCCGCGGCCGTGTTTTGGGTTCGACCGCGTTTTGGCAAAACCTCACCGAATTTTTTTTGTCGGATTCGGGTGTGTTTTGGATTCGGGTGTTTTTTTAAAAAAACCCTAAAAAACAGCTTAAATCATAGAATTTGGGGGTAATTTTGATCCCAAAGTATTATTAACCTCAAAAAACATAATTTACACTCATTTTCAGCCTATTCTGAACACATCACACCTCACAATATTATTTTTAGTCCTAAAATTTGCACCGAGGTCGCTGTGTGAGTAAGATAAGCGACCCTAGTGGCCGACACAAACACCGGGCCCATCTAGGAGTGGCACTGCAGTGTCACGCAGGATGGCCCTTCCAAAAAACCCTCCCCAAACAGCACATGACGCAAAGAAAAAAAGAGGCGCAATGAGGTAGCTGACTGTGTGAGTAAGATTAGCGACCCTAGTGGCCGACACAAACACCGGGCACATCTAGGAGTGGCACTGCAGTGTCACGCAGGATGTCCCTTCCAAAAAACCCTCCCCAAACAGCACATGACGCAAAGAAAAAAAGAGGCGCAATGAGGTAGCTGTGTGAGTAAGATTAGCGACCCTAGTGGCCGACACAAACACCGGGCCCATCTAGGAGTGGCACTGCAGTGTCACGCAGGATGTCCCTTCCAAAAAACCCTCCCCAATCAGCACATGATGCAAAGAAAAAGAAAAGAAAAAAGAGGTGCAAGATGGAATTATCCTTGGGCCCTCCCACCCACCCTTATGTTGTATAAACAAAACAGGACATGCACACTTTAACCAACCCATCATTTCAGTGACAGGGTCTGCCACACGACTGTGACTGATATGACGGGTTGGTTTGGACCCCCCCCAAAAAAGAAGCAATTAATCTCTCCTTGCACAAACTGGCTCTACAGAGGCAAGATGTCCACCTCATCTTCACCCTCCGATATATCACCGTGTACATCCCCCTCCTCACAGATTATCAATTCGTCCCCACTGGAATCCACCATCTCAGCTCCCTGTGTACTTTGTGGAGGCAATTGCTGCTGGTCAATGTCTCCGCGGAGGAATTGATTATAATTCATTTTAATGAACATCATCTTCTCCACATTTTCTGGATGTAACCTCGTACGCCGATTGCTGACAAGGTGAGCGGCGGCACTAAACACTCTTTCGGAGTACACACTTGTGGGAGGGCAACTTAGGTAGAATAAAGCCAGTTTGTGCAAGGGCCTCCAAATTGCCTCTTTTTCCTGCCAGTATAAGTACGGACTGTGTGACGTGCCTACTTGGATGCGGTCACTCATATAATCCTCCACCATTCTATCAATGTTGAGAGAATCATATGCAGTGACAGTAGACGACATGTCCGTAATCGTTGTCAGGTCCTTCAGTCCGGACCAGATGTCAGCATCAGCAGTCGCTCCAGACTGCCCTGCATCACCGCCAGCGGGTGGGCTCGGAATTCTGAGCCTTTTCCTCGCACCCCCAGTTGCGGGAGAATGTGAAGGAGGAGATGTTGACAGGTCGCGTTCCGCTTGACTTGACAATTTTGTCACCAGCAGGTCTTTCAACCCCAGCAGACCTGTGTCTGCCGGAAAGAGAGATCCAAGGTAGGCTTTAAATCTAGGATCGAGCACGGTGGCCAAAATGTAGTGCTCTGATTTCAACAGATTGACCACCCGTGAATCCTTGTTAAGCGAATTAAGGGCTGCATCCACAAGTCCCACATGCCTAGCGGAATCGCTCCGTGTTAGCTCCTTCTTCAATGCCTCCAGCTTCTTCTGCAAAAGCCTGATGAGGGGAATGACCTGACTCAGGCTGGCAGTGTCTGAACTGACTTCACGTGTGGCAAGTTCAAAGGGCATCAGAACCTTGCACAACGTTGAAATCATTCTCCACTGCACTTGAGACAGGTGCATTCCATCTCCTATATCGTGCTCAATTGTATAGGCTTGAATGGCCTTTTGCTGCTCCTCCAACCTCTGAAGCATATAGAGGGTTGAATTCCACCTCGTTACCACTTCTTGCTTCAGATGATGGCAGGGCAGGTTCAGTAGTTTTTGGTGGTGCTCCAGTCTTCTGTACGTGGTGCCTGTACGCCGAAAGTGTCCCGCAATTTTTCTGGCCACCGACAGCATCTCTTGCACGCCCCTGTCGTTTTTTAAAAAATTCTGCACCACCAAATTCAAGGTATGTGCAAAACATGGGACGTGCTGGAATTTGCCCATATTTAATGCACACACAATATTGCTGGCGTTGTCCGATGCCACAAATCCACAGGAGAGTCCAATTGGGGTAAGCCATTCCGCGATGATCTTCCTCAGTTGCCGTAAGAGGTTTTCAGCTGTGTGCGTATTCTGGAAAGCGGTGATACAAAGCGTAGCCTGCCTAGGAAAGAGTTGGCGTTTGCGAGATGCTGCTACTGGTGCCGCCGCTGCTGTTCTTGCGGCGGGAGTCCATACATCTACCCAGTGGGCTGTCACAGTCATATAGTCCTGACCCTGCCCTGCTCCACTTGTCCACATGTCCGTGGTTAAGTGGACATTGGGTACAACTGCATTTTTTAGGACACTGGTGAGTCTTTTTCTGACGTCCGTGTACATTCTCGGTATCGCCTGCCTAGAGAAGTGGAACCTAGATGGTATTTGGTAACGGGGGCACACTGCCTCAATAAATTGTCTAGTTCCCTGTGAACTAACGGCGGATACCGGACGCACGTCTAACACCAACATAGTTGTCAAGGACTCAGTTATCCGCTTTGCAGTAGGATGACTGCTGTGATATTTCATCTTCCTCGCAAAGGACTGTTGAACAGTCAATTGCTTACTGGAAGTAGTACAAGTGGGCTTACGACTTCCCCTCTGGGATGACCATCGACTCCCAGCGGCAACAACAGCAGCGCCAGCAGCAGTAGGCGTTACACGCAAGGATGCATCGGAGGAATCCCAGGCAGGAAAGGACTCGTCAGACTTGCCAGTGACATGGCCTGCAGGACTATTGGCATTCCTGGGGAAGGAGGAAATTGACACTGAGGGAGTTGGTGGGGTGGTTTGCGTGAGCTTGGTTACAAGAGGAAGGGATTTACTGGTCAGTGGACTGCTTCCGCTGTCACCCAAAGTTTTTGAACTTGTCACTGACTTATTATGAATGCGCTGCAGGTGACGTATAAGGGAGGATGTTCCGAGGTGGTTAACGTCCTTACCCCTACTTATTACAGCTTGACAAAGGGAACACACGGCTTGACACCTGTTGTCCGCATTTCTGGTGAAATACCTCCACACCGAAGAGCTGATTTTTTTGGTATTTTCACCTGGCATGTCAACGGCCATATTCCTCCCACGGACAACAGGTGTCTCCCCGGGTGCCTGACTTAAACAAACCACCTCACCATCAGAATCCTCCTGGTCAATTTCCTCCCCAGCGCCAGCAACACCCATATCCTCCTCATCCTGGTGTACTTCAACACTGACATCTTCAATCTGACTATCAGGAACTGGACTGCGGGTGCTCCTTCCAGCACTTGCAGGGGGCATGCAAATAGTGGAAGGCGCATGCTCTTCACGTCCAGTGTTGGGAAGGTCAGGCATCGCAAACGACACAATTGGACTCTCCTTGTGGATTTGGGATTTCAAAGAACGCACAGTTCTTTGCGGTGCTTTTGCCAGCTTGAGTCTTTTCAGTTTTCTAGCGAGAGGCTGAGTGCTTCCATCCTCATGTGAAGCTGAACCACTAGCCATGAACATAGGCCAGGGCCTCAGCCGTTCCTTGCCACTCCGTGTGGTAAATGGCATATTGGCAAGTTTACGCTTCTCCTCCGACAATTTTATTTTAGGTTTTGGAGTCCTTTTTTTTCTGATATTTGGTGTTTTGGATTTGACATGCTCTGTACTATGACATTGGGCATCGGCCTTGGCAGACGACGTTGCTGGCATTTCATCGTCTCGGCCATGACTAGTGGCAGCAGCTTCAGCACGAGGTGGAAGTGGATCTTGATCTTTCCCTAATTTTGGAACCTCAACTTTTTTGTTCTCCATATTTTATAGGCAGAACTAAAAGGCACCTCAGGTAAACAATGGAGATGGATGGATTGGATACTAGTATACAATTATGGACGGACTGCCACGGTTAGGTGGTATAAAAAAACCACGGTTAGGTGGTATATATTATAATAATAATACAATTATGGATGGACGGACTGCCTGCCGACTGCCGACACAGAGGTAGCCACAGCCGTGAACTACCGCACTGTACACTGGTTGATAAAGAGATAGTAGTATACTCGTAACAACTAGTATGACACTATGACGACGGTATAAAGAATGAAAAAAAAAACCACGGTTAGGTGGTATATATTATAATAATAATACAATTATGGATGGACGGACTGCCTGCCGACTGCCGACACAGAGGTAGCCACAGCCGTGAACTACCGCACTGTACACTGGTTGATAAAGAGATAGTAGTATACTCGTAACAACTAGTATGACACTATGACGACGGTATAAAGAATGAAAAAAAAACCACGGTTAGGTGGTATATATTATAATAATAATACAATTATGGATGGACGGACTGCCTGCCGACTGCCGACACAGAGGTAGCCACAGCCGTGAACTACCGCACTGTACACTGGTTGATAAAGAGATAGTAGTATACTCGTAACAACTAGTATGACACTATGACGACGGTATAAAGAATGAAAAAAAAACCACGGTTAGGTGGTATATATTATAATAATAATACAATTATGGATGGACGGACTGCCTGCCGACTGCCGACACAGAGGTAGCCACAGCCGTGAACTACCGCACTGTACACTGGTTGATAAAGAGATAGTAGTATACTCGTAACAACTAGTATGACACTATGACGACGGTATAAAGAATGAAAAAAAAACCACGGTTAGGTGGTATATATTATAATAATAATACAATTATGGATGGACGGACTGCCTGCCGACTGCCGACACAGAGGTAGCCACAGCCGTGAACTACCGCACTGTACACTGGTTGATAAAGAGATAGTAGTATACTCGTAACAACTAGTATGACACTATGACGACGGTATAAAGAATGCAAAAAAAACCACAGTTAGGTGGTATATATTATAATAATAATACAATTATGGATGGACGGACTGCCTGCCGACTGCCGACACAGAGGTAGCCACAGCCGTGAACTACCGCACTGTACACTGGTTGATAAAGAGATAGTAGTATACTCGTAACAACTAGTATGACACTATGACGGTATAAAGAATGAAAAAAAAACCACGGTTAGGTGGTAGGTATATAATAATAAATAATACAATTCTGGTCGGACGGACTGCCTGCCGTGTGCCGACACAGAGGTAGCCACAGCCGTGAACTACCGCACTGTACACTGGTTGATAAAGAGATAGTAGTATACTCGTAACAATTAGGATGACACTATGACGGTATAAAGAATGAAAAAAAAACCACGGTTAGGTGGTAGGTATATAATAATAAATAATACAATTCTGGTCGGACGGACTGCCTGCCGTGTGCCGACACAGAGGTAGCCACAGCCGTGAACTACCGCACTGTACACTGGTTGATAAAGAGATAGTAGTATACTCGTAACAATTAGGATGACACTATGACGGTATAAAGAATGAAAAAAAAAACCACGGTTAGGTGGTAGGTATATAATAATAAATAATACAATTCTGGTCGGACGGACTGCCTGCCGTGTGCCGACACAGAGGTAGCCACAGCCGTGAACTACCGCACTGTACACTGGTTGATAAAGAGATAGTAGTATACTCGTAACAATTAGGATGACACTATGACGGTATAAAGAATGAAAAAAAAACCACGGTTAGGTGGTAGGTATATAATAATAAATAATACAATTCTGGTCGGACGGACTGCCTGCCGTGTGCCGACACAGAGGTAGCCACAGCCGTGAACTACCGCACTGTACACTGGTTGATAAAGAGATAGTAGTATACTCGTAACAATTAGGATGACACTATGACGGTATAAAGAATGAAAAAAAAACCACGGTTAGGTGGTAGGTATATAATAATAAATAATACAATTCTGGTCGGACGGACTGCCTGCCGTGTGCCGACACAGAGGTAGCCACAGCCGTGAACTACCGCACTGTACACTGGTTGATAAAGAGATAGTAGTATACTCGTAACAATTAGGATGACACTATGACGGTATAAAGAATGAAAAAAAAACCACGGTTAGGTGGTAGGTATATAATAATAAATAATACAATTCTGGTCGGACGGACTGCCTGCCGTGTGCCGACACAGAGGTAGCCACAGCCGTGAACTACCGCACTGTACTGTGTCTGCTGCTAATATAGACTGGTTGATATTTAAAGAGATATTAGTAGTATACAACAATACTATACTGGTGGTCAGGCACTGGTCACCACTCCTGCAGCAAAAGTGTGCACTGTTAATTAATATAATTGTACTCCTGGCTCCTGCTAACAACCTGCAGTGCTCCCCAGTCTCCCCCACAATTAATTATAAGCTTTTAATTTATACATTGATGACTGTGCAGCACACTGGGCTGAGCTGAGTGCACACAGACTGAGTCACACTGTGTGACTGACTGTGCTGTGTATCGTTTTTTTTTTCAGGCAGAGAACGGATATAGCAGAGAGAAGTGAACGGATATATTATATTAAATAAAAGTTAACTAGCAACTGCACTGGTCACTGACTGTGGTAAACTAACTCTGTCTGCGACTCTGCACAATCTCTCTCTATCTAATCTATCTATCTCTATTCTAATGGAGAGGACGCCAGACACGTCCTCTCCCTATCAATCTCAATGCACGAGTGAAAATGGCGGCGACGCGCGGCTCCTTATATAGAATCCGAGTCTCGCGATAGAATCCGAGCCTCGCGAGAATCCGACAGCGTCATGATGACGTTCGGGCGCGCTCGGGTTAACCGAGCAAGGCGGGAAGATCCGAGTCGCTCGGACCCGTGGAAAAAAAAGTGAAGTTCGTGCGGGTTCGGATTCAAAGAAACCGAACCCGCTCATCTCTAATCAAAAACTGTTGTCTTCTGTCTATTGCTCACAGCCTGGGGAGTCGGAAAACTTCCAAGATGACGACACGTCACGGGGAGTCTTTAATCACCCAAAGCTCAGAGTGTTATAGAGTCAGCTCACAGCACAGTTCTAAACATAAGCAAAAAATGCGCCTCTCATAGTGCAATATTGTTG
The DNA here is from genome assembly GCF_028390025.1 of Pseudophryne corroboree. Classification (NCBI taxonomy): domain Eukaryota; kingdom Metazoa; phylum Chordata; class Amphibia; order Anura; family Myobatrachidae; genus Pseudophryne; species Pseudophryne corroboree. Next base: position 726,376,746 of record NC_086445.1, read on the forward strand.
TTGCAATACCGGACCATAAACCAATTTTATAGGTAATGAGTGTACCAGAAAGTAGAAGTATAACAGCACGTCACAGGTGGTCTTTATCCTCCAAAACTCAATATGCGATTGAATCTGGGGTCAGCTGATCCATCTGTGTCTTCCTGTGTTTTGAAACACAGGAAGACACAGATGGATCAGCTGACCCCAGTTTTGGAGGATAAAGACTCCCCGTGACGTGTCGTCATCTTGGAAGTTTTCCGACTCCCCAGGCTGTGAGCAATAGACAGAAGACAACAGTTTTTGATGTGCATGCTAAAATTTCCTCATCTGGTACGCTTAATACCTATATGAGTGTTGTCGTGACAGAAATCAAAATCTAAAATTACTGCACAATCAGGCGCTTGTTCTTCATTTTCCTTTTCTATATATATATATATATATATATATATATATATATTTGTGTATATATATATATATATATATATTTGTGTATATATATATATATATATATATATATATTTGTGTATATATATATATATATATATATATATATAGATATATATATATATACACAAACAGAAAACCCAGCACTCACCAAAGTAAGCTCACTACTTATCCTCAACAATTCAATAAATAAATGATGGGGGTTTAGTTAGTGGATTGGCCAATGCACAGAAGCCTATAAACTGATCGCCAAGGTACCCCACCTTCATGCAGGTCCTACACTATCACAGAGTCTTAAAACCTGACTACTTCGCTGCTGTTACACACATCATTTGCCTGCTAGATTTAATGTGCACCTGCAACATATTTTATGGCTTTTAAAGGTACACTAGTCACCTTACATTGGCTTAGATAGATTGCTAAGGAACAGCTGAGACAGGTTCAGGATAATAGAGTCCACACAGGGGTGCATGAGAAAGCTAGTGGCCACGGTTAATAAGAGTTAACCATAGATTAACCCCGTCATATACACAAATAGAAATCCACAGCACTCACCACCCAGAAGAAGGGTACAGCAATGCACTTACCACTCATAGGGTGGGGTGCACGCAACACAGCACTCGCCACCCCAGAAGTGGAGTACACAGCTGCACTTACCACTCACAGGGTGGGGTGCATGTAGCCCATGACCACATCACTCTAATACAGAGGTTCTCAAACTCGGTCCTCGGGGGCACACACAGTGCATGTTTTGCAGGTCTCCTCACAGAATTGCAAGTGAAAATAATTAGCTTCACCTGTGGACCTTTTAAAATGTGTCAGTGAGTAATTAATACACCTGTGCACCTGCTGGATTACCTGCAAAATATGCACTGTGTGTGCCCCCGAGGACCAAGTTTGAGAACCTCTGCTCTAATACATGCAAACAGAAAACCCAGCACTCACCAAAGTAAGCTCACTTATCCTCAACAATTCAATAAATAAATGATGGAGGTTTAGTTATATATATATAGATATCTATCTTTCCGTAGTTAAGAGTGCACTCACCAGTCTAGTCATGGCATCTATAGATGCCATGACTAGACTGGTGAGTGCACTCTCAACTACGGATGAATATTCATGAGTTTTAGCTTATGAGATATGAGTGACACCCCAGCAAATTGAACTTGCGATTGTGAGTGCTGGCATCTTCTAAGAATATATATATATATATATATATATATATATAGCCCAGCAATCAGGCCATTGTGAAGTCAGCAGTTACTGTTGGGTAGCCGTGCACTAGGGCAATTAGGTTACTGCTGAGTAGTCCAACAATAGTGCATTTCTGATGTTGGCAGTTACTGTGTAGCCCAGCAATGTGGCCAATGTAATGTCAGAAGGTACTGTATGTAGTCCTGCAATAATGCCTTTGTGAATGAGTAGTCCAGCAATACTGCATTTGTTATTTCAGAAGTTACTTCTGGGTAGCCCAGCAATAGGGCCTTTATGATGTCAGCAGTTACTGCAGGTTAGTCCAGCAATAGGGCCTTTGTGATATCAGCTTTTTCTGCTGAGCAGCTGAGCAGTAGGGCCATTATGATGTCAGTAGTTACTAATGGGTATCCCAGCAATAGGGCTTTTGTGATGTCACTGTTGTGTAGTCCAGCAATAGTGCCTTTGTGATGTCAGTTGTTACTGCTGGGTAGCCCAGCAATAGGCCATTGTTATGTCAGCACTTACTGCTGGGTAACCCAGCAATAGGGCTATTGTTATATCAGTAGTTACTGCTGGACAGTCCAGCAATGTAGCCATTATGATGTCAGTAGTTACTAATGGGTATCCCAGTAGTAGGGCATTTGTGATGTTACTGTTGTGTAGTCAAGCAATAGTGCCTTTGTGATGTCAGCAGTTACTGCTGGGTAGCCCAGCAATAGGGCCATTGTGCTGTCAGCAGTTACTACTGGGTATCCCAGAAATAGGGCTTTTGTGATGTCACTGTTGTGAAGTCCAGCAATAGTGCCTTGTGATGTCAGCAGTTACTGCTGTGTAGTCCAGCAATAGTGCCTTTGTGAAGTTACTGCTATGTAGTCCTGCAGTAATGCTTTTGTGAATCAACAGTTACTGCTGGGTAGCACAGCACTAGGGCCTTTGTGATGTCAGCAGTTCCTGATGGGTATCCCAGCAATAGGGCCTTTGTGATGTCAGCAGTTACTGCTGGGTTGCCCAGCAATAGGGCCTCTGTGATGTCAGCAGTTACTGCTGGGTAGCCCAGCAATAGGGCCCTTGTGATGCCAGGTTTTACTGCTGGGTAGCTGAGCAGTAGGGCTGTTATGATGTCAGCAGTTACTGCTGGTGCTTGGTAGCCCAGCAATAGGCCATTGTTATGTCGGCAGTTACTGCTGGGTAACCCAGCAACAGGGCTATTGTTATATCAGTAGTCACTGCTGGATAGTCCAGCAATGTAGGCTAGCCATGATGATGTCAGCAGTTACTGCTGTGTGTTCCCAGCAGCAGGGCCTTTGCGATGTCAATAGTTACTGCTGTGTATCCAAGCAATATTACCTTTTATGATGTCAGCAGTTACTGCTGGCCAGTTTTGCTACAGAGCAGTGGCCTGCGGTGAGGTCAGTGGCTGGTGAGGCACTACAGCCATAATGTCCACCGGATCCTGCCGATGACCCCTACCGCCACCGAGCCAATGTCCGCTACTGCCTCTGAGCCAATGCCTGCTGCCACCGCCAATGGCTTACAAACTTGCCTACCATCAACTGACCCAGCCCTCCGCCACTAATTTGCATCTCAGTCCGATGCCGCCAATGCCCGCTGCCTGCCTCTCATCATACTTGTGATATATTGTACATTTTTATAGAAAAAAAATAAAAATGAGTGTTTGGGACTGGGAAGGGAGTGAGAGGAGGACATGAATGCAATTTTGTTGTCCAGGGCTTCCATTAACTTAATGGAGAAGGGTCTTAATGGGTTAAAAAATGTAAAAAAATATGCGTGAGGTCCCCCCTTCTAAGCATAACCAGCCTTGGGCTCTTTGAGCCGGTCCTGGTTGTTTAAATACTGGGAAAACATTGGACAGGGGTTCCCCGTATTTAGGCAACCAGCACCGGGCTCTTAGACCGGTCCTGGTTCCAAAAATATGGGGGACAAAAGATGTAGGGGTCCCCCGTATTTTTAAAACCAGCACCGGGCTCCACTAGCCAGGGACATAATGCCACAGCCGGGGGACACATTTATGTAGGTCCCTGCGGCCGTGGCATTACCCCCCCAACTAGTCACCCCTGGCCGGGGTTCCCTGGAGGAGTGGGGACCCCTTAAATCAAGGGGTCCCCCCCTCCAGGCACCCAAGGGCCAGGGGTGAAGCCCGAGGCTGTCCCCAGCACCCCTGGGCGGTGGGTGCCGGGCTGATAGCCATAAGTGTGTAAAAAAAAAAAGAATATTGTTTTTTGTTGTGGAGCTACAAGGCCCAGCAAGCCTCCCCCGCTTGCTGGTACTTGGAGAACCTCATGTACCAGCATGCGGGCAAATAATGGGCCCGCTGGTACCTGAAGTTCTACAAAAAAAAAAAAACCCAAATAAAAACACAACACACACACCGTGAAAGTGAACATTTATTAAAACACACTTACACACTCACACATACTTACCTACATCCCACGCCGGTCACGTCCACTTGTCCATGTAGAATCCAATAGGTGGTTCCTGTAAAAATGAGAGAGATTACTTACCTACATCCCACGCCGGTCACGTCCACTTGTCCAGTAGAATCCAAAAGGGGTACCTATAAAAATGAAAATTATACTTACAAACGAATGAATGAATATTATGCCCTCACTGACGCGGGAAGATGTTCGCCCCTTGTAGTTGTGCCCCTGTAGCTGCGCCCCTTGTACTGTGCCCCTTGTAGTTGAACCCCTGTAGCTGCGCCCCTTGTACTGTGCCCCTTGTAGTTGTGCCCCTGTAGCTGCGCCCCTTGTACTGTGCCCCTTGTAGTTGTGCCCCTGTAGCTGCGCCCCTTGTACTGTGCCCCTTGTAGCTGTGCCCCTGTAGTTGCGCCCCTTGTAGTTGTGCCCCTGTAGCTGCGCCCCTTGTAGGTGTGCCCCTGTAGCTGCACCCCTTGTAGTTGTGCCCCTTGTAGTTGTGCCCCTTGTACTGTGCCCCTTGTAGTTGTGCCCCTGTAGCTGCGCCCCTTGTACTGTGCCCCTTGTAGTTGTGCCCCTGTAGCTGCGCCCCTTGTACTGTGCCCATTGTAGTTGTGCCCCTGTAGCTGCGCCCCTTGTACTGTGACCCTTGTAGCTGTGCCCCTGTAGCTGCGCCCCTTGTAGTTTTGCCCCTGTAGCTGCACCCCTTGTAGTTGTGCCCCTGTAGCTGCGCCCCTTGTAGTTGTGCCCCTTGTAGTTGTGCCCCTTGTAGTTGTGCCCCTTGTAGTTGTGCCCCTTGTACTGTGCCCCTTGTAGTTGTGCCCCTGTAGCTGCGCCCCTTGTACTGTGCCCCTTGTAGCTGTGCCCCTTGTAGTTGTGCCCCTGTAGCTGTGCCCCTGTAGCTGTGCCCCTTGTACTGTGCCCCTTGTAGTTGTACCCTTGCAGCTGCGCCCCTTGTACTGTGCCCCTTGTAGTTGTGCCCCTTGTAGTTGTGCCCCTTGTAGTTGTGCCCCTTGTACTGTGCCCCTTGTAGTTGTGCCCCTGTAGCTGCACCCCTTGTACTGTGCCCCTTGTAGCTGTGCCCCTGTAGCTGCGCCCCTTGTACTGTGCCCCTTGTAGTTGTGCCCCTGTAGCTGTGCCCTTGTACTGTGCCCCTTGTAGTTGTGCCCCTTGTAGTTGTACCCCTGTAGCTGCGCCCCTTGTACTGTGCCCCTTGTAGTTGTGCCCCTGTAGCTGCGCCCCTTGTACTGTGCCCCTTGTAGTTGTGCCCCTGTAGCTGCGCCCCTTGTACTGTGCCCCTTGTAGTTGTTCCCCTGTAGCTGCCCCCTTCTACTGTGCCCCTTGTAATTGTGCCCCTGTTGCTGTGCCTCAAACACACACACATAAAAAAAAAAAATACACACACACATACTTACTGCTCCTACAGCGCTGCCTCCGTCTCCGTCCGCCGGCTCCTCTCTGCTGTACTATGGGAGAGACGTCATGACTCACGACGTCTCTCCCACTGTAGCGCCGCTCAGACACTAGGGGTCAATTATGACCTCTAGTGTCAGTCAGCGGCGCCGGCTGCAGCGGGCGCCCACACAGCCCACGGCGCCTGCTGCAGCCAGGAAGGGGGATCGCTAGTGATTGGACAGCGGATCCAGCACTGGATCCGCTGGGCCAATCACATCTGGGGGAATGACAGGGGCGTGCATTCATCGGGGCTGAATGCACGCCCCTGTCATTGAGGCATCAGTAAAGGTGCCGCTTCCCCGTTCTTTTTCAATGGACTTTCACAGCCCATTGCTGCGCCCCGCCCCCTGCCCGCCCCCCACTGCCCGGACTTTAATGTTAGGTACGGGAGGCACCTCTCCTGCTGCCTCCCAGCCTAACATTTTTACGGGGAGAAATTATTAAAATAATAAAAGAATATATTTATCACAGACTCTGTTATAAATATCTTCTTTTTATTATTTTAATCATTATGACAGGGGAGGCACTGCCTCCCCTGCCTCCCCTGACTGCACGTCCCTGCTATAGAGCCATTGTAATGTCAGCAGTTCCCAATATGTAATCTAGCAATAGTGCCTGAGCGATGTCAGCAGTTACTGCTGGGTAGCCCATCAATAGAGCCATTGTGATGTCAGCAGTTACTGCTGGGTTGTCCAGTAATAGTGCCTTTGTGAAGTTACTGTTATGTAGTCCTGCAATAGGGCCCTTGTGAAGTCAGCAGTTAATACTGAGTAGTTCAGCAATACTGCATTTGTTATTTCAGCAGATTTTGACAGGTATCCCAGCAATAGGGCCATTGTGATATCAGTAGGTACTGCTGGATAGTCCAGCAATGCAGCCACTATGATGTCAGCAGTTACTACTGGGTATCACAGCAGAAGGGCCTCTGTGATGTCACAGTTGATTAGTCAAGCAATAGTGACTTTGTGATGTCAGCAGTTACTGCTGGGTAGCCCAGCAATATGGCCCTTGTGATGCCAGCTTTTACTGCTGGGCAGCTGAGCAGTAGGACCTTTATGATGTCAGCAGTTACTGCTGGTGCTGGGTAGCCCAGCAATAGGCCATTGTTATGTCAGCAGTTACTGCTGGGTAACCCAGCAACAGGGCTATTGCTATATCAGTAGTAACTGCTGGATAGTCCAGCAATGTAGGTGTCACAACTGAGGGCTGGGGCTGACCAGAGGAAGCCTCAGTTGTAGGATCTACGGTATATGTGAACCTGGGAGGCAGTATAGGGTTCTTGGACATGCAGGGAACCTCTACCATAGATGCCCGAAGGCGTGACCAAGACAACGTTGTAAAAGTTTAAGATGTTTATTAAACACAGTTCACTTGCACATTGACAGTTCAAGGAAGACAGTGGTGCTCAGCAATATGGAGTTGAAGCATGATATTAGCAATACATTTCCTTAGCTACAGGAATAACAGGATGCTGTTGAGAATGGTCTCACACTATACCGTCTTAGAAGACCTGGAGATTATAAGTCCAGAACAAACAGTTATCCGCTGTATAGATGATGTGCGCAGAGCCGGCCCTAGGTATAGGCAAACTAGGCAATTGCCTAGGGCATCTGGTATGCCTAGGGGCATCAGCAGCTTCTGCTGATTAAAATGATATGCGGCATGCCTATATTCTGTGTGTAGCATTTCGTACGCAGATACAGCCACAGTCGCACACAGTATATAGGCATGCTGCATATCATTTTAATCAGCAGAAGCTGCTTGTGTATCCTAGCCACATAGCAAAGCAAATAAGATGCATTTTCATAAAAAATAGGCACTCGACGTTAGCAGAGCTGCCAGTTGACTCACGCTGGGAACTACATGTGTCATTATGTGTATAAGGGCATTAATAATGTGTAACATATGTGTAAGGGGCACTATGTGTGTCATTATGTGTATAAGGGCATTAATAATGTGTAACATATGTGTAAGGGGCACTATGTGTGTCATTATGTGTATAAGGGCACTAATAATGTGCTGCATATGTGCAAGGCCAAATGTGCACACTGTTCTTATTTAAATTACAGGGGGTAGGAAAACAAAAAAAAGGACTGCTATGGGTGGGGGGTGATGGTGCTGGGAAAGGGGTGCAGGGTCAGAGGCGGAACTAGCGGTGGTGCTAGGGGGCACCAGCCAAAATCTTGCCTAGGGCATCATATTGGTTAGGGCCGGCTCTGGATGTGCGTAGGAAATGACCTTCAGATGACACACTGGAAGCTGGAGATGCTGATAGAATGCTGAATGAGGTGAACACTTATGAACTGCCAGGAATGCCGGATGGAACTGACACGGGTGGTGAGGGTGCTATTGAACTCACTGATGAGAGTTCGCAGGAAGGAGCACCAATAGAGAACTGTAAATTGAAGTTAAAACACCAATGTAGCAGAAGATCAATTGAAGAACACTGGTGATGCTGGGGATCGATGACAGAGCACCGATGGTGACTGGAGATCGATGATGGAACACCGATGGTGACTGGAGATCGATGATGGAACATCGATGGTGACTGGAGATCGATGACGGAACACCGATGGTGACTGGAGATCGATGACGGAACACAGATGGTGACTGGAGATCGATGACGGAACACCGATGGTGACTTGCAAGGTGAAACACCGCTGGAAGCCGGTACTGGATAACTGCCAATTGCGGGATGCAATGCTGGGACACTTGCAGAGTCAGGCTGCATCGCCTGATGGTAGCTGGAGCGGGTCTCTAGTGGAGCTGAACATAGGAGCTGGAAAACCTGGAACAAGGCTGAACATCCACAAACAGGAGAGACTTGTATCACTGGGTATGACAACCAAAGCACTGACATCTTTCCAGTCCAGGAACAGGATATTTATACCTGCTGGGAAGCAGGCATTAGCTGTCTGATTAAGCAGAGTCCAGAGCACAGTGGATAGGTTAAAACAATGACATGTGACTGGAAAAACATGGCTGCGCCCATGTTAGCATTTGGAGGGAAAGTGTGTTTGTAATTCCATGTGGGAACAGCAGTAATGACGGCGGAGGCCACGGAGGGCAGGAGACGCCATCTTTGAATATTCCACATGAGAAATAATAGTAATGGCGGCGGAGGCCGCGGAGGGCAGGAGGCGCCATTCTTAGAATCTAAACTTATGAGACTGCCGTGACAGCGCTGCAGGATCACAGGGAGGAGATGTGAAGGGAAGACATCAGCGTCCCATACGCTGACAACGCAGATAGGATCCCGCCCTGGAACGCTGGGCCAGCCTCAGGAGACACTTGAAAGGTAAATACTGATGTCCAGTTACCCGGATCGTGACAGTAGGCTAGCCATGATGATGTCATGTAGTGTAGTGAGAGGACGTGTCTCCGTCCTCAGTGTCTGTGTGGGCGGGAAAGTGGGGTGGCGATTCCAGTGCTGTCTTGTGCTGCTCAGTCCAGTGTAGTGTCTTGTGCAGCATCAGTCCAGTGACCAGTCACAGTGGTGGTGTCTTCTGCGGCCATAGATCCGTTGTAGCTGTATAAGTCCCTTTCAGTGGTGCTGTGTTGTCCTGCACCAGACCAGGGGTAGTGTCTTGTGCAGCATCAGTCCAGGGACCAGTCACAGTGGTGGTGTCCTCTGCTGTCATATGTCCGGTGTTACTGCCGTATAATTCCCGTGATACTGACGTATAATTCCCGTGATATTTTGCCGTATAATTCCTGTGATACTGCCGTATAATTCCCGTGATACTGCCGTATAATTCCAGTGATATTGCCGTAGAATTCCTGTGATACTGGCGTATAATTCCTGTGATATTGCCGTAAAATTCCTGTGATACTGTCGTATAATTCCTGTGATAATGCCGTATAATTCCAGTGATACCAAGTGTAATTCCAGTGATCCTGCTGTATAATTACAGTGGTACTGGCGTATAAGTACAGTCCAGTGATACTGCCATATATGTCCAGTAATACTGCCGTATATGTCCATTGATACTGCCGTATATGTCCAGCGGTACTGCCGTATAAATCCAGTGATCCTGCCGTATAAATCCAGTGATCCTGCCGCATAATTACAGTGGTACTGGCGTATAAATCCAGTCCAGTGATACTGCCATATATGTCCAGTGATACTGCCGTATATGTCCATTGATACTGCCGTATATGTCCAGCGGTACTGCCGTATAATTCCAGTGATCCTGCTGTATAATTCCAGTGATCCTACCGTATAATTACAGTGATCCTGCCATATAATTACAGTAATCCTGCCATATATGTCCAGTGGTACTGCCATATAATTCCAGTTATCCTGCCGTATAATTCCAGAGGTACTGGCGTATAAGTCCAGTGATCCTGCCGTATAATTCCAGGGGTACTGGCGTATAAGTCCAGTCCAGTGATACTGCCGTATATGTCCATTGATACTGTCGTATATGTCCAGCGGTACTGCCGTATAATTCCAGTGATCCTGCTGTATAATTACAGTGATACTGCCGTATATATATATATATATATATATATATATATATATATATATACAGTGGGGCAAAAAAGTTTTTTGACAGCCACCGATTGTGCAAGTTGACCCACTTAAAAAGATGAGAGAGGTCTGTAATTTCCATCATAGGTACACTTCAACTGTGAGAGACAGAATCTGGAGGAAAAAAAAACAGGAATTCACATTGTTTGATTTTTAAACAATTTATTTGTATATTCTTGTGGAAAATAAATATTTGGACACCTACCAAGCAGCAAGATTTCTGGCTATCACAGACCTGTTACTTCTTCTTTAAGAAGCTCTTCTATCCTCCACTCGTTACCTGTATTAATGGCACCTGTTTGAACTGGTTATCTGTATAAAAGACACCTGTCCACACCCTCAAACAGTCAGACTGCTACCTCTCCACCATGGCTAAGACCAGAGAGCTAAGGACACCAGGGACAAAATTGTAGAGCTGCACAAGGCTAGGATGAGCTACTTGACAATATAAGCAGCTTGGTGAGACGAGATCAACTGTTGTCGCAATTATAAAAAAATTGAAGAAATACAAGATCACTGACAATCTCCCTCGACCTGGGGCTCCATGCAAGATCTCATCTTGTGGGGTATCAATGATCTTGAGATCGGTGAGGAATCAGCCCAGAACTACACGGGGGGACCTGGTCAATGACCTCAAGAGAGCTGGGACCACAGTCACAAAGGTTACCATTAGTAACACATTACGTCGTCATGGATTGAAATCCTGCAGCACCCGAAAGGTCCCCCTGCTTAAGCCAGCACATGTCCAGGCCCATCTAAAGTTTTCCAGTGACCATCTGGATGATCCAGAGGAGGATTTGGAGAATGTAATGTGGTCAGATGAGAGCAAAATCGAACTTTTTGGTATAAACTCAACTTGCTGTGTTTGGAGGGAGAAGAATGATGAATGGCATCCCAAGAACACCATACCCACTGTGAAGCATGGGGGTGGAAACATCATGCTTTGGGGCTGCTTTTCTGCAAAGGGGAGAGGACGACTGATCCATATTAAGGAGAGGATGAATGGGGCCATGTATCGTGAGATTTTGGGCAAAAACCTCCTTCCCACAGTAAGAGCATTGAAGTTGGAACATGGCTGGGTCTTACAGCATAACAATGACCCTAAACACACCGCCCGGGCAACTAAGGAGTTGCTCTGTAAGAAGCATTTCAAGGTCCTTGAGTGGCCTAGCCAGTCTCCAGACCTCAACCCAATAGAAAATCTGTGGAGGGAATTGAAAGTCCTTTGTTGCCCAGCGACAGCCCCAAAACATGACAGATATAGAGAAGATCTGCATGGAAGAGTGGGCCAAAATACCTGCTACAGTGTGAGCAAACCTGGTCAAAAATTACAGGAAACATTTGATCTCTATAATTGCCAACCAAAATTATATTACAAAGTATTGAGATAAACTTTTTAATTGTCCAAATATTTATTTTCCGCAAGAATATACAAATAAATTGTTTGAATGATGGAAATTACAGACCTCTCTCATCTTTTTAAGTGGGTCAACTTGCACAATCGGTGGCTGTCCAAATATTTTTTTGCCCCACTATATATATATATATATATATATATATATATATATATACCCTGTTGCAAAGCAGATTACTGAGGCCATAACAACTATGCTGATGTTAGATGTGTGTCCAGTATCCACCATTAGTGCAGTGGGACTGCAGTGCTACTCCTAGATGGGCCTGGTGTTTGTGCCGCACCCTTGTGTCGCTTAGCTTAGTTATACAGCTACCTCATTGCCCTCTTTTACTTCTTGGCATGATGTGCTGTTTGGATACCTTTTTTTTTAAGTGCCATTCTGTCTGACACTGCAATGCCACTCCTAGATGGGCCAATTGTTTGTGTCACTTAAGGCCCATACACATTAGACGATGTCGCTCTGTCAGCGACATCGTCTAATGTTTCCCCCTCCCGGGCCGGCCGGTCAGCGGCCGACTGTACACACTGAGCGATATGACCACTCATATCGCTCAGTGATGTCACGCCTCCGCCAGCCCTGCATGAAGGTCGTGGACGACAGTCCAGATCCTTCATGCATGCACTACCAACAGCGACGATCGCTGGCGGCATACACACTTGACGATAAAATGAGCAACGTCGCTCAAGGAGGGGGAAAATTAGCGACGTCGCTCATTTTATCGTTAAGTGTGTATGGACCTTTAGTTTAGTCATACAGCTACCTCATTGCAACTCTTTTACATATTTGCATGATGTGCTATTTGGGGCCTTTTTTTTTTTATATCTTCCCTCCTGTCTGACACTGTAGTGCCACTCCTAGATGGGCCAGGTGTTTGTGTTGCTTAGTTTAGTCATACAGCTACCTCATTGCACCTCTTTTACATCTTTGCATGATGTGCTGTTTGGGGCCTTTTTTTTTATATCTGCCCTCCTGTCTGACACTGCAGTGCCACTCCTAGATGAGCCAGGTGTTTGTGCAGCACACTTGTGTCGCTTAGCTTAGTCACACAGCCACCTCAGTGCAACCTTTTGGCCTAAAAAACAATATTGTGAGGTGTTCAGAATAGATTAGAAATGAATGTTGTTGAGGTTTATAATACCGTAGGATCAAAATTACCCCCAAATTCTGTGATTTTAGTTGTTTTTATATTTTTTTTAAAAAATTACCCAGATCCAAAACCAAAACACGAAAGGGTGGTTTTGGCAAAACCAACCCAAAACCAAAACACGAGCTGGGAATTAGAACCAAAACCAAAACACAAGACACGAAAAGTGCCTGCCACACATCTCTACTGCTATGTAGTCCTGCAGTCATGCCTATGTGAATCAACAGTAACTGCTGTGTAGCCCAGCAATAGGGCCTTTGTGAAGTCAGCAGTTACTGCTGTGTAGCCCATCAATTGGGCCTCTGTGATGTCAGCAGTTACTGCTGTGTAGCCCAGCAATAGGGCCTCTGTGATGTCAGCAGTTACTGCTGGGTAGCCAAGCAATAGGGCCCTTGTGATGCCAAATTTTACTGCTGGGCAGATGAGCAGTAGGGCCTTTATGATGTCAGCAGTTACTGCTGGTGCTGGGTAGCCAAAATAGGCTATTGTTATGTTAACAGTTACTGCTGGGTAACCCAGCAACAGGGCTTTTCTTATATCAACAGTTACTGCTGGATAGTCCAGCAATGTAGGCTAGCCATGATGATGTCAGCAGTTACTGCTGGGTGTCCCAGCAGTAGGGCCTTTGTGATGTCACTGTTGTTTAGCCAAGCAATAGTGCCTTTGTGATGTCAGTATTTACTGCTGTGTATCCAAGCAATATTGCCTTTTATGATATCAGCAGTTACTGCTGGGCAGCTTTGCAACAGGGCTTTTGTGAAGTTAACAGTTCCCAATGTGTAGTCCAACAATAGTGCCTGAGTGATGTCATTAGTTACTGCTGGGTAATCCATCAATAGGTCTATTGTGATGTCTGCAGTTATTGCTGGATAGTCTAGCAATAGGGCCTTTGTGATGTCAGCAGTTACTGCTTGGTTGCTTGCAGTAGGGCCTTTGTGATGTCAGCTGCTACTGCTGGGTATCCTAGCAATAGGACCTTTGTGATATCAGCTTTTGCTGCTGGGTAGCTGAGTAATAGGACCTTTGTGATGTCAGTTGTTACTGCTGCATAGTCAAGCATTGCAGCCATTATGATGTCAGCAGTTACTACTGGGTATCCCAGCACTAGGGCTTTTGTGATGTCACTGTTGTGTAGTCCAGTAATAGTGCCTTGTGATGCCAGCATTTAGTGCTGTGTAGTCAAGCAATAGTGCCTTTGTGAAATTACTAGAGATGAGCGCCTGAAATTTTTCGGGTTTTGTGTTTTGGTTTTGGGTTCGGTTCCGCGGCCGTGTTTTGGGTTCGAACGCGTTTTGGCAAAACCTCACCGAATTATTTTTGTCGGATTCGGGTGTGTTTTGGATTCGGGTGTTTTTTTCAAAAAACCCTAAAAAACAGCTTAAATCATAGAATTTGGGGGTAATTTTGATCCCAAAGTATTATTAACCTCAAAAAACATAATTTACACTCATTTTCAGCCTATTCTGAACACATCACACCTCACAATATTATTTTTAGTCCTAAAATTTGCACCGAGGTCGCTGTGTGAGTAAGATAAGCGACCCTAGTGGCCGACACAAACACCGGGCCCATCTAGGAGTGGCACTGCAGTGTCACGCAGGATGTCCCTTCCAAAAAACCCTCCCCAAACAGCACATGACGCAAAGAAAAAAAGAGGCGCAATGAGGTAGCTGTGTGAGTAAGATTAGCGACCCTAGTGGCCGACACAAACACCGGGCCCATCTAGGAGTGGCACTGCAGTGTCACGCAGGATGGCCCTTCCAAAAAACCCTCCCCAAACAGCACATGACGCAAAGAAAAAAAGAGGCGCAATGAGGTAGCTGTGTGAGTAAGATTAGCGACCCTAGTGGCCGACACAAACACCGGGCCCATCTAGGAGTGGCACTGCAGTGTCACGCAGGATGGCCCTTCCAAAAAACCCTCCCCAAACAGCACATGACGCAAAGAAAAAAAGAGGCGCAATGAGGTAGCTGACTGTGTGAGTAAGATTAGCGACCCTAGTGGCCGACACAAACACCGGGCACATCTAGGAGTGGCACTGCAGTGTCACGCAGGATGTCCCTTCCAAAAAACCCTCCCCAAACAGCACATGACGCAAAGAAAAAAAGAGGCGCAATGAGGTAGCTGTGTGAGTAAGATTAGCGACCCTAGTGGCCGACACAAACACCGGGCCCATCTAGGAGTGGCACTGCAGTGTCACGCAGGATGTCCCTTCCAAAAAACCCTCCCCAATCAGCACATGATGCAAAGAAAAAGAAAAGAAAAAAGAGGTGCAAGATGGAATTATCCTTGGGCCCTCCCACCCACCCTTATGTTGTATAAACAAAACAGGACATGCACACTTTAACCAACCCATCATTTCAGTGACAGGGTCTGCCACACGACTGTGACTGATATGACGGGTTGGTTTGGACCCCCCCCAAAAAAGAAGCAATTAATCTCTCCTTGCACAAACTGGCTCTACAGAGGCAAGATGTCCACCTCATCTTCACCCTCCGATATATCACCGTGTACATCCCCCTCCTCACAGATTATCAATTCGTCCCCACTGGAATCCACCATCTCAGCTCCCTGTGTACTTTGTGGAGGCAATTGCTGCTGGTCAATGTCTCCGCGGAGGAATTGATTATAATTCATTTTAATGAACATCATCTTCTCCACATTTTCTGGATGTAACCTCGTACGCCGATTGCTGACAAGGTGAGCGGCGGCACTAAACACTCTTTCGGAGTACACACTTGTGGGAGGGCAACTTAGGTAGAATAAAGCCAGTTTGTGCAAGGGCCTCCAAATTGCCTCTTTTTCCTGCCAGTATAAGTACGGACTGTGTGACGTGCCTACTTGGATGCGGTCACTCATATAATCCTCCACCATTCTATAAATGTTGAGAGAATCATATGCAGTGACAGTAGACGACATGTCCGTAATCGTTGTCAGGTCCTTCAGTCCGGACCAGATGTCAGCATCAGCAGTCGCTCCAGACTGCCCTGCATCACCGCCAGCGGGTGGGCTCGGAATTCTGAGCCTTTTCCTCGCACCCCCAGTTGCGGGAGAATGTGAAGGAGGAGATGTTGACAGGTCGCGTTCCGCTTGACTTGACAATTTTGTCACCAGCAGGTCTTTCAACCCCAGCAGACCTGTGTCTGCCGGAAAGAGAGATCCAAGGTAGGCTTTAAATCTAGGATCGAGCACGGTGGCCAAAATGTAGTGCTCTGATTTCAACAGATTGACCACCCGTGAATCCTTGTTAAGCGAATTAAGGGCTGCATCCACAAGTCCCACATGCCTAGCGGAATCGCTCCGTGTTAGCTCCTTCTTCAATGCCTCCAGCTTCTTCTGCAAAAGCCTGATGAGGGGAATGACCTGACTCAGGCTGGCAGTGTCTGAACTGACTTCACGTGTGGCAAGTTCAAAGGGCATCAGAACCTTGCACAACGTTGAAATCATTCTCCACTGCACTTGAGACAGGTGCATTCCATCTCCTATATCGTGCTCAATTGTATAGGCTTGAATGGCCTTTTGCTGCTCCTCCAACCTCTGAAGCATATAGAGGGTTGAATTCCACCTCGTTACCACTTCTTGCTTCAGATGATGGCAGGGCAGGTTCAGTAGTTTTTGGTGGTGCTCCAGTCTTCTGTACGTGGTGCCTGTACGCCGAAAGTGTCCCGCAATTTTTCTGGCCACCGACAGCATCTCTTGCACGCCCCTGTCGTTTTTTAAAAAATTCTGCACCACCAAATTCAAGGTATGTGCAAAACATGGGACGTGCTGGAATTTGCCCATATTTAATGCACACACAATATTGCTGGCGTTGTCCGATGCCACAAATCCACAGGAGAGTCCAATTGGGGTAAGCCATTCCGCGATGATCTTCCTCAGTTGCCGTAAGAGGTTTTCAGCTGTGTGCGTATTCTGGAAAGCGGTGATACAAAGCGTAGCCTGCCTAGGAAAGAGTTGGCGTTTGCGAGATGCTGCTACTGGTGCCGCCGCTGCTGTTCTTGCGGCGGGAGTCCATACATCTACCCAGTGGGCTGTCACAGTCATATAGTCCTGACCCTGCCCTGCTCCACTTGTCCACATGTCCGTGGTTAAGTGGACATTGGGTACAACTGCATTTTTTAGGACACTGGTGAGTCTTTTTCTGACGTCCGTGTACATTCTCGGTATCGCCTGCCTAGAGAAGTGGAACCTAGATGGTATTTGGTAACGGGGGCACACTGCCTCAATAAATTGTCTAGTTCCCTGTGAACTAACGGCGGATACCGGACGCACGTCTAACACCAACATAGTTGTCAAGGACTCAGTTATCCGCTTTGCAGTAGGATGACTGCTGTGATATTTCATCTTCCTCGCAAAGGACTGTTGAACAGTCAATTGCTTACTGGAAGTAGTACAAGTGGGCTTACGACTTCCCCTCTGGGATGACCATCGACTCCCAGCGGCAACAACAGCAGCGCCAGCAGCAGTAGGCGTTACACGCAAGGATGCATCGGAGGAATCCCAGGCAGGAAAGGACTCGTCAGACTTGCCAGTGACATGGCCTGCAGGACTATTGGCATTCCTGGGGAAGGAGGAAATTGACACTGAGGGAGTTGGTGGGGTGGTTTGCGTGAGCTTGGTTACAAGAGGAAGGGATTTACTGGTCAGTGGACTGCTTCCGCTGTCACCCAAAGTTTTTGAACTTGTCACTGACTTATTATGAATGCGCTGCAGGTGACGTATAAGGGAGGATGTTCCGAGGTGGTTAACGTCCTTACCCCTACTTATTACAGCTTGACAAAGGGAACACACGGCTTGACACCTGTTGTCCGCATTTCTGGTGAAATACCTCCACACCGAAGAGCTGATTTTTTTGGTATTTTCACCTGGCATGTCAACGGCCATATTCCTCCCACGGACAACAGGTGTCTCCCCGGGTGCCTGACTTAAACAAACCACCTCACCATCAGAATCCTCCTGGTCAATTTCCTCCCCAGCGCCAGCAACACCCATATCCTCCTCATCCTGGTGTACTTCAACACTGACATCTTCAATCTGACTATCAGGAACTGGACTGCGGGTGCTCCTTCCAGCACTTGCAGGGGGCATGCAAATAGTGGAAGGCGCATGCTCTTCACGTCCAGTGTTGGGAAGGTCAGGCATCGCAAACGACACAATTGGACTCTCCTTGTGGATTTGGGATTTCAAAGAACGCACAGTTCTTTGCGGTGCTTTTGCCAGC
Source organism: Pseudophryne corroboree (assembly GCF_028390025.1). Lineage (NCBI taxonomy): Eukaryota > Metazoa > Chordata > Amphibia > Anura > Myobatrachidae > Pseudophryne > Pseudophryne corroboree. Next base: position 726,394,576 of record NC_086445.1, read on the forward strand.
TTGAGTCTTTTCAGTTTTCTAGCGAGAGGCTGAGTGCTTCCATCCTCATGTGAAGCTGAACCACTAGCCATGAACATAGGCCAGGGCCTCAGCCGTTCCTTGCCACTCCGTGTGGTAAATGGCATATTGGCAAGTTTACGCTTCTCCTCCGACAATTTTATTTTAGGTTTTGGAGTCCTTTTTTTTCTGATATTTGGTGTTTTGGATTTGACATGCTCTGTACTATGACATTGGGCATCGGCCTTGGCAGACGACGTTGCTGGCATTTCATCGTCTCGGCCATGACTAGTGGCAGCAGCTTCAGCACGAGGTGGAAGTGGATCTTGATCTTTCCCTAATTTTGGAACCTCAACTTTTTTGTTCTCCATATTTTATAGGCAGAACTAAAAGGCACCTCAGGTAAACAATGGAGATGGATGGATTGGATAGTTTACTAGTATACAATTATGGACGGACTGCCACGGTTAGGTGGTATAAAAAAACCACGGTTAGGTGGTATATATTATAATAATAATACAATTATGGATGGACGGACTGCCTGCCGACTGCCGACACAGAGGTAGCCACAGCCGTGAACTACCGCACTGTACACTGGTTGATAAAGAGATAGTAGTATACTCGTAACAACTAGTATGACACTATGATGACGGTATAAAGAATGGAAAAAAAACCACGGTTAGGTGGTATATATTATAATAATAATACAATTATGGATGGACGGACTGCCTGCCGACTGCCGACACAGAGGTAGCCACAGCCGTGAACTACCGCACTGTACACTGGTTGATAAAGAGATAGTAGTATACTCGTAACAACTAGTATGACACTATGACGACGGTATAAAGAATGGAAAAAAAACCACGGTTAGGTGGTATATATTATAATAATAATACAATTATGGATGGACGGACTGCCTGCCGACTGCCGACACAGAGGTAGCCACAGCCGTGAACTACCGCACTGTACACTGGTTGATAAAGAGATAGTAGTATACTCGTAACAACTAGTATGACACTATGACGGTATAAAGAAAGAAAAAAAAATACCACGGTTAGGTGGTATATATTGTAATACAATTATGGATGGACGGACTGCCTGCCGAGTTCCGACTGCCGACACAGAGGTAGCCACAGCCGTGAACTACCGCACTGTACTGTGTCTGCTGCTAATATAGACTGGTTGATAAAGAGATAGTATACAATACATACAACAATGAATATACTACTATACTGGTGGTCAGGCACTGGTCACCACTAGTCACACTGGCAGTGGCACTCCTGCAGCAAAAGTGTGCACTGTTTAATTTTAAATTAATATAATATTATGTACTCCTGGGGGCTCCTGCTATAACAACCTGCAGTGCTCCCCAGTCTCCCCCACAATTATTATAAGCTTTGCCTTTTATACATTGATGTGCAGCACACTGGGCTGAGCTGAGTGCACACAGACTGAGTCACACTGTGTGACTGGCTGCTGCTGTGTATCGTTTTTTTTCAGGCAGAGAACGGATATAGCAGAGAACGGATATATATTAAAATAAATAAAAGTTAACTAACAACAACTGCACTGGTCACTGTGGTAAACTCTGTCTGACTCTGCACAATCTCTCTCTCTCTTCTAATCTAATTTCTAATGGAGAGGACGCCAGCCACGTCCTCTCCCTATCAATCTCAATGCACGTGTGAAAATGGCGGCGACGCGCGGCTCCTTATATAGAATCCGAGTCTCGCGAGAATCCGACAGCGTCATGATGACGTTCGGGCGCGCTCGGGTTAACCGAGCAAGGCGGGAGGATCCGAGTCTGCTCGGACCCGTGAAAAAAACATGAAGTTCGTGCGGGTTCGGTTTCAGAGAAACCGAACCCGCTCATCTCTAGAAATTACTGCTATTTAGTCCTGCAATAATGCCTTTGTGAATCAACAGTTACTACTGGGTAGTCCAGCAATAATGCATTTGTTATTTCAGCAGATACTGCTGGGTAGCCCAACAATAGGGCTCTTGTGATGCCAGTTTTTACTGCTGGGCAGCTGAGCAGTAGGGCCTTTATGATGTCAGCAGTTACTGCTGGTGCTTGGTAGCCCAGCAATAGGCCATTGTTATGTCAGCAGATACTGCTGTGTAACCCAGCAACAGGACTATTGTTATATCAGTAGTTACTGCTGGACAGTCCCAGCAGTAGGGCCTTTGTAATGACACTGTTGTGTAGCCAAGCAATAGTTCCCTTGTGATGTCAGTAGTTACTGCTGCGTATCCAAGCAATATTCCCTTTTTTGATGTCAGCAGTTACTGCTGGGTTGTCCAGCAATAGTGCCTTTATGAAGTTACTGTTATGTAGTCCTGCAATAGCGCCCTTGTGAAGTAGGCAGTTAATACTGGGTAGTTCAGCAATACTACATTTGTTATTTCAGCAGTTTCTGCCGGGTATCCCAGCAATAGCACCATTGTGATATCAGTAGTTACTGCTGGATAGTCCAGCAATGCAGCCATTATGATGTCAGCAGTTACTACTGGGCGTTTGTAATGTCACTGGGTTAACCGAGCCATACGGAAGAATCCGAGTATGCCTCGGACCCGTGTAAAATGGGTGAAGTTCTGGTGGGTTCGGTTTCCGAGGAACCGAACCCGCTCATCACTAGATATAAGTAGTTACTGCTGCATAGTACAGCATTGCAGCCATTATGATGTCAGCAGTTACTACTGGGTATCCCAGCAATAGGGCCTTTGTGAAGTTACTGCTATGTAGTCCTGCAATAAGGGTGGTCTTCTGTTTGCCGGCGGTCGGGCTCCCGGCGCTCAGTATACCGGCGCCGGGAGCCCGACAGCCGGCATACCGACAATTATTTTCCCTCGTGGGGGTCCACGACCCCCATAGAGGGAGAATAAAATAGTGTGGCGCGCGTAGCGCGCCACCGTGCACGTAGCGTGGCGAGCGCAGCGAGCCCGCAAGGGGCTCATTTGCGCTCGCCAAGCTGTCGGTAAGCCGGCGGTCGGGCTCCCGGCGCCGGGATGCTGGTCGCCGGGAGCCCGACCGCCGGCCAGCCGTAGTGAACCCCTGCAATAATGCCTTTGTGAATCAACAGTTACTACTGGGTAGTCCAGCAATACTGCATTTGGTATTTCAGCAGTAACTGCTGGGTAGCCCAGCAATAGGCCATTGTTATGTCAGCAGTTATCGCTGGGTAACCCAGCAACAGGGCCATTGTGTTATCAGTAGTTACTGCTGGATTGTCCAGCAATGTAGGCTAGTCATGATGATGTCAGCAGTTACTGCTGGGTGTCCCAGCAGTACGGCCTTTGCGATGTTACTGTTGTGTAGCCAAGTAATAGTGCTTTTGTGATGTCAGTAGTTACTGCTATATATCCAAGCAATATTGCCTTTTATGATGTCAGCAGTTACTGCTGGCCAATCTTGCAATAGGGCCATTGTAATGTCATCAGTTCCCAATATGTAGTCTAGCAATAGTGCCTGAGTGATGTCAGCAGTTACTGCTGGGTAGCCCAGCAATAGCGCCTTTGTGAAGTTACTGTTATGTAGTCCTGCAATAGGGCCCTTGTGAAGTCAGCAGTTACTACTGGGAAGTCCAGCAATACTGCATTTGTTATTTCAGCAGTTACTCCCGGGTAGCCCAGCAATAGCACCATTGTGATATCAGTAGTTACTGCTGAATAGTCCAGCAATGCAGCCATTATGAAGTCAGCAGTTACTACTGGGTATCCCAGCAGTAGGGCCTTTGTGATGTCACAGTTGTTTTGTCAAGCAATAGTGACTTTGTGATGTCAGCAGTTACTGCTGGGTAGCCCAGCAATAGGGTACTTGTGACAGGGCCGTAACTACGTGTGTGCCAAGTGGGCTTGGCACACAGCGCAGTTGCCCTGAGGGCGCACGGCCAGCGGCATGTAATGAGTCAAATTGACTCATTACATGCCGCCTCTGAAGTCCGCGCTGTGCGCCGCAGCCGCGCTGGAGGAGAGAGAAGCGCCGGAGGCAGCTGAGAAGGAGGAGGAGGGAGGGGGACTGGAGCCGCAGCAGCGCTATTTCATTGGTAGTAAGCGCCGCTGCAGCATCCCCCTCTCCTTCCGTATAGGCTGCCCGGCGCTGCTGTGGATGCTGGGATGCGGTTCCTCCATCCCAGCATCCACAGCAGCGTCAGGCAACCAATACGGAAGGAGAGGGGGATGCTGCAGCGGCGCTTACTACCAATGACATAGCGCTGCTGCGGCTCCAGTCCCCCTTCCTCCTCCTCCTTGTCCGATGCCTGCACACTGCACAGAGGGAGATGCCAGCACGAGGAGCCTGTCAGCGGGCAGAAGGTAAGTATATCCCTCTCTCTCTCTCTCTCTCTCTGGGGGACACCGTCTGCCATAATGTGTAAAAAGGGGTCCTGGCTGCCGCAATGTGTAAAAAGGGGGACTGGCAGCCGCAATGTGTAAAAAGGGGGCCTGGCTGCTGCAATGTGTAAAAAGGGGGACTGGCTGCCGCAATGTGTAAAAAGGGGGCCTGGCTGCCGCAATGTGTAAAAAGGGGGACTGGCTGCCGCAATGTGTAAAAAGGGGGACTGGCTGCCGCAATGTGTAAAAAGGGGGCCTGGCTGCCGCAATGTGTAAAAAGGGGGACTGGCTGCCGCAATGTGTAAAAAGGGGGCCTGGCTGCTGCAATGTGTAAAAAGGGGGACTGGCTGCCGCAATGTGTAAAAAGGGGGACTGGCTGCCGCAATGTGTAAAAAGGGGGACTGTCTGCCGCAATGTGTAAAAAGGGGGACTGTCTGCCGCAATGTGTAAAAAGGGGGACTGTCTGCTGTAATGTGTAAAAAGGGGGACGCTGTCTGCTGTAATGTATAAAAGGGGCTCTACCTGGTGTAGTGGCGCTACTGTGCAGCGCAATTTGAATAATGGAGACTACTGTGCACCGTAGTATGAATTGCTATTATTTTGTGGCCACGTCCCTTCCCCATGAAGCCACGCCCCTATATATTTTTCACGCGCCTACGGCGCGCACTGCCCCTATCTTGCATTGGGGGGCGCCAATGTCGTTTCTTGCACACAGCGCTAAAATGCCTAGTTACGGCACTGACTTGTGATGCCAGCTTTTACTTCTGGGCAGCTGAGCAGTAGGGCCTTTATGATGTCAGCAGTCACTGCTGGTGCTGGGTAGCCCAGCAATAGGCCATTGTTATGTCAACAGTTACTGCTGGGTAACCCAGCAACAGGGCTTTTCTTATATCAGTAGTAACTGCTGGATAGTCCAGTAATGTAGGCTAGCCATGATGATGTCAGCAGTTACTGCTGGGCGTCCCAGCAGTAGGGCCTTTGCGATGTCACTGTTGTGTAGCCAAGCAATGGTGCCTTTGTTATGTCAGTATTAACTGCTGTGTATCCAAGCAATATTGCCTTTTATGATGTCAGCAGTTACTGCTGGCCAGTCTTGCAATAAGGCCATTGTAATGTCAACAGTTCCCAATATGTAGTCTAGCAATAGTGCTTGAGTGATGTCAGCAGTTACTGCTGGGTAGTCCATCAATAGAGCCATTGTGGTGTCAGCAGTTACTGCTGGATAGTCCAGCAATGCAGTCATTATGATATCAGCAGTTCCTGCTGGGTAGCCCAGTAACAGGACCTTTGTGTATGATGTCAGCATTTACTGCTGGGTAGCTCAGCAATAGGGCCATAGTGATGTCAGCAGTTACTACTCGGTAGGCTTGCAGTATGGCCTTTGTGATGTCAGCAGTTACTACTGCTTAGTCAAACAGTAGGGCATTTGTGATGTCAGCAGCTCCTGCTTGTTGGGCTTGTAATAGGGCCTTCGTGATGTCAGTTGTTACTGCTGGGTTGCCCAACAACAGGGCCTTTTTGATATCAACAGTTATTGCTGGGTAACCCAGCAATAATGTCATTGTGATGTCAGTAGTTACTGCTGGATAGTCCAGCAATGCAGCCATTATGATGTCAGCAGTTACTACTGGGTATCCCAGAAATAGGGCCTTTGTGATGTCACTGTTGTGTAGTCAAGTAATAGTGCCTTTGTGATGGCAGCATTTACTGCTGTGTAGTCCAGCAATAATGCCTTTGTGAATCAACAGTTACTACTGGGTAGTCCAGCAATACTTTTGTTTTTTTTAGCAGTTACTGCTGGGTACTGTAGCCTAGCAATAGGGACTTTGTGATACAGTATCAGCTTTTTCTGCTGGGTAGCTGAGCAATAGTGCGTTTGTGATGTCAGCTTTTACTGCCTGGCAGCTGAGCAGTAGGGCCCTTATGATGTCCACAGTTACTGCATTTTCTGGGTAGCCCAGCAATAGGCCATTGTTATGTCAGTAATTACTGCTGGGTAACCCAGCAACAGGGCTATTGTTATATCAGTAGTTACTGCTGGATAGTCCAGCAATGTAGGCTAGCCATGATGATGTCAGCAGTTACTGCTGGCCAGTCTTGAAATAGGGCCATTGTAATGTCAACAGTTCCCAATATGTAGTCTAGCAATAGTGCCTGAGTGATGTCAGCGGTTACTTCTGGATAGTCCATCAATAGGGCCATTGTGATGTCAGCAGTTACTGCTGGATAGTCCAGCAATGCAGTCATTATGATATCAGCAGTTCCTGCCTGGTAGCTCAGCAACAGGACCTTTGTGTGTGATGTCAGCAGTTAGTGCTGGTTAGCACAGCAATAGGGCCATTGTGATGTCAGTAGTTACTGCTCGGTGGGCTTGCAGTATGTCCTTTGTGATGTCAGTAGTTACTACTGCATAGCCCAGCAATAGGGTATTGTGATGTCAGCAGTTCCTGCTTGTTGGGCTTGTAGTAGGGCTTTTGTGATGTCAGTTGTTTCTTGTGTGTAGTTCAGTAACAGGGCCCTTTTGATGTCAGCAGTTATTGCTGGGTAACCCAGCAATAATGTCATTGAGGTGTCAGTAGTTACTGCTGGACAGTCCAGCAATAGGGCCTTTGTTATGTCAGCAGTTACTGCTTGGTGGGCTTGCAGTAGGGCCTTTGTGAAGTCAGCATTTACTGCTGGGTAGCATAGCAAAAGCCTGCATATTGGGGGTAATTCCAAGTTGACCGCAGCAGGATTTTTGATAGCAATTGGGCAAAACCATGTGCACTGCAGGGGAGGCAGATATAACATGTGCAGAGAGAGTTAGATTTGGGTGGGGTGTGTTCAATCTGCAATCTAATTTGCAGTGTAAAAATAAAGCAGTCAGTATTTACCCTGCACAGAAATAAAATAACCCACCCAAATCTAACTCTTTCTGCACATGTTATATCTGCCTCCCCTGCAGTGCACATGGTTTAGCCCAATTGCTATCAAAAATCCTGCTGCGATCAACTTGGAATTACCCCCTTAGAGCTGAGATCAGCAAGTTGATAAAAAAAATTCTTATGAGGGAAGAAATGGGGGGTAGTGTGGCCAATTAATTAGTAGACAAATTGTGTCATAATGTAAAATTGGTAATGCACTGTGTGGCATGCAATGTGAATTGGCAGCATGCATAGTATGATATATTGGGGGTAATTCAGAGTTGATCACAGCAGCAAATTTGTTAGCAGTTGGGCAAAACCATGTGCACTGCAAGGAGGCAGATATAACATTTGCAGAGAGAGTTAGATTTGGGTGGGTTATTTTGTTTCTGTGCAGGGTAAATACTGGCTGCTTTATTTTTACACTGCAATTTAGATTTCAGTTTGAACACATCCCACCTAAATCTAACTCTCCCTGCACATGTTATATTTGCCCCCACCCCCCGCAGTGCACATGGGGGGTAATTCCAAGTTGATCGCAGCAGGAAATTTTTTAGCAGTTGGGCAAAACCATGTGCACTGCAGTGGGGGCAGATATAACATTTGCAGAGAGAGTTAGATTTGGGTGGGTTATTTTGTTTCTGTGCAGGGTAAATACTGGCTGCTTTATTTTTACACTGCAATTAAGATTGCAGATTGAACTCACCACACCCAAATCTAACTCTCTCTGCACATGTTATATCTGTCCCCCCTGCAGTGCACATGGTTTTGCCCAACTGCTAACTAAGTTCCTGCTGCGATCAACTCAGAATTACCCCCATGTGGTTTTGCCCAGCTGCTAACAAATTTGTTGCTGCTATCAACTCTGAATTAGGCCCATTGGGGCTCATACCGACCCGTTCGCATGCAGCTGTTCTTCGCTGCGATGCAAACGGGACGGAAATGCGCATGCGCGGCAGCCGCAATGCACAGGCGCGTCATTGCTAGCTGCCAGAATAAAGAAGAAAGTGATCGCTAGCGCGATCACAAGAAGATTGACAGCTGGGAGGCTTTCCGGGGTGTCTACTCACCGTTTTCCACAGGCGTGTCCAGGCGTTTGGAGGGCGGATGTCTGATGTCAATCCCGGGACCTTCGTCGCTGGATCCGTCGCACAGGGTAAGTAAGTCTGACCCTGGTCTTAGTTTGCAGGAAACTTTTTTAGCATTGCAGGGCTGCACAAGAGATCGCAGCCCTGCTATGCTAAAATACACTCCCCCATAGGCGGCGTCAAGTTGATTGCACAAGCAGCAAAAAGTTGCTACGTGTGATCAACTCGGAATGAGGGCCGTAGTGTGAACATTTTAAGTGGCCTCACATTCTCTCTCAGTTGGTGGCAGGACTGTTAAAAAAGCAGATAACATTTATTTCACAATATCAAAGTGACTAAATCTTCTGGGAGCCTAGGTGGCCAGCAGGTCCCCAGCCAGTCACTTCAAATGTCCATGCAACAATTACTTACCTCCCAACATGACCCTCTCCAGGAGGGACAGAATGCTCTGCTCCTGGACTTCCCTCTTAATTTATAATTACCATCACCTGTGCTGAAACGCCTTTCTTATCCATGAACCTGTTCAAAACAGGTGCCCGCAATCATAAAAGAGAAAAGTCCAGAAGCAGAGCATTGTGTCCCTCCTGGAGAGGGTCATGTTGGGAGGTATGCATTTATGGGGCTGATTCAAATAGCCATGAGTTGGATGAAAATTGCTTAATGTGGCTAAAAATCCATGGTTGTAACTCTTTGCTTTTCAATGAGAGAATTTGTGTTAATGGGTCATAATCAGAGTCTATGAGAATTTTAGTTAGCAGCCCCTGTGTTTATAAAGAAGTAGGGAAAAGATTTTAAGGCAATAATGTGGTGATTCAGTGCAAAACCTTTGCAACACCCCTCCGAATGAGTAATCATGCTCTGGAGGGTGTGTATGATGGTATGTTGGTTACGGCACTGCTTGTAGTAAACAAATTACTTTTGCATGCTGGCGCAGGTCCAAGCTTAAAGCTGATGACAGACAACATTGCACTGCATGTTCCAGAAGTCCACTATGCTGAGATTACACTGTGAATGCTCCACATGAAAACACACCAGACGCCAGTCTCCACTGCAACAGTATAGAACTCAGGACCAAAATATGAAATATTTACCAGCAGCGGCGGCTCCTACTTACTTTTAGTAGGGGGGCTGCCACTACCCCTGTGCTCGGAGAGGAGACAACCAGCCTGGGTCCCGCACATACGCAATGGAACTAGCAGGTACTGTGACTGGCGCCTGCATGGATGACGTGGTGCAACTGTGCATGCACAAGCTTATAGAAGCTAGCAAAGCACAGCTTCCTACAGGAAGCCCAGTGGGACTGCCTTGTGTGTCTGTGACTGACTGGTAGGACTTCCAATAGGAAGTCACTGCCAGTCACAGTGAAGCCTGTGCATTCACACAATGCTTCTGGCTCTCTGACATTAAGTGGGGTGGCGGATTTTACCTTGGGCGGCTGCAGTGTAGCAGCCCATAGATAAAATCCGCCACTGTTTACCTCCATAATTGGTAAGAAGATAAATAATGCTATGCCACAATCCACAAACTTCCTGCTGCAATTTCATATTGTGGACAGTAATGTCAACTGCTCCTTTTTTTTGCCAGGTAGCATCAAACTGGGGTCAATATCATGGGATGTAGCTACAATGCTGCCGGATGGGATACCGGCGGCCGAAATACCGTCCCGGAATCTCGAGCGGGGCATAGTGCTAGCATCAAAATCCCGATGGAGATCGGGACCCTAGCGACAAAATACTGATTCCAGGAATCTCAAACGCTCTTTTATCGGGATGTGCTCACGTCCTGCCGCAGGGGGTGGGAGGTTATGTTTAGGCATTAGAAGGGGGATTAGGGTTAGGGTGCAGGGACAGGAGTGAGGTGGTTAGGTACTGGGAAGGAGGGTTAGGGTACAGGGACAAGAAGGGGGTGGTTAGGTACCGGTGGGGAAGGGTTAGGGTTAGGCACTTACAAGGGATGGTTAGGATTAGGCACCAAGCAGGGAGGGTTAAGTTTAGGCAGCGGGGAAGGGAGGGTTAGGGTTAGGCACCATCGGGTAGGGTTAGGGATAGTCACCACCGGGGAGGGTTAAGGTTAGGCACCCACAAGTGACAGTTAGGGTTAAGGTAGGGGGCAGTGGAGGATTAGGTTACCTTTAGGGGGCTATCGGTATTCTGATGATCGTGATGCCGCTCTTGGTATTCTGACTGCTGGCATCCTGTCCATCGGTATATCATACCGAATCCAATATCATTAAGTGTTGATGTGAATGCATTTAACAGGACGTTCCAGAGTTAAAAGACTTTGCTGACCTTTTCAACTGTAACACCACTGGGAAACTTCCAGTAACATAGTAACATACTGTAGTGAATGCGGTTGAAAAAAGACAAGTTGTCCATCGAGTTCAACCTTTATTTTTGATCCTATACTATTGTCTATATAACCATAGATTTACCCATAATGACTCAAGACCATTTTATGTCTAGTTGACAACTAGAATGCATAGTTTAAAATACATTCATTTTAGATGCTATATCCTTAGATATCTTTTTCAGTTAGAAGGTTATCTAGCCCGTTTTTAAATTTATTGACGAGTCCGCCATTGCTACCTTCTCTGGCAAAGAATTACAGATCCTTGCTGCCCTCACTGTGAAAACCCCCTCCTTCGCTGGGTATGAATTTTCCTCTCCTCTAACCTCAGAGGGTGCCGCGTGTCCTGTGTATGATCTCTCAGTAAACAGATCTCCAGTTAGCTCCATGTATTGTCCCTTTATATATTTAGAAATATTTATAATGTCTCCTCTTGGACACCTTTTTTCAAGTGTAAACATATTTAACTTAGGAAGCCTTTTCACATAGGGCCTAATTCAAGGTTGATTGCAAAACAACATTTTCCTCTAATTGGCAAAATCGTGCACTGCAGGTAGGGCAGACATAACATGTGCAGAGAGAACTAGGTTCTGAGTGTTTGTGAAATCTAGTTACCCATTGTTTAAATCAATCTTCTGCCAAGAGTCATTTGTGGGATGCAATCTACGGTCCTCCTGTACTATAGACTAAAGACCCTAGTTCAGCCCCCTTTCTCTGACGTCCTAGTGGATGCTGGGAACTCCGTAAGGACCATGGGGAATAGCGGCTCCGCAGGAGACTGGGCACAAAAGTAAAGCTTTAGGACTACCTGGTGTGCACTGGCTCCTCCCCCTATGACCCTCCTCCAAGCCTCAGTTAGATTTTTGTGCCCGGCCGAGAAGGGTGCACACTAGGGGCTCTCCTGAGCTTCTTAGTGAAAGTTTAGTTTTAGGTTTTTTATTTTCAGTGAGACCTGCTGGCAACAGGCTCACTGCATCGAGGGACTAAGGGGAGAAGAAGCGAACTCACCTGCGTGCAGAGTGGATTGGGCTTCTTAGGCTACTGGACACCATTAGCTCCACAGGGACCGAACACAGGCCCAGCCTCGGAGCTCGGTCCCAGAGCCGCGCCGCCGGCCCCCTTACAGAGCCAGAAGCAAGAAGAGGTCCGGAAAAATCGGCGGCAGAAGACATCCTGTCTTCACTGCAGCTGTGCGCCATTGCTCCTCAGCACACTTCACACTTCGGTCACTGAGGGTGCAGGGCGCTAGGGGGGGGGGCGCCCTGAGCAGCAATAAAAACACCTTGGCTGGCGAAAATACATCACATATAGCCCCCAGGGCTATATGGATGAATTTTAACCCCTGCCAGATTCCACAGAAAAACGGGAGAAAAGGCCGCCGAGAAGGGGGCGGAGCCTATCTCCTCAGCACACTGGCGCCATTTTCTCTCACAGCTCCGTTGGAGGGAAGCTCCCTGGCTCTCCCCTGCAGTTACTACACTACAGAAAGGGGTTAAAAAAGAGAGGGGGGCACTAATTAGGCGCAGTATAACAATACAGCAGCTATAAGGGGAAAAACACTTATATAAGGTTATCCCTGTATATATATATATAGCGCTCTGGTGTGTGCTGGCATACTCTCCCTCTGTCTCCCCAAAGGGCTAGTGGGGTCCTGTCCTCTATCAGAGCATTCCCTGTGTGTGTGCTGTGTGTCGGTACGTTGTGTCGACATGTATGAGGAGGAAAATGAGGTGGAGGTGGAGCAATTGCCTGTAACAGAGATGTCACCCCCTAGGGAGTCGACACCTGAGTGGATGAGCTTATGGAAGGAATTATGTGACAGTGTCAGCTCTTTACAAAAGATTGATGACATGAGACAGCCGGCGACTCAGTCTGTGCCTGTCCAGGTGTCTCAAAAGCCATCTGGGGCTCTAAAACGCCCGTTACCGCAGATGGCAGATACAGACACCGACACGGATACTGACTCCAGTGTCGACGATTAAGAGACGAATGTGACTTCCAGTAGGGCCACACGTTACATGATTGAGGCTATGGAAAATGTTTTTACACATTTCTGATAATACCAGTACCACTAAAAAGGGTATTATGTTGGGTGAGAAAAAACTGCCTGTAGTTTTTCCTGCATCTGAGGAATTAAATGAAGTGTGTGATGATGCGTGGGTTTCCCCCGATAAAAAACTGATAATTCCTAAAAAGTTATTGGTATCATACCCCTTCCCGCCAGAGGATAGGGCACGTTGGGAAACACCCCTTAGGCTCACACGCTTGTCTAAACAGGTGGCACTACCGTCCCCGGATACGGCCGCCCTTAAGGAACCTACTGACAGAAAGCAGTAAAATATCCTAAAATGTATATACACTCACACGGGTGTGATACTGCGACCAGCAATCGCCTCAGCCTGGATGTGCAGTGCTGGGGTGGCTTGGTCGGATTCCCTGACTGACAATATTGATACCCTAGATAGGGACAGTATATTACTAACTATAGAGCATTTAAAAGATGCATTTCTATATATGCGTGATGCACAGAGGGATATTTGCCGACTGGCATCAAGAGTAAGTGCGCTGTCCATTTCTGCCAGAAGAAGGTTATGGACAAGACAGTGGTCAGGTGATGCTGATTCCAAAAGGCATATGGAAGTATCGCCTTATAAAAGGGAGGAGTTATTTGGGGTAGGTCTAACAGACCTGGTGGCCACGGCAATGGCTGGAAAATCCACATTTTTACCCCAGGTAGCTTCTCAACCTAAGAAGACGCCGTATTATCAGGCGCAGTCCTTTCGGCCCCATAAAGCGGGCAAAAGGCGCCTCATTTCTGCCCCGTGGCAGAGGGAGAGGAAAAAGGCTGCAGCAAACAGCCAATTCCCACAAAAGCCCTCTCCCGCCTCCGCAAAGTCCTCAGCATGACGCTGGGGCTGTACAAGCGGTCTCAGGCACGTGGGGGCCCGTCTCAAGAAATTCGAGACGTCTTCCCCTCGCCGTTTCATAAAGTCTGCTTTACCGACGTCTCCCTCAGACAGGGAGACAGTATTGCAAGCCATTCACAGGCTGTATTCCCAGCAGGTGATAATCAAGGTACCCCTCCTGCAACAGGGAAAGGGGTACTATTCCACACTATTTGTGGTACCGAAGCCGGACGGCTCGGTGAGACCAATTTTAAATCTAAAATCCTTGAACACTTACATACAAAGGTTCAAATTTAAGATGGAGTCACTCAGAGCAGTGATTGCAAACCTGGAAGAAGGGGACTATATGGTCTCTCTGGACATCAAAGATGCTTACCTACATGTCCCAATTTACCCTTCTCCAAGGGTACCTCAGGTTTGTGGTACAGAACTGTAACTATCAGTTTCAGACGCTGCCGTTTGGATTGTCCACGGCACCACGGGTCTTTACCAAGGTAATGGCCGAAATGATGTTACTCCTTCGAAAGAAGGGAGTTTTTAGTTATCCCTTACTTGGACGATCTCCTGATAAGGGCAAGATCCAGGGAACAGTTGGAAGTCGGGGTAGCACTATCTCAGATAGTGCTGCGGTAGCACGGTTGGATTCTCAATATTCCAAAATTGCAGCTGATCCTGACGACACGCCTTCTATTCCTAGGGATGATCCTGGACACAGTCCAGAAAAAGGTGTTTTCTCCCGGAGGAGAAAGCCAGGGAGTTATCCGAACTAGTCAGAAACCTCCTAAAACCAGGCCAAGTGTCAGTGCATCAGTGCACAAGGGTCCTGGGAAAAATGGTGGCTTCCTACGAAGCAATTCCATTTGGCAGATTCCACGCAAGAACTTTCCAGTGGGACCTGCTGGACAAATGGTCCGGATCGCATCTTCAGATGCATCAGCGGATAACCCTGTCACCAAAGACAAGGGTGTCTCTCCTGTGGTGGTTGCAGAGTGCTCATCTTCTAGAGGGCCGCAGATTCGGCATTCAGGACTGGGTCCTGGTGACCACGGATGCCAGCCTGCGAGGCTGGAGAGCAGTCACACAGGGAAGAAATTTCCAGGGCTTGTGGTCAAGCCTGGAGACATCACTTCACAATAAATATTTTGGAGCTAAGGGCCATTTACAATGCCCTAAGCCAAGCAAGACCTCTGCTTCAAGGTCAGCCGGTGCTGATCCAGTCGGACAACATCACGGCAGTCGCCCACGTAAACAGACAGGGCGGCACAAGAAGCAGGAGGGCAATGGCAGAAGCTGCAAGGATTTTTCGCTGGGCGGAAAATCATGTGATAGCACTGTCAGCAGTGTTCATTCCGGGAGTGGACAACTGGGAAGCAGACTTCCTCAGCAGGCACGACCTCCACCCGGGAGAGTGGGGACTTCACCCAGAAGTCTTCCACATGATTGTAAACCATTGGGAAAAACCAAAGGTGGACATGATGGCGTCCCGCCTAAACAAAAAATTGGACAGGTATTGCGCCAGGTCAAAGACCCTCAGGCAATAGCTGTGGACGCTCTGGTAACACCGTGGGTGTACCAGTCAGTGTATGTGTTCCCTGCTCTTCCTCTCATACCAAAAGTACTGAGAATTATAAGACGGAGGGGAGTAAGAACTATACTCGTGGCTCCGGATTGGCCAAGAAGGACTTGGTACCCGGAACTTCAAGAGATGCTCACGGAGGACCCGTGGCCTCTACCTCTAAGAAGGGACCTGCTCCAGCAAGGACCCTGTCTATTCCAAGACTTACCGCGGCTGCGTTTGACGGCAGGGTGGTTGAACGCCGGATCCTGAAGGAAAAAGGCATTCCGGATGAAGTCATCCCTATCCTGATCAAGCCAGGAAGGATGTAACCGCAAAGCATTATCACCGCATTTGGCGAAAATATGTTGCGGGGTGCGAGGCCAGTAAGGCCCCGATGGAGGAATTTTCAACTAGGTCGATTCCTGCATTTCCTGTAAACAGGAGTGTCTATGGGCCTAAAATTGGGGTCCATTAAGGTTCAAATTTCGGCCCTGTCAATTTTCTTCCAGAAAGAACTAGCTTCAGTTCCTGAAGTTCAGACGTTTGTAAAAGGGGTACTGCATATACAGCCTCCTTTTTGTGCCTCCAGTGGCACCTTGGGATCTCAATGTAGTTTTGGGGTTCCTAAAGTCACATTGGTTTGAACCACTTGAATCTGTGGAGTTAAAATATCTCACATGGAAAGTGGTCATGTTGTTGGCCCTGGCCTCGGCCAGGCGCGTGTCAGAATTGGCGGGCTTTATCCTGTAAAAGCCCTTATCTGATCTTCCATTCAGACAGGGCGGAATTGAGGACTCGTCCTCATTTTCTCCCTAAGGTGGTTTCAGTGTTTCATCTGAACCAACCTATTGTGGTACCTGCGGCTACTAGTGACTTGGAGGACTCCAAGTTGTTGGACGTAGTCAGGGCCTTGAAAATATATGTTTCCAGGACGGCTGGAGTCAGGAAATCTGACTCACTGTTTATCCTGTATGCACCCAACAAGCTGGGTGCTCCTGCTTCTAAGCAGACTATTGCTCGTTGGATTTGTAGTACAATTCAGCTTGCACATTCTGTGGCAGGCCTGCCACAGCCAAAATCTGTAAAAGCCCATTCCACAAGGAAGGTGGGCTCATCTTGGGCGGCTGCCCGAGGGGTCTCGGCGTTACAACTTTGCCGAGCAGCTACTTGGTCAGGGGCAAACACGTTTGCTAAATTCTACAAATTTGATACCCTGGCTGAGGAGGACCTGGAGTTCTCTCATTCGGTGCTGCAGAGTCATCCGCACTCTCCCGCCCGTTTGGGAGCTTTGGTATAATCCCCATGGTCCTTACGGAGTTCCCAGCATCCACTAGGACGTCAGAGAAAATAAGAATTTACTTACCGATAATTCTATTTCTCGTCGTCCGTAGTGGATGCTGGGCGCCCATCCCAAGTGCGGATTGTCTGCAATACTTGTACATAGTTATTGTTACAAAAATCGGGTTATTATTGTTGTTGTGAGCCATCTTTTCAGAGGCTCCTCTGTTATCATGCTGTTAACTGGGTTCAGATCACAGGTTATACGGTGTGATTGGTGTGGCTGGTATGAGTCTTACCCGGGATTCAAAATCCTTCCTTATTGTGTACGCTCGTCCGGGCACAGTATCCTAACTGAGGCTTGGAGGAGGGTCATAGGGGGAGGAGCCAGTGCACACCAGGTAGTCCTAAAGCTTTACTTTTGTGCCCAGTCTCCTGCGGAGCCGCTATTCCCCATGGTCCTTACGGAGTTCCCAGCATCCACTACGGACTACGAGAAATAGAATTATCGGTAAGTAAATTCTTATTTTAAGAAATAAATATAAATAATATAATTTTTTTTTAATTAAAAATAAAAACAGGTGTAGACTGTGCCCAAAAGGAGACAGGGAAGGTCAACATACTCATTAAGGTCTTTACAAACAGCTACACAAGGGCAATTCCTGACTACCTTGTCCCACAAACTATAACTGTATGGTATATTACTAGAACTTGGTGAAGTCCAGAGCATAGAATGGCTTTTGTAGAAACACTTTTCTTCTACCTCATGTGCCAAACCTACTCTTTCCAAGAGGAAGGATTATTTTTATGCTGTTGCGCCCTTGGCAGATGTATCTGGCCTGTGTCAAACGTTGAAATAAAGTTGTTCAGTACCAAAAATATGTATGTTTCAAGTTGATATGAAATGTAAGAAGCTAATGGGAGATGTTGTTCTTTATATGGGAAGGTTTTATGTTTTATTCCAGTCATACAGCTGGAGGTGCATGCTTGTCTGGTTATGTATAGGGTATGTACAGTATGACTACAGAGAAACAGACTGTATTGTGAATTATGCTTATAAAAAATAAATGGCTGTACTTTTTCCCCTAGACAAATGGGGCAAACCAGGTCATTTTAGACTATACTAAATGCACCAATCATGCACCAATTAACTATGTCCACTTATATTATATGTGACTCTAGCATTACTCAAAGTAGGTGTGATCAATGTCAGGCGCCCAACTTTGCTGTATGATTAAAGAAAAACAGCCCCTCTAAGTGCACATCAGACTTTAAAATCATATACTGTACCTCACACATAACTAACCACAGTGCAGTTTTCCCTAGGAAATTCCCAATGTTACCCATATAAAATACCAATGGTTTGTGGACACTACAGATTTGCTGAGTTGATGCAGAGCCTAAATGAGATTCCTCGGGGACCTAGGCAGGATAGTGATACAGTGTGTGCCTATCACTGATATAAGGGATGTATAGTGCAGTATAGATCATACTTGCCTACCCTCTATGAAGGATAGTCCCCCACAGGCCCAGGGGAGTAAGCAGCTCTCCCATTTCCTGCCTGTTTCCTAGTGAAGCGGGCATGATTGAGGAAAAAATCACTGCAATTGCGGTCATAGGCTAAAAGACATTAATTGCAACATGAAGCCCCTTCCCTCCCTGTGGACCCATTAATCACAGGCATTTCCCAACTTGTAGGTAGGGCCTAACGTGATAGTTGGCCCTGCCCCCCGAAGTGCCTCCTCTCTGGGCTTCTCCTGGAGAGGAGACTATAAATGTAGGAAGGTATGGAATATATTAAACTGTACAAGAGTTGTAGATTATCTCAAATCCAGCAATTTACACGATCCCAAACAGCATGGATTTACTGGGGGGAGATCATGTCAAACAAATCTTATGGCTTTTTGGACTGTGTGACTTAAGTAATGTATAAAGGTGGAGCCGTGGATATAGCTTATCTAGACTTTAGTAAGGCTTTTGACACTGTTCCACATCGCAGACTGCTAAATAAACTTGGAAGTTTGGGATTGGATTCTAGGATTATTGAATGGATAAGATCTTGATTGCGGGATAGAAAACAGAGAGTTGTGGTAAATGGAGTGCCTTCACAGGAGGGAAATGTTACCAGTGGAGTACCCCAGGGATCTGTACTTGGACCAGTGCTTTTTAATATCTTTATTGGTGACATTGCAATTGGCATTAAAGGGAAAGTATGCCTTTTTGCAGATGACACAGGTATGCAACAGGGCAGATACACCAGGTGGGGTAAAACAAAAGATTGAGGGTCTAGGTAGACTAGAGGAATGGTCAAGAGTGTGGCAATTACAGTTTAATGCCAAAAAATGCAAAATCATGCATATGGGTCTCAAATATCCAGTGGCTAAATATAGTATTAATGGCACTTTAATGGAAACTACTGAGGAGGAAAGGGATCTAGGAGTCACTATTTTAGGTGATTTAAGGGCAGGTAAGCAATGTAACAAAGCAATTGTCAGGAATCTATATTTTGCATCATGTCACTTACCAGTGCTCTGATGTACTGGCCTCCGGAGCTCACATCCTCAGCCTGGCAGCATGTTCCATGATTGCCTGCAATGTGCAGAGACTCTCTCCAGTGTGTACCCCGCTTGCCATACAGCATATACCCCAATGTATTCCCACCATCTCCAGAGTATGGGCGCCGCCATGACACTTGCAGTCAGCTGACTTGGTGCTATCCACTCCTGAGCACTGGAGCGCTCACATGACTTGATTCTCCAATCCCTGCTGACCAGGGGGTATATACTCAGAGTTCCTACTCAGTATCATTGCCTTGAACAATGCATCACATCCTGTGAACAAGCGTCTCCTGGCTCCAGTCTCCTGTCTTCAGAGATTCCCCGGTGTATTAGCTCCTTGGAACTACAGGCATCAGCCATCCAGTTTGGTGCAGTTCCATCTGCATTCAGATCCAGTCACCAGCAGTTTGCCATTGGCTCCCAGGCCAGTTATTACTGTTCTCTAATTACCACTGGTTTCCAGATCAGCTCAATCTTCGTGAATGTACTTAAAACCAATGTCAGCTTCCACGCTGTGAAACTTCTGTATTGTTGTTCCTGTTCCAGTAATCATTATATTGCTGTGTGTATTTAATAAACATCATTGCACACATGCGCAGGAACTTACTACAGCCTCCTCGTTTCCTCCATCGTACCACAACTGACCCACTAGTGCCCACTCTGGGAACAGACATTTACGCATATCTGACAGCAATGAGGAAGACTAGTCAGATGCTTGGCTGCATTTGGAGAGGATTCAATAGCAGAAAGAAAGAAGTAATAATGCCACTGTATAGTTCATTGGTACGGCCTCATCTAGAATACTGTGTTCAATTCTGGAGACCATATCTTCAAAAGGATATTAATACATTAGAGACCGTACAAAGAAAGGCAACTAAAATGGTACATGGCCTACATCACAAAACACACCCAGAGAGACTAAAAAAATCACAATACGTATCATCTGGAGCAGAGAAGGGAAAGGGGGGACATGATAGAAACATTTAAATATACTATATCAAGGGTTTTAACAAAGTACAGGAGAGAAACATTCTAAAATGAAGAGAAGTATTAGAACATGAGGACATGCACTGAAACTGCAGGGAGGGAGGTTCAGGGGAAATTTGAGGAAAAAATACTTCACAGAAAGGGTAGTAGACAAGTGGAATAGCCTCCCATCAGAGGTGGTAGAGGCTAAGACAGTACAGCAATTATAACATGCATGGGATAGACATAAGGATATCCTTACAAAGAAATAAGGATTAAATAAGTTTTGAGATAAAAATATGGTAAAAAAAAAAAAAAAAAAGGCCAGACTAGATGGGCCAAGTGGTTCTTATCTGCCGTCAAATTCTATGTTTCTGTGAATGTTGCATGTAGCAAATTGCTTAACATTTCATGAGTGAGCAAACAAGATGCACTATATGGACAAAAGTATTTGGATGCCTGACCATTACACCAGGGGCACTTTTATAGTGGAAGGGGCCTGTGTGCACCTCTGGGTGGGGCCCTTCCTCTGCACAACGCAGTAGTCACCGGAAACATGCGCCCACCATATTCCGGAGACCGATTTAGCTACTGCACATGTGCAGTGGCATTTTGGCAGCGATTTTCACTGCAACAGCAGCACCCAACTCCAGAAAGATATTAAATTCTGATGTGGTGTGGTGTGGACCTTTGTGGACCCAGGGGCCCATGTGCATACCTCCCAACTTTGCAGCTGAAGATGGAGGGACACAATTGCGCGCCGAAGTCGTGCGCCCGGAATGAGGGGGGGGGGGCCTGTAGCAAATGCCGCTATCGCAAGCCAAGCCCCGTTTTCGTCATTATGGGGGCATTAACAGGACTCAGAGAGCTGCTGGTCATGCTACCTGTCCCTCTCTGCTGTGAACAGACGCTGTGCGCATGCGCACATCATCTATTCACTGCTGCTCTGCTCAGAGCTGCGAGTGACAGGGGGGGATCTCCAAACTGCCCCTCCACCCGTGGGACACTGTGACCCGCAGGTGGGACAGCGGGACAGACCGTATAAAATGGGACTGTCCCGCCAAAGTCGGGATAGTTGGGAGGTATGCGTGTGCACTGCACACACTGCACCCATTATAGAAACACCAATGCATTATACCAACAGGTAGTGTAATGATATTGTATTCAAATACATATACTTTAAGATGGAGTTTTGCAGCTATAACAGCTTCCACTCTTCTTGGAAGGCTTTTCACAAAATCTTCAAGTGTTTCTGCGGGAATTTGTGCCCATTCATTCTGTAAAGCATTTATGAGGTCAGGCACTGCTCTTGGAGGAGAAGTCCTGGCTCGCTATCTCCACTTTAGTTCATCCCAGAGGTGCTCGATGGAGTTGAGGTCATGGCTATTTGCGGACCAATCAAGTTCTTCATCACCGAATTCATTAAACCATGTGTTTATAGTGATTGCTTTGTGCAATAGGCCACAGTCATGTTTGAATAAAAAAGGACCTTCCCCAAACTGTTGCCGAAGCATTAAGATTGCCCCTGACTGGAGATAAGGGGCCTAGCCCGAACCCTGAAAATCAGCCCCATATAATTATCCCTCCACCAAATTTTACAGATAGCACAATGCAGTAAGGCAGGTAACGTTCTCCCGGCATCCACCAACCCGGACTTACTCATCAGACTGCCAAACAGAGACGCGTGAGTAGTCACTCCAGACAACATGTTTCCACTGCTCCACAGTACAGTGTCTGTGTGCTTTACACCACTCCATCTGACGCTTGGCATTAGACTTGGTGATGTGAGGCTTACATGCAGCTGCTTGGTCATGGAAACCCATTCCCTGAAGCTCCAGCCACACAGTTTTTGTGCTTACATTAATGCCAGTGGAAGTTCGGAACTCTTCAGCTATGGAATCAGGAGAGCGTTGGCGACTTTTACGCACCAAGCACCATAGCAGTCATTTACCCACGCTCTGTGATTTTACATGGTCTTCCGGTTTGTGGCTGAGTTGCGGCTGTTCCTAAAAGCTTCCACTAACAACATCACTTACAGTTGACCGTGGAATATCTAGCAGGGATGATATTTTCACAAACCGTCTTCTTGCAAAGGTGACATCCCATCACTGCACAACAAGTCACTGAGCTCTTCAGAATGACCCATTTCGTATCACAAATGTTTGCAAATGGACACTGCATGGATAGGTGCATGATTTTATACACATGTGCGAACAGGTCTAATTGAAACACCTGAATTCAATAATTAACAGGTGTGGCCAAATACTTTTGTCCTTATAGTGTAGTTAGAAACAAGTTCACAACTTTACAAATGTGCACAATTAAACTCTGCAGATTACACAGTGGGAGATGTATCAAATCTAGGGAGAGATGAAGTAGAACTTCTGTCATTTCACAGACCTTTATAGATAAATGGTAGCTGAGCACCATGGCTGGTGCTAGAGTGTTTGGCGCCCCCTGCAAATAATACATTTGCACCCTCCCATCCATAACAAAGGGATAGGACGCACTGCAAAAAGGGGTGTGGTCACACAAGGAAGGGGCGTGACCACAATGGTTCCCACAATTCAAATAACGCCACACAGTATTACAATCTTATGCACATTAACCCAAACGTAGTGCCCCTGATTCATATTACGCCACATAATAGTGCCCCTTATTCACATTTAAAATCGATGACAGGGCCAGTTCTAGATCTTGAAGAGCTCAGGGCAACAGTTTCCTTTTGGCCATGCTCAGAACAGGGACATTGCATGCCGAAAATATAGGGCCACAGAATAGTACCAGTTTACATAACCCCGCACAGTAGTGTCCATTAGTCACATTACACCACACAGTAGTGTCCATTAGTCACATTACACCACACAGTAGTACCCATATACACATTACGGCACACAGGAGAGCTGCTTATACACGTTATGCCAAAGTAGAGCCCATTATACACACTATGCCAGATACAACTCATTATACACATTACGCCAGATACAGCTCAATATGTCATTGAGACCCCGCTGCAATAGCGGCCCCCAGCGCAGTTTTGCCAGTGGCAGCAAACTGTGCATGCACAGTGGGCGTGAGGCCACACACATTGCGGTCGCTTCCCCGATGGATGCGACCACAATGTGATTGACAGGCGACAGCGTAGCGGAGTTAAGGTGGTGCGGGGTTGGCGCGGGAAAAATGGAGGCGGGCCGGGATGTCACACACAGCCGTTCCGAAAAAAAAATGGCTGCTGACCATGCTGCACTGCCAGGGGTCAACCTTAGATCAGATGCGTCCTCAATCAAATTGCGGATGCATCGGAATGCGGCGCCACACATGCTGGGCAGCCTTGCCATGTGCTGGGCGGCCCTCAGCATGTGCAGAGGTTAACGCAGATGTGGCTGCATATACATCCATCTGCATTCATCTTTGAATAACCCCCTATGCCAGGTACAGACCTCGTTCCCTCCACAGTGCGCTCCAGTACCTGCAGTAGGTCCCGGCTCAGGCGCTGCTCCTCCTCTCCCTTCTCCGCCTCCGGTTTCTCGCAGGCTCCGTTACTCCAGCAGCAGCGGCTTCAGGATGTTGACAGTGACGCTGAGGGGGGGGGGATGGAGGGAGCGGGTACTAATTACCCGGGCCTGGGACTAATGGAGTGGCCCAGCAGGGACCCTGGTCTGCCGCACTCCCACCACCATCCCTCTTTACTGGATAGCAGCAAAAGCTCTTATCCTGGGAGCACAGCACATGCTGCAGTTAGGCAGGTGGGGAGGGGGGGGGGGGGTTGTCGCACTGATCACGCTCCCCCACCGAATTGACCCTGGCTGAGGGGCTGTGGGTCGTGGGCTCAGGGGTCAGGCACAACAAAGATTTTTTTTTATTTTTCCATAAAGGCCACCAATACAAATCGGAGCACGGGATGTCGGCAGCGGCAGCGTAGCTGTGTGTGGGGTGAGTCTGCACACTGAATGCAGTCTCTAGGAGGAGGGAGCTGCACTACCCGCTGCCAGCACCGCTACCTGTCAAACAGCCTGACAGGCGCAGCGGCAGCAGCAGGGTAGCATACCCTTGCTGAGCGGGCAGCGCAGGCTCTGCTGACCACTATTAACTAATAAACTACCATAAAGAGATTTTGGCTTATGGTTGGTCCTCCTGCACAAACCCCCAGTTTCACTACAGTTAAAAATAATGAACATATCAGAGTTACATGTAGGTGTGCTTTAACTCGGTGCTTTAACTGATGCAGCTAAGTAATCATCTGTAGAAGATGAGCCAGAATCTTGATAAGCTGCAGGTAACTATTTCATAGCATATTATATTAACACTAGGGGATTCATTGTGCCCTACGGGCGCTCTTCACACCGTCGTAAGGGGCTACACCACCTTAACCCTTGCACGCCCTTGTGGCGTGCAATATTTTTATTATATGGAGTATTACCTCCAATCATAATTGTGTGAGTGGTTAAATATGGCATGGACAAAGGGTGTGCAATGGTTAAGGGGTCGTAGCCTCTCACAACGGTGTGAACAGTGCACGCAGGGCCTGATGAACCACCTAGTAGGTGCTGTGGTTGGGAGAGTTGTGGGTGTCGGGGAGACACGGATGGGGGAGGAGGTCCGGGGGTGCCGCAGGTGCTGCGGGTGGGGTGGTCACGGGGCTGCCTTGGGTGGGGGAGGTGCTGGTGCGGTGGTGTTGCAGGTGGGGGAGTGGTGGGTGCGGGGGAGATGCAGATGGGAGAGGATTTCCGGGGGTGTCACAGATGGGGGAGGGGGTGCCGTGGGTGGGGGAGGGGCAGTTGCAGTGGTGCCGCGGGCGGGGCTGGTGCAGTGGTGGTGCGGGTGCGTGGGTGCCACGGGTGGGGGTCTGGAGCCACCACAGGTGGGGGAGGAGCGGTTGCGGGGATGTAGCGGGTGGGGGAGGAGCGAATGTGGGGTGCCGCAGGTGGTGGAGGGGGTGTGTGGGGGGGGGCTGCGGATGGGGCACGGAGGTATTGCGTGTCGGGGAGGCGCGGGTATTGCTTCTCCTTCTTCTCCTCCTGGAAGCAGCTAAGCTGTTGTCCTCCCTTTGGCAGTCGCTCTCCCGAGACTCGCACAGCAGCCAAGTAGCCAGTCACTATTGTTAGCGCAGGTGTCCCAATGCACCGCATTACAGGGAAGAAGATGCACTCAATAAACTACAGCTCCCAGCAGCCCTTAGCGCCAGAATGCTTTGGCACTAAGGGCTGCTGGGAGCTGTAGTTTATTTAGTGTGTCTATTTCCCTGTAATGCGTTGGGACACCGGCGCTTACTATAGTGACTGGCTGGCAGAACTGACTGACTTGCTGAATCAATGTAAAAGGTGAGAGTGCTGTGCAGTGTCAGTGACACTGCACCTCCACTGCACTGCACCTTTTACATTGATTCAGCGTCCAGACATTATCCTCTGTGATATCACCCGCTCTATCCGTTACATTAGCCATCTCAGGGCTTCCAGGCTGGCAACCCAGGTGCTGTGTTGCGGAGTCAGGGCCTCTGGGGATCTGGGCGCGGTTGTGACGGGGAGGCATTTCTGTGACATCATGCGCAGAGGAGGCTCCAGGGCTCAGAGAGTATGCGGCGCAGGGAGGGCTCTGAAAGCCTTCCGTTATGCCAGAGGCGTAACTGGCATGGGGCGAGCAGGGCACGTGGACGCCGTGGCAGCCCCAGCAGAGGGGGGGGGGGGGGGCGCCACCGCCACCTGCACGGCCCGCTCGCCCCATGCTACAGGGTTTCCGCTGGCGGGCTCTCCCTGGCTCCCCAGCCCCGGCTGCTGTGCCTGTCACACTGTACAGGCAGCAGCAGCTAGGACGGAGCCTCCCCCTACACTCCCCCCAAGCAGTGTCTAATTGCGGAGGTGCGCGTACGCTCGTGCACGACCTCGGAGGTGCGCGCGGCCTCGGAGGCGGCATTTGAGCAGGCAGGCGGCGGCAGCAGTAGTTTACTGTTGGGAGGGGGGTGCGGTACAGTGTGCGTGTGGGTTAAGTGTGCGTGTGGGACAGTGTGAGTGTAAGTGAAAATTTGTAGTCCTGTGTGGTGGGGGGGGGGGAGTATGAGAAGGTGTGTGTAGTCTGAGTAGGTGTGTGTGGGGTTTGGGGGGTGGCCAGTCTGTGTGTGTGTAATCTGTAGATTACACACACACAGACTGGCCACCCCCAAACTCCATACACACCCACTCAGAATACACACACATTCTCATACTTTCCCCTCCCCCACACACACTGGACTGCAAAAATTGACACACACTCACACTGTCCCCCACACACACACAAGGGAAGCAGAGACAATGAGATTTATTCTTCTATTTTCCTGTTAGTGATAATTTAGAACTAATGGAAGATTGACAGTGGATTAGACCTGAGAAGTATCATCCATTTTGTGGTAGCCGGTCTTCGAACTATAACAAGAATTTCCAAAAGTCAGTTACTAACCCTAGGATTTCCCAACTGATGGTGTGCTGAGTGACGACGCAGATGGAGGTGATGGTGTGCTGAGTGAGTGACGACGCAGGGGAGGTGATGGTGTGCTGAGTGACGACGCAGGGGGAGGTGGTGGTATGCTGAGTGACGACACAGGGGGAGGTGATGGTGTGCTGAGTGACGACGCAGGGGGAGGTGATGGTGTGCTGAGTGACGATGCAGGGGGAGGTGATGGTGTGCTGAGTGAGAGACGACCAGAGGCGTAACTCACTAACTTATTTTTTAATTAGCAGACAGCAGCAGCACGTAGGAAGAAGGCCCTGGAGGATTCACACCTGCACCTGTCACCGGAGCGACCAGAGCCGTCCGCGCTGAGTGGAGAAGATGCCGCAGAAGAGGAGTCCAGCCAGACGCAGGACCGGGGAAGGACATCCAACCTTCGGTGGACCAGGACACTGCAGCAAGGGAGGAGACTGACCAGCGATGGGAGCACCGGCAGAAGACCCTGGCTGGCTTAAAGAAGACGGCACGGAACAGCGGGGAGGATGGCGCAGATCGGGATCCTGCAGCAGGAGAGAAGATTCCCCTTCGGAGCGCAGCAGACCACACTGAAAAGGGTGCATCCCGGGTGCGGTGCTCTGCATCCCGGGTGGCGCCGAAGATGTGGAGTGTCGGAGGTGGCAGAAGCGCCGCAGCTTGGGGTGAGAAACCGCTGCAACCCTTCCACTGCTAAACTCTGCAATTAGTCGATTAAGGGGGTAGGCTCCCCTCACCACAGTGCCCCACAGGCCTTGTTAATTAAGGGGGTTGGATCCCCTCACTCTATAATGTGAATTTCAGCTCTTACCGTGTGTTATAATATGAAAGGGGCACCAGTACTAGATAGTATAATGGGTCCTACTACACTGAAGGCCACGCCCCCTTCTGAGTGGCCACGCCCCCTTTTCCAGAACACGCGCGTGCCTTCGGCCCGCGCATAATTCAAACCTCCACTTTTTCATACCCCCCTTCAAAAATTCAACTATGACCACTGCACCTACATCTATACATATACACCCTGACATCTTTATACACAGTGACACCTATTTGTGTAGGAGATGATGATGGTAAGGTGCATGTGGAATTGAAAAGAATGTTCCCAGTATGACCTGAAACAGCTGGCGTGTCATGTTGGCACATCGCCATTAGCGTGCGCACATACTTTCCTTTTGTATTTTATTTACTTATTAATTTTTGATCTTGCCCTGGGCTCCAAAACCCCTAGTTACGCCTCTGTGTTGCGCAGCTTTCATACACATCCATGCCGGTAGCCACAGCAGCTTTTGTTCCACCTGTGCCGTGGCTGGGGAGTGGGGATTGTTGATGCTGTAGGGGCAGGTGGACTGGCAGCAGGACATAGGGGGTCATTCTGAGTTGATTGCTCACTAGCTATTTTTTGCAGTGTTGCGAACAGATAGTCGCCGCCTATACCGCCTATAGGGGAGTGTATTTTCGCTTTGAAAGTTTTGTGCAGTTTCTGAGTAGGTTTGAACTGACTTAGCCGCTGTGATCACTTCAGCCTGTTCATGTCCGAAATTGACGTCAGACATCCGCCCTGCAAACGCTTAGGCCTGCCTGCGTTTTTTTCCAAACACTCCCAGAAAACGGTCGGTTGACCCCCACAAATGCCCTCTTCCTGTCAATCACTTCGTTAAATCCATCGCTCAGCAACGATCCACTGTGTACCCGTACGACGCGCCTGCGCATTGCAGTGCATACGCATGTGCAGTAGTGACCTGATCGCTGCGCTGCGAAAAATGGCAGCGTGTGAACAGGTCGGAATGACCCCCATAGGGCGCTGCAGTAAAAGGATATTTTTTTTTTCAGTATCTACAGCGCATAGACTTGCAGCAGATGCAGTGGCATACCCTCCAGCTGTACCTTTTTGGCAGGTACAGTGGCTTTTTGTTATGGTCTGTACCGATTTCTGGCTCTCCAAACTTCCATTGAAAGTATAGGAAAAGGGGCATGGGCACGTCACTTTACCCGTGGCCACGCCCCCTTTTCGAGTTTGTATCGATTTTTATGTGTAAATTGTTGGAGGGTATGGTGCTGCAGATGCAGTGGGCCTATTTTGGGGTATGGACCTGGAGCTGCAGCTCCATCAGCCCCATTGTTAATCCTGCTCTGGGAACACCCAGCAGTCAAAGGGCAGAGCCTCCCATTGGATGGAACCTGTGTGGGAGGGCGTTTCTCGCCCAATCAGCTGTGGACTGGGTGTGATAGACCTGCTGCTAACCCAGTGAGAGTTCCTAGCCACGCCCAGCGTTATCCACACAGTCACAGAGTCACAGATCTGGGCTGTTATATAGGAGATACCTGACTCAGACAATAGTGAGGAGCATGTTTGGCAAAATGAGTATAACTGCAAAAACAGTAGCAGCAGGCAAGTGTTTGCAAATTAACAATCACTACACAATATAGCGTCCGTGTCCATCTGGTTTGCACACGCACACTGGCTGCAGTGCACGTGATCTTACACATTGTGGCCGCAGTGTGATTGACAGCACCGGCCGTTCGCGGGGTGGCGATGTGGCGTTGCAGGAGCGGGCCGAAATAGGGTGTGCCCTGACCGTTTTTGGGGAGGCTGCGTGATGTCACACGTAGCTGCTCCAAATAAAATAATGGTGGCCAACCGGGGTCAACCTTAGTTTGATGTGCCCGCAATCTAATTGCAGACGCATTGGGAGGCGGCTTGTCACACATGCTGAGCGGCCTTGCCCTGAGCTGGGTGGCCCCCAGCATGTGAGGTGATGGACCACATCTGGCTGCGTATGCAACGATCTGCGTTCATCCCTGAATCAGATCCATAGTCATTTGCTTGCACACAAATACAACAAAAAGGTTTTACAGATCCAGAGCCTTTAATCAGGCCTTAAACGCCTGGTTACGTATTGCTAAATATATGCAAGTGCAGAATATCAGCTGCTATTGGCAGTTTCTGATGGATGTTGTGAGAAAAGCTTCATTACGACATGATTTTAAAACTGAAAAAGGCACATGGAAAATGTCACACACTGATATTTACAGATTCTATGCAAAGACATAAAGCTGGTACTGTCAGCTCACATCTTCCACAAAAGGTTACCCCCAAGAAAAGGGCTGATAGAATGAACTTTATTAAAATCATTATCACTGCCCATTATTTGCCTCATCAAAGGTCATATTTATCAAATATCAGGTTCTAGATCCGATAAGTATAATTTCTTTCTTATTGCTGCTAAGCGATCTTAAGATGGCTTTAGCTGCAAGGGCCAAGCTCTTGGTATAGCCGACAGCCTAGCATCCCCCATAGAAACCTTTGGGGGAGGCTTCTTCTGTCGGACATGGAGGGACCACTGCAGATATCAGAGATATCTACTACTTCCCCCCTCCCCTTGTTAAATTGGAGGGGATCCTACATTTTTGCAGGTACTCCCCGATGGAAATCCCATAAATATTATTTGATATATACTCATATAAGGCTTGGCTTTAAGTTACATAGATGATTAGAAACAAAGCAAAAACAGTGGTACGGTACACTAATTGGTTATAACAATTATACAATTCAAATTTTTATAATTAATCTTATCATTTTTATTATGAGCAACTTAAGTAGCAAAATATTAAAAACAATATGTGCAAAGAAAAAAATAAGTGATCATAATCATGACATGTGACATACACAGAGATTTCCATTTCACAAGTGACACCAACTGCATATGACCAATTGTGCTAAAATTAACCTATTCATTTACTTAACCGTACTATTGTGCTTGCATTGTACTTGAGTATTACACAAATGTTCACATAGTGGTGGTCATTCCGAGTTGTTCGCTCGTTGCCGATTTTTGCTATATTGCGATTAGTTGCTTAATGCGCATGCGCAAAGTTCGCAGAGCGCATGCGCTTAGTTATTTTACACATAAGTTAGGTATTTTTCTCACGGCATAACGAGGAATTTTCATCGTTCTGGTGATCGTACTGTGATTGACAGGAAGTGGGTGTTTCTGGGCGGAAACTGGACGTTTTCTGGTCGTGTGCGAAAAAACGCTGGCGTTTCTGGGAAAAACGCGGGAGTGTCTGAAGAAACGGGGGAGTGTCTTAGCGAATGCTGGGTGTGTTTGTGACGTCAAACCAGGAACGAAACTGACTGAACTGATCGCAATGGCTGAGTAAGTCTGTAGCTACTCAGAAACTGCTAAGAAATTTGTGGTGGTCATTCCGAGTTGTTCGCTCGTTGCCGATTTTCGCTATATTGCGATTAGTCGCTTAATGCGCATGTGCAAGGTTCGCAGAGCGCATGCGCTTAGTTATTTTACACATAAGTTAGGTATTTTACTTACGGCATAAAGAGGAATTTTCATCGTTCTGGTGATCGTACTGTGATTGACAGGACGTGGGCGTTTCTGGGCAGAAACTGGCCGTTTTCTGGGCGTGTGCGAAAAAACGCTGGCGTTTCTGGAAAAAACGCGGGAGTGTCTGAAGAAACGTGGGAGTGTCTGGGCGAGCGCTGGGTGTGTTTGTGACGTCAAACCAGGAACGAAACTGACTGAACTGATCGCAATGGCTGAGTAAAGGTTGGTACACACTATTAGATATATCTGCAGATCAATTGATCTGCAGATATATCTATGTACGGATCGGGCAGTGTGCTGTGCATACACACAGCCCGATCCGTTGGGGGACTGCGCCCGCCCAGTTCACCTGTCAATCACCGCCGGCCGCCGCATCATGTGCACGGGCGGTCGGACGACCGCCCCGTACACACACAGCGACGCGCCAATATATCGTTAGATATATTGGCTGTCGGCTGTGCTGCGCGGCCGACGCAATACGTCTGTGAACGACGGAGTTCACAGACGTATCGCCCATACACACTGGCCGACGGTCCCGCGATGTATCGGCCGTTCAAGAGAACGGCCGATACATCGACCAGTGTGTACGGGCCTTAAGTCTGGAGCTACTCAGAAACTGCTAAGAAATTTCTATTCGGAATTCTGCAAATCTTTTGTTCGCAATTCTGCTAAGCTAAGATACACTCCCAGAGGGCGGC
The DNA here is from genome assembly GCF_028390025.1 of Pseudophryne corroboree. NCBI lineage: Eukaryota > Metazoa > Chordata > Amphibia > Anura > Myobatrachidae > Pseudophryne > Pseudophryne corroboree. The sequence continues at coordinate 726,425,999 of NC_086445.1, forward strand.
GGCCTAGTGTGTGCAATGATGCTAAAAGCAGCTAGCGAGCGAACAACTCGGAATGAGGGCCTCTCTTCGCAATTCTGAGAATCTTTTGTTCGCAATTCTGATAAGCTAAGATACACTCCCAGAGGGCGGCGGCCTAGCGTGTGCAATGCTGCTAAAAGCAGCTAGCGAGCGAACAACTCGGAATGAGGGCCACTGTACTGTAATATTACAAATGCTTTGTACTAGATAGCACTTAAAAACCTGTACTGATTTTACCATCATTTATTTCCTTCCTTGTACATTCTTTATAATTTTTATATTTTGCTACTTAATCAAGTTATTTTTAATGAAAGTTTTAAAGATCCATCATTAAAAGCTACATTTTACGATTATAAAAACCAATTGGTGACATAACATCACTGTTTCTCCTTTTGCCCCCATACTTCTATTCTTGTGTAGTTGAGAGCATCTCTTTCCTAATATTTTAGGAGAGAGTACATCAGTTTAGGCCAGCGTAGAGGAGAATTCTTTGCACCAAACTTTGGTCCTAATTCATACCTGATCGCAGCAGCACGTTTGTTAGCTAATGGGCAAAACCATGGGGGTCATGCTGAGTTGATCGCTAGCTGCCTTGGTTTGCAGCGCAGCGATCAGGCTAAAAAATGGCATTTCTGCGCATGCGTATGCCCCACAATGCGCACGTGCAACGTATGGGTACAAAGCCCATTGTGGTTGTGCACAGGTTCTAGCGAAGTTTCCAGTCGCACTGACGGCCGCAAGAAGATTGACAGGAAGGGGGCGTTTCTGGGTGTCAACTGACCGTTTTCGGGGAGGGTTTGCAAAAATGCAGGAGTGTCTGAAAAAACGGTAGGCGTGGCTGGGCGTTCGCTGGGCGGGTGTATGACATCAAATCTGGACACGAATAGGCTGAAGTGATCGCAAGCACTGAGTAGGTTCAAAGCTACTCTGAAACTGCACAAACTCTTTTTGCAGAGCTCGGCTGCACATGCGTTCACACTTCTGCAAAGCGAAAATACACTCCCCAGTGGGCGGCGGCATAGCGTTTGCATGGCTGCTAAAACTAGCCAGCGAGCGATCAACTCGGAATGACCCCCCATGTGCACTGCAGGTGGGGAAGATATAACATGTGCAGAGAGAGTTAGATCTCTGTGGATACTGGCTGCTTTATTTTTACACTGCAATTTATATTTCAGTTTGAACACACCCTACCCAAATCTAACTCTCTGTGCACGCTATATCTTTCCCCTTCCCTGTGGTGCACATGGTTTTTCCCATTAGCTAACAAATTTGCTGCTGTGATCAGGTCTGAATTAAGCCCTTTATGTGGATATGAAAACAGCATATCTCTGTCAGCAAAAGGGGAGCTATTTATCTCACATTAATAGTTGACAGAATCACAGACACTGCTTGTTAATTATCAATTCGATGTGGATACAAATATTTGTCCCTGTGAAATGTATGTTAGAATTAATAAATGCAACAATTAACAGGATTGGTGTATTGTATTTTACTTCATTTTAATTAGTCTGTAGCAAATCTTAGGGGTCAGAGATATGGGGCCTAATTCAGACCTAATCGCAGCAGCAAACTTTTTCTCTAATGGGCAAAACCATGTGCAGTGCAGGTGGGGCAGATATAACATGTGCAGAGAGAGTTAGATTTGTGTGGGGTATATTCAAACTGAAATCTAAATTGCAGTGTAAAAATAAAGCAGCCAGTATTTACCCTGCACAGAAAAAATATAACCCACCGAAATCTAACTCTCTCTGCACGTGTTATTTCTGCCCCACCTGCACTGCACATGGTTTTTCCCATTAGAGAAAGATTTTGCTTTTGTGATCAGGTCTGAATTAGGCCCATGGTCTGGGCAGCAACAGTTCAGAAAGTGATTTGTCAGTAGCAATCACTTGAATGACTGTTAATGAATCATAGGACCATCATGAATGATGTAAGTTATAGGGCAGTGATGGGGAACCTTGGCACTCCAGCTGTTGCTGAACTACACATCCCAGCATGCCCTGCAATAGTTTTAGCATAGCCAAGGTGCAAAACTGTTGCAGGGCATGCTAGGGTGTGTAGTTCAGCAACAGCTGGAGTGCCAAGGTTCCCCAGCACTGTTTAGAGGAATCCCAAATGGCCTTAGCCCACCACTTTGAGGTGGCACAACCAGCTCACATGTTGGTCTTCCCTCAAGCTGCTTTATAATTTGGCAGGAGGTGGGGGGGGGGGGGGGGGGGGGAGAGTGTGTGTGGGGGGGGGGGGGCAACAGCTGCTCAGAGTGGTAGTGTGATGCTTGGCTGTGCTATTAAAGAACCTGCTTGCTGTCTACCCTTCAATCAGTGTTTCTGCATCTCCTTCTATCCATTGGCATCTTAGGTACCAGCCTATATCAAAGAAGCCACGGACACTGTAACTGGGGCTCTACTGAAGTAGTTTGCACTGGGATGTAGTTGGAGGCATTAGAATTTCAAGCATTTTTCAAGAATATTTATGGAAAGATATGTTATATACAGTAACTGCAAGTCCAACAACGGTTTTGTTTCATGGACCAGCTTTTAGAACAGTGCTGGAGAACTTGGAAGGTATGTGGGATTTTAGGAAACAAGTAACAGAGAACCAGAAGAAATACCACATAGTTTACATGAAAATCTGCCTTGTGGATTTTTTGCTTTAGGCATTAAATGGCCCTTCAAGATCATCTAATTCTTGAGATGCTACAGCAAACTGTTCGATGAAGACAAAGTCTGGCCGCTACTACAGTATGTTAGCAGATTATTTTCACAGATTTTCATTTAAGTCTGCAGACTGACATGTTTCAAAAAACACAATGTAACTCTAAACATTTGTGAGTAATTAAACTTGGACACATCACAATTACTTCGTCAGTGAAAACCTTGCAAACGGTCTTGTGGTTATAGTATTGCTCATGTTTGGGGTTCAGCAGCAACAAATTACAGAGTATAGTATTTCTTTTTTATTGATACTGCGGTAAACACACTTAGAAAACATTATGAACAACCTTTTTTATTGCGTTACTCACAACTTGAAGATTTGTTGTTGAAGCACAAGAGGAATGCCTGGATCCAGCGGTTAGAAAGATGTTAAATGAAATTGAAGCACTTTTCAAGTTTTTCCTGATAATTCCCTGCAGCAATGCAGAATCTGAAAGGTTTTATTTCTTTCTTTTGAAGTTTTATCATATATCTTCAAGTACAAAAATACAAAATATCGGAATCATTAGCCATACTGAATGATCGTTGAGAAGAACTGAACATTGCAAACTGCTTCACTATAGCAAACTAATGCCCAGAGAAGTGCACTTCTGAATGTACAGCCGGATTTTTTGATGCTTGAGACAAAACCATTTTGTAATCTTATTTGCATTACAGTATGTTCAAGTAACTTTTGATTTATTAAGGCAATAAATTAAAGGCAGAGTCTTGACACAGTTGGAAATAAACACTGTGATACAGTAGTAATAATTTACAGCAACACAGTAGTGTTTCAGCAATAACAAAGCATTGTTACAATGCTAGCTTAGCAGCATGATACAATAATAGTATGACAGTATAGTAGTATCATAGAACAGCAGGATTACAGCATACAACATAGAGGATCACAGGTATACGTCTTTCCACATAACAAACACAGTTCAATTACGAGACCTTAAATAGGCTTTGAATTAACAAAGTGTGAGGAAGGGGTGAAATTGCCACCTTAACCACTTCCTCACATGAGGCAGAGGGGTCTATTCATGAAGCAGTGAAAAGAGTGAGCCAGTGGAGAAGTTGCCCATGGCAACCAATCAGCTGCTCCGTACAATTGTATAGTATGGAAATTATAAATGTTACTTCAATGCTGATTGGTTGCCATGGACAACTTCTCTACTGGATCATTTCTCCACACTTTTCACTGCTTCATGAATAGACCAACCTGTCACTCAGTCACAGGTAAAAATGGTTATTTTGTTTTTGGAGGTACTTTTTAGACAAAGGTGACCTGATTTACTGTAACCTGGAGTTGAATGAAATGTAATAACACTTGTAGGGAGAGAATTTCAGTAAAGGCAGAAAGACCTCTTAGTCTGCCAGGGGAATAGGTTCATATAGGGTATTAAACAGCTAAAAGCCTTTAAGGATATATTCTAACACCACAGCCCTTTCTAAATAAACCCAAGGTTTAGGCATGGGTAGGAGGTGGGGTTGAAACAAACTTTCAGTTAAGAAAAAATGTACAGTATACTGTTCGATAGTGAGTCCTGTAGCATCAATACTCCATATCTCTTTAAAAGAGACATACATCATAACAAACAACATACAGTATATGGGGGACTTTTTGTCCATATAAATTCTAATATGAAATCCAGAAAATGTTAAAGGAAAATAAAGGGTATAGTGCACAATAAGTACATTCGTTTAGAAAAAGCAAGATTTTATAGGCCTGCTAGAAGGCCCAACCATGATATCCCATCGCTTATCCATGTATTAGTCAAATTTATAAGCTAAACTATCATGGGTGCCACATTAACTTCAAAAATCTTGGGCACAGAGGCAGGGACATCTAAATAGTATAATAGGCCCTGGACAAAGCAATGCACTGGGGCCCCTATACACCTATTCCTGGGAACCAATTAATGAAAAAAATCATAACTTACCCCTCCTGCGGTCCTGCGACCTCTCTTCTTATGCTTTCATACATTGAATGGCTGTCATCACTGTGATTGATGGATAGCTCCATCCATCCATCCATCCATCCATCCATCCATCAATCAATCAATCAGCATGCTGACAGTCATTATCTGGCTGGCTGGGATGCAGGTCGAGCATGCTCTGATTGTGTGACCCCTCACCCACCCCAGCTCTTGGCCCCTAGAATTGTGGACCCCTGGGCAACTGCCCAGTGTGCCTAAAAGTTAAGATGGTCCTAGACAGAGTTCAGGAAAAGAATACCCTGCTATGACAGCATAGCTTCCCTCCAAGTCTATTTAAACTTTATTTGAAGAGGGAATGCCTAAGGATTCCAATTGTAATATTAAATAGCCTTTAACACATCTAGAATACTATGCAGGTCAAAGGGGAACGGGATCAATAAAAAGTAAGACATCATTGCTGAACAAATATAGTTAATGTGTTGTGCCACTGGGGAAATCTACTGTACAGAAAGTCTCAATTTGTGAGCTAGAGGTTCCATGTTCAGAACAATAATAAGGTGGGAGAATGGGGCAACCTTGTATGGTTCCATTGGTAATAGGAAATACATCAGATAGGAAACCATTACTTAAAATTTCACCCTGAAAGCCAAATGTTGAGAGAACATGACACACATAGCCCCAATGTAACCTGTAAATGGCATTTTCTACATCTAAAGAAAGAAACGTCTACAGCTAAAGAAAGAAATGGAAACTCTGTTTACTAGTTAGACGCTGTGGGGATGCTTCTGTGTTGGATGTATCAATCAAAGCGGACTCATCTCCCAATTTGGAACCGACAGCGCATGCATTTGCATTGCAAAACATGGGATGTGCAAACAACGCATGATGTGTTCAAAGTCGTGAATCGGTGCATGCTGTTTCTGCTGGAAATGTCATGTTCATGTATATAAAGCACTGTATGAGTCATGCATACGGGGAAGGGAAGCCTGTTTCTGAATGGATCTCTAACACCAAGCACAGGGTTGGTACAAGTGCCGATACTAAAAATGGTGCCTGTGTCTGTGGACACTATAACCATGGGCGGTGGATGCTCAGGTCTAGTAGGCAGCAGAATATATCTCTTCTTTAGAAGCTTGAAGCTTGACACTTGCATCAAAAGATGACAAGACATAAGTGTAATTGTCCTTGGGGAGAAGAAGGAAATATCCTGTGCTGGAGGGCAGCAGTGATAGGTTGGCAGGAGATGCTTTGTTGCTGGGAACATGATGTCGGTCAGTGGGAGGATATCTGCATCAAGAATACAGCAGGAACTGACGGATCTTAGAAATACAGAGAAGCACTGCACCCAGATAATTCTGCAGAAATTGATGAACAATATTACCCTGGACAAAGGTCCAACATAGCCAGGACAGCAGCTGGTTGACAAAGGGGACTCGTGCTGGAGCCCCTCACCAACATGTTCATCTTGCAGTATTAACTTGGTCAGAGGTCCAACATAACCAAGACAGCAGCAGGGTGATAACAGGAAATTGTGATGGAGCTCCTCGCTAGTAAGCTCATACAGAAGACCCAACAGGGGCCCCTTGGCAGTACCTCCTTTGGGAGAGAAGGAAGAGAAGGAGGTCCACAAGTGCCGACTCTAGCAACCACCAAGGTTAAGTCACCGTGAGCTCCACTATATCACAGCCCTGCAGGTTCAGGCAGAGGACATACTGACTGCACTGCACTCATGATCGGAGAGGCAAAAAAGGCTCCACAGACACAATTTGAGGTCCTCAAAAATTCCTCAGGACATAACGTATAAATGCGCTCACTTAAACAACAATATTAGGCAACAAAAACAATCACTTTTTACCACCATCAACCGTAGCAAAGTTCATTAGTCTCTGTGAATAGCTTTGTGTAGTATCATTCTTGGGAAATTTTTCTTCTTTAGGTAGAGTTATTCACGCTGTGTTATCCTTCAGAATATATGTAACAAGAAACAAAGGGAAATATATAGTGTAGTATTGTCTAGTTCCAGTTTCTTTTTCAGGGATGAGGGATCTCTATGGATGGTGCTGATGCCAAAAGAAAAAGGAGTATCGTACCATACTCACAATAAAGTGAAGTAGGTTCGTCTCATAAAGGTATCTTTTTACTTCCCTCTCCGTCACCACTTTCTCAAGGAATGCCACCTTCTATAGGATCACCACGTGATGTATAAATCAAACAGGTGGGCGTACCCAACTTACAGCTACAAAAATTTAGATGTACACATAAAGGTATCTTTATAGCAGCCGTATCTCTCCAAGTCTCTTATTCTCTGTGAGGTTATCCTCGGAATATAGTTAATGAGAAACAAAGAAATTATATAGTGTAATATTGTCTGGACCCAATTTCTTTTTCAGGGGTGAGGGATCTCTATGGAGGGTGCTAAAATCAAAAACAAGTGTCGTACCGTACTCACAATAAAATGGACACAATATTCCAGGTGCGGACGTACCAATTATTTGTACAGCGGCAGGAGTACACTCTCGTCCCTTGTCTCAATTCCCTGTTTTATGCACGCTAGCACCTTACTTGCCTTATTTGCTTCACTTTAACATTGTATATGGTTATTAAGCCTATTATCAATGAGTACCCCAAAATCTTTTTCCAATACTTTTACCCCTAGATTTCCCCCATTTAATATGTAGGTTGCAAGTTTGTTTTTAGTCCCGAAGTGCATAACTTTGCATTTTTCAATATTGAATCCCATTTTCCATTTAGACGCCCAGATTTCAAGTTTAGATAAGTCATTCTGTAGAGACTCCACATCTATTTCCGAATTAATTACTTTGCACAGTTTAGTATCATCTGCAAAGATTGACACTGTGCTTTCCAGGCCTATTTCCAGGTCGCTGATAAATATGTTGAACAGTAATGCCCCGAGTATGGACCCTTGTGGTATTCTGCTGACTACTGGTGCCCAGCTGGATTGACCACTACTCGCTGTACCCTGTTATGCAGCCAATTACTTATACATGTACAAATAGTTTTTCCTAGCCCAAGCTCCTTTAATTTGATGATCAGTCTCCTTTTAGGCACTGTATCAAAGGCTTTTGCAAAATCTAAGTATACCACATCCACTGCTTTTCCCTGGTCAAGATTGGCGCTCATTTCCTCATAGAAGCTAACTAAGTTAGTTTGACAAGATCTGTCCCTCACAAACCCATGCTGGGTCTTGCTAATACATTTAGTGGCATGCAGATACTCCTGTATGCTATCCCTTAAAATTCCCTCCAATAATTTCCACACTATAGATGTCAAACTAACTGGTCTGTAGTTACCTGGATGATTTTTAGATCCCCTTTTAAATAATGGCACTACCTAAGCTATACGCCAATCCATTGGTACCATGCCTGATCTAATTTAACTATTGAAAATCAAGTATAGGGGTCTTGCTAGTTGTGACCTAAGCTCCATAAGAACCTTCGGGTGAAGTCCATCTGGGCCAGGTGATTTATTAATCTTAATTTTGCTTAGTCTCTCCCGGACTATTTCTTCACTTAAACAAGTATCTAGCCACGAATCATTGCTGTCACTATCATTATGCTCTACTCCCACTGTCAGTTCTTCTCTGGTGAACACCGATGAAAAAAAATTGTTCAGTATTTCCGCTTTTGTTTTGTCATCATTTATCAATACTCCAAATTCATCTTTTATTGTACCTACATTCTCCATTTTTAACCTTTTACTGTTTGTGTATTTAAAAAACTTATTAGGATTGGTTTTGCTCTCTATAGCGATTTGCTTTTTGTTTTCAATTTTAGCTGCTCTTATTGCTTTTTTGCATCTTTTATTGCATTCCTTGTGGTACTGAAATTAATTCTCCATTCGATTAGATTTAAATGCTTTGAAAACACGCTTCTTACTATCCATTTCTTCCTTGACCTTCTTATTAAGCCACATTGGTTTGAGCTTGGTACTCCTGCGTTTGCTGCCCATGGAAATTAATTTGTGAATATTGCTATCTAGCAACTCTTTTAAAATATCCCACATTTCCATAGTGTTCTAGCCATGAAATTTTTTTTCCCAGTCAATGTCATTTAGTGCACTTCTCAGCATACCGAAGTTAGCCTTCCTAAAGTTTTAAATGTTTTGGTTGATTCCGTATAGCTGTGTTTCTTGAAACTGATTTCAAATGTGATCATATAGTGATCACTGTTCCCCAAAGTATTCCCAACTTTAGTGTTTGATATAATGTCCACATTATTAGTAATTACTAGATCCAGAGTAGTTTTACCTTTAGTTGGGTCCTCGACTAGTTGAGACATGTAGTGATCCTTTAACGTATTTAAGAACCTGTTGCCCCTAGCCTTACCACATGAATCGTTACTCCAGTATATATCAGGATAATTAAAATCCCCAATGACCAGGATGTCGCCCAATCCCGCAGCCTTTTAAATTTGCTGCAAGAGTTGTTCTTCCTTATGTATGCTAATATCCGGCTGCTTGTAGCACATGCCTATGACTAGTCTCTTTGAATCAATACCCCCGCTTGAGATTTCTACCCATATTGACTCCACATTATCTCCAATCCCCTCGTAGATAACCTCCTTTTAAGTATGGTTTAAGAGATGGCTTAACATAAAGACATACACCTCCTCCTCTTTTTTTAGCCCTGTCTCTCCTGAAAAGAGAATACCCCTCTAAGTTTTCCACTCAGTCGTGAGAGTTGTACCACCATGTTTCCGTAATACCTATAATATCATACTCAGCCTTTGATGCTATCAATTCCAATTCCTCCATTTTACCTGCTAGGCATCTTGCGTTCGCAAGCATACATTTTAGTTTAGTGTTTCCCTTGTACGTTTGTTTTTTTAAGGGTATCCTCTCATTGTTTACAAGTGCCTCCCTAGAGTTACTCTTACTAACAGTTCTTCTGCTCCCTCCCTCTTAACCCCCCTCATACTTACCATTCTCTCTGATCAACTCATTTGGTCCTTCTAAACTCTCAGCCCCAACATAAATATTTTTCTTTATGCTACTTACATCATTTTCTATATGCTATAATGAAGACCTGCAATTGTTGTTAGCTAATGTTTTGGCAATACCTTTGGTAATACCCTTTTTAGTACCCTTGTAAGTACACGTGCTGTCTGTTCTTTCCCTTCCCCCTTCTCCACCCCCATTTAGTTCACTACCACCATCCTTGCTATTCTCACTGCATGACCCGTAGTTTCTAACTAAACCCTCCCCCCAGGTTCCTAGTTTAAAAGCTCCTCCAACCTTCTAACCATCCTTCCCCCCAGCACCACAGCCCCCTCTTCATTCAGGTGCAATCCATTGCGACAAAAAAGATGGCACCTGACCGAGAAGTCCGCCCAGTGTTCCAGGAACACAAACCCCTCCTTCCTACACCAGTCTCTAAGCCACACATTTACCTCGCTGATCTCCATCTGCCTCCCTGGGCTAGCGTGTGGCACTGGTAATATTTCAGATACTATTACCTTAGATGTCCTTTCCTTAAGTTTATGGCCTAAGTCCCTATAATCTTTCTTAAGGACATCCCACCTACCACTAACTTTGTCATTGGTGCCAACGTGCACCAAGACTGCCAGGCCATTCCCTGCCCCTCCCAACAATCTATCTACTCGGTCCGCGATGTGCCGTACCTGAGCAGCCGGGAGACAACCGACCATACGGCGATCATGGTCCTAGTAGCAGATTGCCCTATCAGTCTTCCTGATGATAGAGTCCCCTACCACCACAATCTGCCTGGGTACCTCTCTCTCTTTCATCACATTTGTGCCTGAGGGACCACTCCTCCAGTTGCTAGAGGGAACAGTCTCCCCCATCTCCATCATTTCCTCGCTATCATCCTCCGAATCTTCGTCCAATCGGGAAAATTTGTTCTGGTTTGATAGTTCAGAGATGTCATGCCTCCTCTTTTTTCCCTTCTAACAATGACCCAGCTAGCACCTGATTATCCTCATCTACCGGTGTCCCCCCCCTGCAACTCCTCCACCGTTCTATCTAAACTTTGCTCGAGATTGTGAATATCCCTCAGTCGCGTAACGGTTTGCTCTAGATCAGTTACCTGGGCTTCCAGGGCAACCATCTGTAACATAGTATCTAAGGTTGAAAAAAGACAATTGTCCATCGAGTTCAACCTAGTTGTGGTCTCCTATGCACGATTATTTTGTATACAATTTTGACTGAAGTTGATGACTGCCATTACGTTTTACCCCTCTTTTTTATAATAACCATAGTGCTTGACTATGCCCCGTAACCCTGGATATCCTTATCCATTAGGAATTTATCTAACCCATTCTTAAAGGTGGAACAGAGGTTTGGTAGAATGATAGAGGCGCTCCTGATGAGTGAAATAACCTGCTGCCTCCCCCTTACACCACTGGATTAATCCCAAAAATAATCCAAAAAAGAAAAGAACTAGAAGGGGTGTGCGGGTGTAGGGAGTTGGCGCTGGAATGGGGGTGGGGGGGTAAAGCTGATGATTCAGCTGGAAAATTATGGTTTTTGAGTGATGAAAAATGGATACTTATCTGAGTGATTTTTGGTAAATTCCTGGTTCCTAAAGGGGAGATGTTTTTCCTCCAGAAACAATGGGATCGTACGACGTGATGGTATGAAAAACACAAATTAAAGGTTTTTTGAGTTGGGAATCCTCAAATAAATACAATGGGCATTTTGTAATAATAAATATATAGATAAATTTCAGGTAAGGTGGTCATACCTCACTTACAAAAAGTGAGCGAGGTTTGAAGCATATAAAGGTTTCTTTTACATGCAAGTGCTGGAATTATCAGCGTACCTAACTTACAATGAAAGATAGAGGTATAAACACATCAAGGTATCTTTGTGAGCTAAGCTGCATACCGGTACTCACTAGAAGAAGCGTGTTCCGTCTGCACATCAAGGTATCTTTATACAAACAGCATTCTTATTAAGCCACCCATATATAAAAAAGGGATTTATTGGATAAAAACAAGTAAAAAGTTAACACACAGAGGGAGTGTTGGCCACGAGGAAGGGGAGCTGCCAGGCAGGGGAACCTGCAAGACCATCTAAAAACCAGTCCGCATGGTCCGGTACCAATGGGGCTTAAAAGTGAATCAAGAAGGTCGTACCTTTCCCCCGCCGTGCAGGTAGCAGTCCAAGTGGGCAAGAATCCTCCTCCCAGCCAACGCGTTTCGAGATAACTCTCTTTGTCAAGGCTGGTAGTCCATTCCAAATGATGCATATTTATAGTGAATACACGAGTGTCCTCCAAATACGTCACTTCCGGTACCGTAACTGACCGGAAGTGGAAGTCCGTTATGAAAAGCTATCTTTTAGCTATATTACAGTGTCCTGAAGTTGATGCCAAGATCTCTTAGGCTATACTGTCTTCATTCTGTTTGAATGGTGATGGTAGGAGAGTCAGAATGCACAGTATTGAAGTATTTTCAATCGCAACCGGAAGTGGCCGCCGAGCGTTATGGGAAATGTAGTTCAAGGAGGTACACGGAAGTTCCGTTGGCGGCTTAGAGTGTGCCGCGGCCGGAAGTTGTCCCCCAGCTTTGTAGAGGATGCAGCTGTAATTAACAGGAAGGCTTTTGACCGGAAATGGCCCTTGAGACTTATGGGAGATGTAGTCTCAAAGCGGGATCTTTTGTTCAGTGCTGTGAATGAGTTCCTTGTAAACTTGTAAGACAAAAGGGCTTCTCTGTACCTTTTGTTCAAATAATCTTCTTAACATAACAATAAATAGAACTGTAGAGAAAAAAAGCATGAGTCATAAAAGAACAAAAAACATGAAATACTGGCAAAAAGGTGACATGTTGTGCCCAAATTAAAATCTTAACCTGAGAAGATGTTTTTATAAGGTTGATAGGTGGGTTTAATAAATAGGTTTAAAGAAACCATTTGAGTACGAAACATGGGTAAGTCCCTGTGGACTTAACGTCTTTAATTGAAAGATAGTGCGCATTTCTGTTTGTGCCAACTTCTTTTCTATATTTTTATCTTTCCATGTTGCTTTCACATGTGTTAACCTACAAATCTCTTTATATGACTTGTGGAGCAACTATGAACATTTTTAAAGTGATTGGAGAGATGATGCGTATTGAGTCCTTTCTTTATATTTCTTAAGTGTTCTGATATTCGTGTTTTTAACGGTCTTGAAGTTCTTCCCACATAATCGAGACCACAGGAACATTCCACTAGGTAGATCACGTTGGATGTGTTGCAGGTGATAAAATCTCTGATCTTAATTTTATTGTTATTGATCTGTATTTCTGTGTGTTTGCTGGTAATGTCACTGATGTTTCTGCAACCAATGCACATCCCACATCTGTAGAACCCCTTACTGCGTATAAGATTCTTGGTGGGCATAGGTAGTGCGCTTCTAACCAGTTGGTTTTTTAAGTTTTTGGATTTGCGGTATATGAAGGTTGGTTTTTTAGGGATAATTTCCTTCAATATTGTATCACGTTGTAGTAAGTGCCAGTTTTTGCGGATGATGCGTTCTACCTGTGAGTGTTGGGCATCAAATTGGGTGATGAATGACCATTGGAGACCATCTTTAGTATCGATGGAGGGGGTTTTCAGAGTTAATAGAGTGTCTCTATCCTTATTCTGGGTTTCTTCCATAATGTGGTCGAGAATTTCTTCTTTATACCCTTTGTCCATAAAATCTGATTTCATATGTTCCATTTGCTCTTTGCAGATCTCTTTCTGACTGCAGTTTCATCGAATTCTAAGGAATTGGCTTTTGAGGACTCCCTTCAGCCAAAGATGGTGGTGTTGGCTGTCAGTGGGTATATAGGTGCTACAGTCAGTAGGTTTTTTGAAAGTTTTAGTCTGGATGGTTTCACTTTCTATATAGATGGTCAGATCAAGAAAATTGATCTGTTCCTGACTGTAAATTAGTAAGAAGTGTAGATTAAAATCGTTGATATTCAATTCTTGAAAGAAGGTGTTTAAATCTTCTTCCCCTCCCGCCCACAGCAGTAAAACATCATCGATATATCGATGCCACTCCATCAGGTTGGTTCCCCAAGCTACGCTATTAAAAATGCGGGATCTCTCCCAAAAGCTCATATATAAATTAGCGTAGCTTGGGGCAAACTTAGTTCCCATAGCGGTCCCTTTACATTGCAAGAAGAATTCTCCGTTAAAAAAGAAAAAATTATTTTCAAGAATTAACTTTATTCCGTCAAGGATAAAGTTCTTCCTTTCCTGTGGGTATTCCGATTGATCAAGAAACCATGTAATGGCTTCCAAACCTTTTATGTGGTCTATACAAGTATAAAGAGAGGTTACATCCGCAGATGCTAGAAACATATTAGATCCCCTCTTAAAATTCCTTAATTTTCTGAGGGTGTCTCCAGTATCTTTGAGATAGGATTGAGTCTGGATGACAAAGGGCTGGAGGAAAGAGTCTATGAGTGCTGAAAGGTTGGAAGTTACACAGTTGGTCCCGGCAATGATTGGTCTGCCGGGGGGATGGGTTACACTTTTATGGACTTTGGGAAGTATATATATGGTGGCGGTAAGAGCATCTGGGATATTGACATAATCAAATTCATTTTGTGTAATTCCCCCGCTTTCCAGATGTTTCTGCAGAAGATGTTGAAAGTTTTCTGTGATTCCTTTGGATGGATCGTTCTTCAATTTCTTATATGTCTTCACATCTTCTAATTGTCTGTAAACTTCTTTGATATAATTTTCCTTATTGAGGATGGCAATCCCGCCTCCCTTGTCACATGGTTTTATAATGATTTGATCGTCCTCTGCAAAATTCTGTAATATTTCTTTTTCTTTTTTGGTCAAGTTAGATCTGATTTTGGGTTTTTTAAGATGTTCCATTTCTTCCAGGACGACCTTGGAGAAGGTTTCCACAAAGTTGCCTTTAATATAGGTGGGATAGAAGACAAATTTTTTTCTTATTTTCTTTTTCTCTTCATTGACTTCCTGGTCGGTGTGTTCTTCGCTGGTGGTTTGATGACCAGTTTCTTTCATAGCAAAGAATTTTCGCAATGTTATTTTTCTAATAAACTTCTGGATGTCAATAAATTTATCGAACTCTTTAGTGTATGAAGTGGGGGCAAATTTGAGGCCCTTAATTAATATACGTTCCTCATCCTTGGTCAGAATCCTACTGCTCAGATTGAAAATCTGGCTTTTCTCTTCTTCTGTAATTTCATTATTAGTTGGTGCGAGGTCTCCATTGGAAATCGCCTTTTTATTGTTCGTTTTTTTCAAGAGTTTTTTCTTTTCCTTCCTTTTGATTCCTGCTCTACAGCCTCTCTTTTTATAAGTGGCTTTGTTGGAATTAATTTGGGAACCAATGACCTCTATCTCCTGTGTGGTCTCCTTCCTTCGTCCCAATTCCTGTTGGTCCAATGTCTGTCCCTCCTTGGCCTTTCTCCTAAAAAAGGTGATCCCGAGGGCTGGTAGGCATTATCCGGTTCAGTTATATTTCTTCTCTGGTGGTCCAGATCCTTCGAGAATCCTGGGTTTCTAGCTCTACTATTGGATCTTCTTCGATGAATATCATGCCTCTCCTGTCGATGGTTTCTGAATGGTCTGTAGCGGTCATCTAAATCGTATTTTCTATATCGGTGTCCCCGTCCAGAGTTGGTGATAGGTCTTCGTGCATCGTCAAATGTTCTTCTAGGTTCCCATTTATTTTGATCTTGCCGATAGGTAATTCTTCTTTCCCTGCGTTGGTTTTGCTTATTATGTCTTTTGTCTTTAATAGGTGATCCGGCTTTCCTCTCTCTGGAACTTGGCCTATCTGATGTATTATGGTTATTTTGCCATCTCTTCTTATTTCTAATTATGCCAAATTTGTAATAGTCGAAATCTCTTTGTAGTTTGCTTTGCTTTTTTTTAATCAAAAATTCTGTATTTTTCCGAATTTTTTCTGATATCTCCTTTTCCAATGTTTCATATATGGGGACTTGATTGAATGGTTGAATAAGGCTCTGCAAGATTTCTATTCTTTCGCTGGTCTCTTTAAGTTTGGCTGTCCGTTCTTTTAGGATAATTTCCATTAGGGAAAATGAGCAGGTTTCAAGAGTTTTTTTCCCAATCTGTCCAGAAGGAATCCGATGCATCCTGAAATGTGGCTGGTTTGTTCATCCTCAGTCCTTTCGGAATGATTTGTTCTGCTACGTATTTTTCTAAAGTGGCTACTTCCCACCAAAGTTTGTTCTCTTTCAACAGCCATTCCTCTAATCTTCCCATTGCGGTCTCCAGGTTATCGTCGGTCATTTCTATGTCGTCTTCCTTGAAATTGATTTTGAAGACTTCTTCTATTCTTTTCTTTCTTTCTTCTCGGTGACTGAACATGGTGCTGCCTCAATTCTACACACTGGGATATAGAACAATTTGGAACAGAGGTTTGGTAGAATGATAGAGGCACTCCTGATGAGTGAAATAACCTGCTGCCTCCCCCTTACACCACTGGATTAATCCCAAAAATAATCCAAAAAAGAAAAGAACTAGAAGGGGTGTGCGGGTGTAGGGAGTTGGTGCTGGAATGGGGTTGGGGGGGGGTAAAGCTGATGATTCAGCTGGAAAATTATGGTTTTTGAGTGATGAAAAATGGATACTTATCTGAGTGATTTTTGGTAAATTCCTGGTTCCTAAAGGGGAGATGTTTTTCCTCCAGAAACAATGGGATCGTACGACGTGATGGTATGAAAAACACAAATTAAATGTTTTTTGAGTTGGGAATCCTCAAATAAATACAATGGGCATTTTGTAATAATAAATATATAGATAAATTTCAGGTAAGGTGGTCATACCTCACTTACAAAAAGTGAGCGAGGTTTGAAGCATATAAAGGTTTCTTTTACATGCAAGTGCTGGAATTATCAGCGTACCTAACTTACAATGAAAGATAGAGGTATAAACACATCAAGGTATCTTTGTGAGCTAAGCTGCATACCGGTACTCACTAGAAGAAGCGTGTTCCGTCTGCACATCAAGGTATCTTTATACAAACAGCATTCTTATTAAGCCACCCATATATAAAAAAGGGATTTATTGGATAAAAACAAGTAAAAAGTTAACACACGGAGGGAGTGTTGGCCACGAGGAAGGGGAGCTGCCAGGCAGGGGAACCTGCAAGACCATCTAAAAAACCAGTCCGCATGGTCCGGTACCAATGGGGCTTAAAAGTGAATCAAGAAGGTCGTACCTTTCCGCCGCCGTGCAGGTAGCAGTCCAAGTGGGCAAGAATCCTCCTCCCAGCCAACGCGTTTTGAGATAACTCTCTTTGTCAAGGCTGGTAGTCCATTCCAAATGATGCATATTTATAGTGAATACACGAGTGTCCTCCAAATACGTCACTTCCGGTCCCGGAACTGACCGGAAGTGGAAGTCCGTTATGAAAAGCTATCTTTTAGCTATATTACAGTGTCCTGAAGTTGATGCCAAGATCTCTTAGGCTATACTGTCTTCATTCTGTTTGAATGGTGATGGTAGGAGAGTCCGAATGCACAGTATTGAAGTATTTTCGATCGCGACCGGAAGTGGGCGCCGAGCGTTATGGGAAATGTAGTTCAAGGAGGTACACGGAAGTTCCGTCGGCGGCTTAGAGTGTGCCGCGGCCGGAAGTTGTCCCCCAGCTTTGTAGAGGATGCAGCTGTAATTAACAGGAAGGCTTTTGACCGGAAATGGCCCTTGAGACTTATGGGAGATGTAGTCTCAAAGCGGGATCTTTTGTTCAGTGCTGTGAATGAGTTCCTTGTAAACTTGTAAGACAAAAGGGCTTCTCTGTACCTTTTGTTCAAATGATCTTCTTAACATAACAATAAATAGAACTGTAGAGAAAAAAAGCATGAGTCATAAAAGAACAAAAAACATGAAATACTGACAAAAAGGTGACATGTTGTGCCCAAATTAAAATCTTAACCTGAAAAGATGTTTTTATAAGGTTGATAGGTGGGTTTAATAAATAGGTTTAAAGAAACCATTTGAGTTCGAAATCATGGTTAAGTCCCTGTGGACTTAACGTCTTTAATTGAAAGATAGTGCACATTTCTGTTTGTGCCAACTTCTTTTCTATATTTTTATCTTTCCATGTTGCTTTCACATGTTTTAAACCTACAAATCTCTTTATATGACTTGTGGAGCAACTATGAACATTTTTAAAGTGATTGGAGAGATGATGCGTATTGAGTCCTTTCTTTATATTTCTTAAGTGTTCTGATATTCGTGTTTTTAATGGTCTTGAAGTTCTTCCCACATAATCGAGACCACAGGAACATTCCACTAGGTAGATCACGTTGGATGTGTTGCAGGTGATAAAATCTCTGATCTTAATTTTATTGTTATTGATCTGTATTTCTGTGTGTTTGCTGGTAATGTCACTGATGTTTCTGCAACCAATGCACATCCCACATCTGTAGAACCCCTTACTGCGTATAAGATTCTTGGTGGGCATAGGTAGTGCGCTTCTAACCAGTTGGTTTTTTAAGTTTTTGGATTTGCGGTATATGAAGGTTGGTTTTTTAGGGATAATTTCCTTCAATATTGTATCACGTTGTAGTAAGTGCCAGTTTTTGCGGATGATGCGTTCTACCTGTGAGTGTTGGGCATCAAATTGGGTGATGAATGACCATTGGAGACCATCTTTAGTATCGATGGAGGGGGTTTTCAGAGTTAATAGAGTGTCTCTATCCTTATTCTGGGTTTCTTCCATAATGTGGTCGAGAATTTCTTCTTTATACCCTTTGTCCATAAAATCTGATTTCATATGTTCCATTTGCTCTTTGCAGATCTCTTTCTGACTGCAGTTTCATCGAATTCTAAGGAATTGGCTTTTGGGGACTCCCTTCAGCCAAAGATGGTGATGTTGGCTGTCAGTGGGTATATAGGTGCTACAGTCAGTAGGTTTTTGAAAGTTTTAGTCTGGATGGTTTCACTTTCTATATAGATGGTCAGATCAAGAAAATTGATCTGTTCCTGACTGTAAATTAGTGAGAAGTGTAGATTAAAATTGTTGATATTCAATTCTTGAAAGAAGGTGTTTAAATCTTCTTCCCCTCCCGCCCACAGCAGTAAAACATCATCGATATATCAATGCCACTCCATCAGGTTGGTTCCCCAAGCTACGCTATTAAAAATGCGGGATCTTTCCCAAAGCTCATATATAAATTAGCATAGCTTGGGGCAAACTTAGTTCCCATAGCGGTCCCTTTACATTGCAAGAAGAATTCTCCGTTAAAAAAGAAAAAATTATTTTCAAGAATGAACTTTATTCCGTCAAGGATAAAGTTCTTCCTTTCCTGTGGGTATTCCGATTGATCAAGAAACCATGTGATGGCTTCCAAACCTTTTATGTGGTCTATACAAGTATAAAGAGAGGTTACATCCGCAGATGTAGAAACATATTAGATCCCCTCTTAAAATTACTTAATTTTCTGAGGGTGTCTCCAGTATCTTTGAGATAGGATTGAGTCTGGATGACAAAGGGCTGGAGGAGAGAGTCTATGAGTGCTGAAAGGTTGGAAGTTAAACAGTTGGTCCTGGCAATGATTGGTCTGCCGGGGGGATGGGTTACACTTTTATGGACTTTGGGAAGTATATATATGGTGGGGGTAAGAGCATCTGGGATATTGACATAATCAAATTCATTTTGTGTAATTCCCCCGCTTTCCAGATGTTTCTGTAGAAGATGTTTAAAGTTTTCTGTGATTCCTTTGGATGGATCGTTCTTCAATTTCTTATATGTCTTCACATCTTCTAATTGTCTGTAAACTTCTTTGATATAATTTTCCTTATTGAGGATGGCAATCCCGCCTCCCTTGTCACATGGTTTTATAATGATTTGATCGTCCTCTGCAAGATTCTGTAATATTTCTTTTTCTTTTTTTGGTCAAGTTAGATCTGATTTGGTTTTTTTTAAGATGTTCCATTTCTTCCAGGACGACCTTGGAGAAGGTTTCCACAAAGTTGCCTTTAATATAGGTGGGATAGAAGACGGATTTTTTTCTTATTTTCTTTTTCTCTTCATTGACTTCCTGGTCGGTGTGTTCTTTGCTGGTGGTTTGATGACCAGTTTCTTTCATAGCAAAGAATTTTCGCAATGTTATTTTTCTAATAAACTTCTGGATGTCAATAAATTTATCGAACTCTTTAGTGTATGAAGTGGGGGCAAATTTGAGGCCCTTAATTAATATACGTTCCTCATCCTTGGTCAGAATCCTACTGCTCAGATTGCAAATCTGGCTTTTCTCTTCTTCTGTAATTTCATTATTAGTTGGTGCGAGGTCTCCATTGGAAATCGCCTTTTTATTGTTCGTTTTTTTCAAGAGTTTTTTCTTTTCCTTCCTTTTGATTCCTGCTCTACATCCTCTCTTTTTATAAGTGGCTTTGTTGGAATTAATTTGGGAACCAATGACCTCTATCTCCTGTGTGGTCTCCTTCCTTCGTCCCAATTCCTGTTGGTCCAATGTCTGTCCCTCCTTGGCCTTTCTCCTAAAAAAGGTGATCCTGAGGGCTGGTAGGCATTATCCGGTTCATGGATATTTCTTCTCTGGTGGTCCAGATCCTTCGAGAATCCTGGGTTTCTAGCTCTACTATTGGATCTTCTTCGATGAATATCATGCCTCTCCTGTCGATGGTTTCTGAATGGTCTGTAGCGGTCATCTAAATCGTATTTTCTATATCGGTGTCCCCGTCCAGAGTTGGTGATAGGTCTTCGTGCATCGTCAAATGTTCTTCTAGGTTCCCATTTATTTTGATCTTGTCGATAGGTAATTCTTCTTTCCCTGCATTGGTTTTGCTTATTATGTCTTTTGTCTTTAATAGGTGATCCGGCTTTCCTCTCTCTGGAACTTGGCCTATCTGATGTATTATGGTTATTTTGCCATCTCTTCTTATTTCTAATTATGCCAAATTTGTAATAGTCGAAATCTCTTTGTAGTTTACTTTGCTTTTTTTTTATCAAAAATTCTGTATTTTTCCGAATTTTTTCTGATATCTCCTTTTCCAATGTTTCATATATGGGGACTTGATTGAATGGTTGAATAAGGCTCTGCAAGATTTCTATTCTTTCGCTGGTCTCTTTAAGTTTGGCTGTCCGTTCTTTTAGGATAATTTCCATTAGGGAAAATGAGCAGGTTTCAAGAGTTTTTTTCCCAATCTGTCCAGAAGGAATCCGATGCATCCTGAAATGTGGCTGGTTTGTTCATCCTCAGTCCTTTCGGAATGATTTGTTCTGCTACGTATTTTTCTAAAGTGGCTACTTCCCACCAAAGTTTGTTCTCTTTCAACAGCCATTCCTCTAATCTTCCCATTGCGGTCTCCAGGTTATCGTCGGTCATTTCTATGTCGTCTTCCTTGAAATTGATTTTGAAGACTTCTTCTGTTCTTTTCCACAGGGACTTATCCATGATTTCGAACTCAAATGGTTTCTGTAAACCTATTTATTAAACCCACCTATCAACCTTATAAAAACATCTTCTCAGGTTAAGATTTTAATTTGGGCACAACATGTCACCTTTTTGTCAGTATTTCATGTTTTTTGTTCTTTTATGACTCATGCTTTTTTTCTCTACAGTTCTATTTATTGTTATGTTAAGAAGATCATTTGAACAAAAGGTACAGAGAAGCTCTTTTGTCTTACAAGTTTACAAGGAACTCATTCACAGCACTGAACAAAAGATCCCGCTTTGAGACTACATCTCCCATAAGTCTCAAGGGCCATTTCCGGTCAAAAGCCTTCCTGTTAATTACAGCTGCATCCTCTACAAAGCTGGGGGACAACTTCCGGCCACGGCACACTCTAAGCCGCCGACGGAACTTCCGTGTACCTCCTTGAACTACATTTCCCATAACGCTCGGCGGCCACTTCCGGTCGCGATCGAAAATACTTCAATACTGTGCATTCGGACTCTCCTACCATCACCATTCAAACAGAATGAAGACAGTATAGCCTAAGAGATCTTGGCATCAACTTCAGGACACTGTAATATAGCTAAAAGATAGCTTTTCATAACGGACTTCCACTTCCGGTCAGTTCCGGGACCGGAAGTTACGTATTTGGAGGACACTCGTGTATTCACTATAAATATGCATCATTTGGAATGGACTACCAGCCTTGACAAAGAGAGTTATCTCGAAACCCGTTGGCTGGGAGGAGGATTCTTGCCCACTTGGACTGCAACCTGCACGGCGGCCGAAAGGTACGACCTTCTTGATTCACTTTTAAGCCCCATTGGTACCGGACCATGCGGACTGGTTTTTAGATGGTCTTGCAGGTTCCCCTGCCTGGCAGCTCCCCTTCCTCGTGGCCAACACTCCCTCTGTGTGTTAACTTTTTACTTGTTTTTATCCAATAAATCCCTTTTTTATATATGGGTGGCTTAATAAGAAAGCTGTTTGGATAAAGATACCTTGATGTGCAGACGGAACACGCTTCTTCTAGTGAGTACCGGTATGCAGCTTAGCTCACAAAGATACCTTGATGTGTTTATACCTCTATCTTTCATTGTAAGTTAGGTACGCTGATAATTCCAGCACTTGCATGTAAAAGAAACCTTTATATGCTTCAAACCTCGCTCACTTTTTGTAAGTGAGGTATGACCACCTTACCTGAAATTTATCTATATATTTATTATTACAAAATGCCCATTGTATTTATTTGAGGATTCCCAACTCAAAAAACCTTTAATTTGTGTTTTTCATACCATCACGTCGTACGATCCCATTGTTTCTGGAGGAAAAACATCTCCCCTTTAGGAACCAGGAATTTACCAAAAATCACTCAGATAAGTATCCATTTTTCATCACTCAAAAACCATAATTTTCCAGCTGAATCATCAGCTTTACCCCCCCACCCCCATTCCAGCGCCAACTCCCTACACCCGCACACCCCTTCTAGTTCCATTCTTAAAGGTGTTGAATGAGTCGGCCATTACAACTCCCTCAGGCAGGGAATTCCAAGCACGTATCGTCCTTACCGTAAAAAAGCCTCTACGCCGTATTGTGCGGAATCTCCTCTCCTCTGCAATAATGGCGGATACCGGATGCACGTCTAACACCAGCATAGTTGTTATGGCCTCTGTAATCCGCTTTGCAACAGAGTATATATATATATATATATATATATATATATACATACATACAGCAGTATCACTGGAATTATATGGCAGTACCGCTGGACATATACGGCAGGATAGCTGGACATATACGGCAGGATAACTGGACATATACGGCAGTATCACTGGATTGGAGTTATATGCCAGTACCACTGGTATTATACAGCAGGATCACTGGAATTATACAGCAGGATCACCTGATTTATATGCCAGTACCACTGGAATTATACGGCAGGATCACCGGAATTATACGGCAGGATCACTGGATTTATACGGCAGTACCGCTGGACATATACGGCAGTATCAATGGACGTATACGGTAGTATCACTGGACATATACAACAGTATCACTGGACTGGACTTATACGCCAGTACCACTGTAATTATACGTCAGGATCACTGTACTTATACGTCAGTACCACTGAAATTATTCAGCAGGATCACTGGAATTATATGGCAGGATCACTGGAATTATATGGCAGGATCACTGGATTTATACGGCAGTACCGCTGGACATATACGGCAGTATCAATGGACATATACAGCAGCACAGGGACACCACCTCTGGACTGATGCAGGACAACACACACCACTGCAATGGACTGGATTTATACAGCAGCACTGGACATATGGCAGCAGAGGACACGACCACTGTGACTGGACTAATGCAGCACAACAC
This sequence comes from Pseudophryne corroboree, assembly GCF_028390025.1. Taxonomy (NCBI): domain Eukaryota; kingdom Metazoa; phylum Chordata; class Amphibia; order Anura; family Myobatrachidae; genus Pseudophryne; species Pseudophryne corroboree. Next base: position 726,449,415 of record NC_086445.1, read on the forward strand.
ACCACCACTGGACTGATGCAGCACAACACAGCACCACTGGACTGGACTTATTACAGCAGCACTGGACATATGGCAGCAAAGGATACAACCAATGTGACTGGACAGATGCAGCACAAGACCTTACCACTGAGGACGGAGACACGTCCTCTCTCTACACTCTCCAATGCCGAGTGAAAATGGCAGGTACGCGCAACTCCTTATATGGAATCCAAACCTTGCGAGAATCCGACAGCGGGATGATGACGTTTTACCTCGTTCTGGTTTCCGAGTCAGGCGGGAAAACCCGAGCCTGACTTGGATCCGGGCTTGTGACATGAAGTCCGGGGGGAGTTTAGTTCTCTGCGAACCGAACCCACTCATCTCTAAACACTATGTGATTAATCATACCTAAAGAAGAATAATTTCCCAAGACTGATACTACACAAAGCTATTCACAGAGACTAATGACCTTTGCTACGTTTGATGATGGTAAAAAGTGATTGCTTTTGTTGCCTAATATTGTTAAGTGAGCACATTTATACGTTATGCCCAGAGGATTTTTTGTGGTATTTGTTTGATTTGGTGTGGATGTGACACACTGTGTGCATGACCAACATTTGCAGCTCCTTGAGTGCGCAGTCAGAACACCCCAGCATATAATAAGCTGTTCTTGAAATTGAGGTCCTGGTGGCAGAGCTGAGCTTGTGGCACACAATTGTGTGTGTCTTGTTGTGCGGATCTATGCCTGATCAGTGGTGTGGTCAACAAAATGGCACAAGATGCACAAGATTCAGTGGAACCAGTTATACAAGCACAGGCCTTCAGGGATGTTGCACAGCAGCAGTGAGACTTGGTGCAATGGTGTTTCCACTAGACACCACCATGTAAGACAGATGCTTAGCCATGCCCCCATTTCAAAAATTTTCATCTGCAATTTATGCAATTAATTTGACCCCATGCCATTTGACCAAAAAAAAAAAAAAAATAGGTGCAGTTGCATCTTTTCTACAATTAACATGTACCAAATTAAAGAGGTGGTTATTGCACTTTCATAAAAGATCTACATAATGGAGATGAAAGTGCATTTAAAGCAAATCTAAAGTTTGGCGTAGAGCATGTAGAATACCCACATACCAAAATGGAGAAAAATTATATCATCTGAGTAGAAGAACACATCTCAAGAACACTCTCCCTACTGAGATGTACTGTGATGGGAGTATAAAAATAATAATAATAATAATAATAATAATAATAATAGCAATGTATCTATCGGGAAGTCTTCCTGATTTAGGGTATGGTAAACTTGGATGCCTAATAAAACTGAAAAATTATTGAGGAAAATCTACTGAAGTCTGCAAGAGGGTTAGGACTTTTTAGAATATTCCAGCATATGGCAAAAGTTCGATTCGGGGGCCTTAAATAAAGAAATGTTGTGGAATCACCCAATCAAAGTCAAGACATCCGTGGGCCCTTTCCACCAGGTGGACCTTTAGCAATATTGCAAAGAAGAAATGGTGAGAATTGCAGTATCCAGATAGATTTAAGCCACAACAGCAGAAACATATGCATCTACCAAGTATTAAAAAAGCAATCAGAGGACACGTATGTAATCACTTATTGTGTTTCTTAATAAGCAAAAACAAAAGTAAAGTTTTAGGAAACCTGTTTTTTCATTTTACATTACAAAATATTTTTTGTAACGTCTCTTTATTTACAACAGCAGCAGTTGCACAACAAGGAAAACATGATGTACGTCAAAGGCCATATTGGCAGAAGACAACAAGATATATACAACATGATTCAGACCAAGCCTAAACATAAATGTCAAATGTCTACCAAAATTCTATAATAACTTGGCATGAAAGATAAGATGGCCACGAGATCTACCAAGCTCATAAATTATTGCACAATACTACTGTTTTTTTTTTTTTTTTTTAGAAAGTTAATTAAAACAGCAGTCTTTAACATGTAACATGAAAGTCCAAATATATTAACATTGAGTATCACATAGAAAAAAATACTTGGGGCTGAATGTACAGTAATAGCCTGCGAGTTGCAGAGGATGCAGGACTTTGTGCGGGTCTGCCTATTATTTTAAAGCAGCAGTCATTTACAAGGTAAAACCAGGGAATAACAGTAGCAAAATAAGGAGGTGTGAGTGTTTGTTGGGGGAAAAGGGGCAGGTGGTTGTGTTCCATGAGAGAAAGGTAGTGAAGTTTTAAGAGAATGGACCATGTGGAATTTTGCTACAGTAATATTTTGGACTACTTACCAGCCTGTCAAAATGTCCGAACAATATAACACTTGAATTGCTCTGTTGGGCGCCACCTAGTGGCTGCAAGTGCACAAAACATTTGATTTCTCCACACAGAGGTGAGGAGCAGCTTTAGCCTTTTTTTTATTTTATAGGATATTGCTGAAATACTCCATGGAGACAATCACCCCAGCTGGTTAATTAAGGTCAATGTCAATTAATTTGACAGGGGGGTTCTTAGGCTGAATCTTTTAGCAATTAAAAATTAGAGATGAGCGCCGGAAATTTTTCGGGTTTTGTGTTTTGGTTTTGGGTTCGGTTCCGCGGCCGTGTTTTGGGTTCGACCGCGTTTTGGCAAAACCTCACCGAATTTTTTTTGTCGGATTCGGGTGTGTTTTGGATTCGGGTGTTTTTTTCAAAAAACACTAAAAAACAGCTTAAATCATAGAATTTGGGGGTCATTTTGATCCCAAAGTATTATTAACCTCAAAAACCATAATTTACACTCATTTTCAGTCTATTCTGAATACCTCACACCTCACAATATTATTTTTAGTCCTAAAATTTGCACCTAGGTCGCTGGATGACTAAGCTAAGCGACCCTAGTGGCCGACACAAACACCGGGCCCATCTAGGAGTGTCACTGCAGTGTCACGCAGGATGTCCCTTCCAAAAAACCCTCCCCAAACAGCACATGACGCAAAGAAAAAAAGAGGCGCAATGAGGTAGCTGTGTGAGTAAGATAAGCGACCCTAGTGGCCGACACAAACACCGGGCCCATCTAGGAGTGGCACTGCAGTGTCACGCAGGATGTCCCTTCCAAAAAACCCTCCCCAAACAGCACATGACGCAAAGAAAAAAAGAGGCGCAATGAGGTAGCTGTGTGAGTAAGATAAGCGACCCTAGTGGCCGACACAAACACCGGGCCCATCTAGGAGTGTCACTGCAGTGTCACGCAGGATGTCCCTTCCAAAAAACCCTCCCCAAACAGCACATGACGCAAAGAAAAAAAGAGGCGCAATGAGGTAGCTGTGTGAGTAAGATAAGCGACCCTAGTGGCCGACACAAACACCGGGTCCATCTAGGAGTGTCACTGCAGTGTCACGCAGGATGTCCCTTCCAAAAAACCCTCCCCAAACAGCACATGACGCAAAGAAAAAAAGAGGCGCAATGAGGTAGCTGTGTGAGTAAGATAAGCGACCCTAGTGGCCGACACAAACACCGGGCCCATCTAGGAGTGTCACTGCAGTGTCACGCAGGATGTCCCTTCCAAAAAACCCTCCCCAAACAGCACATGACGCAAAGAAAAAAAGAGGCGCAATGAGGTAGCTGTGTGAGTAAGATAAGCGACCCTAGTGGCCGACACAAACACCGGGCCCATCTAGGAGTGGCACTGCAGTGTCACGCAGGATGTCCCTTCCAAAAAACCCTCCCCAAACAGCACATGACGCAAAGAAAAAAAGAGGCGCAATGAGGTAGCTGTGTGAGTAAGATAAGCGACCCTAGTGGCCGACACAAACACCGGGCCCATCTAGGAGTGGCACTGCAGTGTCACGCAGGATGTCCCTTCCAAAAAACCCTCCCCAAACAGCACATGACACAAAGATAAAAAGAGGCGCAATGAGGTAGCTGTGTGAGTAAGATAAGCGACCCTAGTGGCCGACACAAACACCGGGCCCATCTAGGAGTGGCACTGCAGTGTCACGCAGGATGGCCCTTCCAAAAAACCCTCCCCAAACAGCACATGACGCAAAGAAAAAAAGAGGCGCAATGAGGTAGCTGTGTGAGTAAGATAAGCGACCCTAGTGGCCGACACAAACACCGGGCCCATCTAGGAGTGGCACTGCAGTGTCACGCAGGATGTCCCTTCCAAAAAACCCTCCCCAAACAGCACATGACGCAAAGAAAAATTAAAGAAAAAAGAGGTGCAAGATGGAATTGTCCTTGGGCCCTCCCACCCACCCTTATGTTGTATAAACAGGACATGCACACTTTAACCAACCCATCATTTCAGTGACAGGGTCTGCCACACGACTGTGACTGATATGACGGGTTGGTTTGGACCCCCACCAAAAAAGAAGCAATTAATCTCTCCTTGCACAAACTGGCTCTACAGAGGCAAGATGTCCACCTCATCATCATCCTCCGATATATCACCGTGTACATCCCCCTCCTCACAGATTATCAATTGGTCCCCACTGGAATCCACCATCTCAGCTCCCTGTGTACTTTGTGGAGGCAATTGCTGCTGGTCAATGTCTCCGCGGAGGAATTGATTATAATTCATTTTAATGAACATCATCTTCTCCACATTTTCTGGATGTAACCTCGTACGCCGATTGCTGACAAGGTGAGCGGCGGCACTAAACACTCTTTCGGAGTACACACTTGTGGGAGGGCAACTTAGGTAGAATAAAGCCAGTTTGTGCAAGGGCCTCCAAATTGCCTCTTTTTCCTGCCAGTATAAGTACGGACTGTGTGACGTGCCTACTTGGATGCGGTCACTCATATAATCCTCCACCATTCTTTCAATGTTGAGAGAATCATATGCAGTGACAGTAGACGACATGTCCGTAATCGTTGTCAGGTCCTTCAGTCCGGACCAGATGTCAGCATCAGCAGTCGCTCCAGACTGCCCTGCATCACCGCCAGCGGGTGGGCTCGGAATTCTGAGCCTTTTCCTCGCACCCCCAGTTGCGGGAGAATGTGAAGGAGGAGATGTTGACAGGTCGCGTTCCGCTTGACTTGACAATTTTCTCACCAGCAGGTCTTTCAACCCCAGCAGACTTGTGTCTGCCGGAAAGAGAGATCCAAGGTAGGCTTTAAATCTAGGATCGAGCACGGTGGCCAAAATGTAGTGCTCTGATTTCAACAGATTGACCACCCGTGAATCCTTGTTAAGCGAATTAAGGGCTCCATCCACAAGTCCCACATGCCTAGCGGAATCGCTCCGTGTTAGCTCCTTCTTCAATGTCTCCAGCTTCTTCTGCAAAAGCCTGATGAGGGGAATGACCTGACTCAGGCTGGCAGTGTCTGAACTGACTTCACGTGTGGCAAGTTCAAAGGGCATCAGAACCTTGCACAACGTTGAAATCATTCTCCACTGCGCTTGAGACAGGTGCATTCCACCTCCTATATCGTGCTCAATTGTATAGGCTTGAATGGCCTTTAGCTGCTCCTCCAACCTCTGAAGCATATAGAGGGTTGAATTCCACCTCGTTACCACTTCTTGCTTCAGATGATGGCAGGGCAGGTTCAGTAGTTTTTGGTGGTGCTCCAGTCTTCTGTACATGGTGCCTGTACGCTGAAAGTGTCCCGCAATTCTTCTGGCCACCGACAGCATCTCTTGCACGCCCCTGTCGTTTTTAAAAAAATTCTGCACCACCAAATTCAAGGTATGTGCAAAACATGGGACGTGCTGGAATTTGCCCATATTTAATGCACACACAATATTGCTGGCGTTGTCCGATGCCACAAATCCACAGGAGAGTCCAATTGGGGTAAGCCATTCCGCGATGATCTTCCTCAGTTGCCGTAAGAGGTTTTCAGCTGTGTGCGTATTCTGGAAACCGGTGATACAAAGCGTAGCCTGCCTAGGAAAGAGTTGGCATTTGCGAGATGCTGCTACTGGTGCCGCCGCTGCTGTTCTTGCGGCGGGAGTCCATACATCTACCCAGTGGGCTGTCACAGTCATATAGTCCTGACCCTGCCCTGCTCCACTTGTCCACATGTCCGTGGTTAAGTGGACATTGGGTACAACTGCATTTTTTTGGACACTGGTGAGTCTTTTTCTGACGTCCGTGTACATTCTCGGTATCGCCTGCCTAGGGAAGTGGAACCTAGATGGTATTTGGTAACGGGGGCACACTGCCTCAATAAATTGTCTAGTTCCCTGTGAACTAACAGCGGATACCGGATGCACGTCTAACACCAACATAGTTGTCAAGGCCTCAGTTATCCGCTTTGCAGCAGGATGACTGCTGTGATATTTCATCTTCCTCGCAAAGGACTGTTGAACAGTCAATTGCTTACTGGAAGTAGTACAAGTGGGCTTACGACTTCCCCTCTGGGATGACCATCGACTCCCAGCAGCAACAACAGCAGCGCCAGCAGCAGTAGGCGTTACACGCAAGGATGCATCGGAGGAATCCCAGGCAGGAGAGTACTCGTCAGAATTGCCAGTGACATGGCCTGCAGGACTATTGGCATTCCTGGGGAAGGAGGAAATTGACACTGAGGGAGTTGGTGGGGTGGTTTGCGTGAGCTTGGTTACAAGAGGAAGGGATTTACTGGTCAGTGGACTGCTTCCGCTGTCGCCCAAAGTTTTTGAACTTGTCACTGACTTATTATGAATGCGCTGCAGGTGACGTATAAGGGAGGATGTTCCGAGGTGGTTAACGTCCTTACCCCTACTTATTACATCTTGACAAAGGCAACACACGGCTTGACACCTGTTGTCCGCATTTCTGTTGAAATACTTCCACACCGAAGAGCTGATTTTTTTGGTATTTTCACCAGGCATGTCAGTGGCCATATTCCTCCCACGGACAACAGGTGTCTCCCCGGGTGCCTGACTTAAACAAACCACCTCACCATCAGAATCCTCCTGGTCAATTTCCTCCCCAGCGGGTGCTCCTTCCAGCACTTGCAGGGGGCGTGCAAATGGTGGAAGGCGCATGCTCTTCACGTCCAGTGTTGGGAAGGTCAGGCATCGCAACCGACACAATTGGACTCTCCTTGTGGATTTGGGATTTGGAAGAATGCACAGTTCTTTGCGGTGCTTTTGCCAGCTTGAGTCTTTTCAGTTTTCTAGCGAGAGGCTGAGTGCTTCCATCCTCATGTGAAGCTGAACCACTAGCCATGAACATAGGCCAGGGCCTCAGCCGTTCCTTGCCACTCCGTGTGGTAAATGGCATATTGGCAAGTTTACGCTTCTCCTCCGACAATTTTATTTTAGGTTTTGGAGTCCTTTTTTTACTGATATTTGGTGTTTTGGATTTGACATGCTCTGTACTATGACATTGGGCATCGGCCTTGGCAGACGACGTTGCTGGCATTTCATCGTCTCGGCCATGACTAGTGGCAGCAGCTTCAGCACGAGGTGGAAGTGGATCTTGATCTTTCCCTAATTTTGGAACCTCAACATTTTTGTTCTCCATATTTTAATAGGCACAACTAAAAGGCACCTCAGGTAAACAATGGAGATGGATGGATACTAGTATACAATTATGGATGGACTGCCGAGTGCCGACACAGAGGTAGCTACAGCCGTGGACTACCGTACTGTACTGTGTCTGCTGCTAATATAGACTGGATGATAATGAGATGTAGTATGTATAAAGAAGAAAGAAAAATAAAAACCACGGGTAGGTGGTATACAATTATGGATGGACTGCCGAGTGCCGACACAGAGGTAGCTACAGCCGTGAACTACCGTACTGTGTCTGCTGCTAATATAGACTGGTTGATAATGAGATGTAGTATGTATAAAGAAGAAAGAAAAAAAAAAACACGGGTAGGTGGTATACAATTATGGATGGACTGCCGAGTGCCGACACAGAGGTAGCTACAGCCGTGGACTACCGTACTGTACTGTGTCTGCTGCTAATATAGACTGGTTGATAATGAGATGTAGTATGTATAAAGAAGAAAAAAAAAAACCACGGGTAGGTGGTATACAATTATGGATGGACTGCCGAGTGCCGACACAGAGATAGCTACAGCCGTGGACTACCGTACTGTACTGTGTCTGCTGCTAATATAGACTGGATGATAATGAGATGTAGTATGTATAAAGAAGAAAGAAAAAAAAACCACGGGTAGGTGGTATACAATTATGGATGGACTGCCGAGTGCCGACACAGAGGTAGCTACAGCCGTGAACTACCGTACTGTGTCTGCTGCTAATATAGACTGGTTGATAATGAGATGTAGTATGTATAAAGAAGAAAGAAAAAAAAAACCACGGGTAGGTGGTATACAATTATGGATGGACTGCCGAGTGCCGACACAGAGGTAGCTACAGCCGTGGACTACCGTACTGTACTGTGTCTGCTGCTAATATAGACTGGATGATAATGAGATGTAGTATGTATAAAGAAGAAAGAAAAATAAAAACCACGGGTAGGTGGTATACAATTATGGATGGACTGCCGAGTGCCGACACAGAGGTAGCTACAGCCGTGAACTACCGTACTGTGTCTGCTGCTAATATAGACTGGTTGATAATGAGATGTAGTATGTATAAAGAAGAAAGAAAAAAAAAACCACGGGTAGGTGGTATACAATTATGGATGGACTGCCGAGTGCCGACACAGAGGTAGCTACAGCCGTGGACTACCGTACTGTACTGTGTCTGCTGCTAATATAGACTGGATGATAATGAGATGTAGTATGTATAAAGAAGAAAGAAAAATAAAAACCACGGGTAGGTGGTATACAATTATGGATGGACTGCCGAGTGCCGACACAGAGGTAGCTACAGCCGTGAACTACCGTACTGTGTCTGCTGCTAATATAGACTGGTTGATAATGAGATGTAGTATGTATAAAGAAGAAAGAAAAAAAAAACCACGGGTAGGTGGTATACAATTATGGATGGACTGCCGAGTGCCGACACAGAGGTAGCTACAGCCGTGGACTACCGTACTGTACTGTGTCTGCTGCTAATATAGACTGGTTGATAATGAGATGTAGTATGTATAAAGAAGAAAGAAAAAAAAACCCACGGGTAGGTGGTATACAATTATGGATGGACTGCCGAGTGCCGACACAGAGATAGCTACAGCCGTGGACTACCGTACTGTACTGTGTCTGCTGCTAATATAGACTGGATGATAATGAGATGTAGTATGTATAAAGAAGAAAGAAAAAAAAACAACGGGTAGGTGGTATACAATTATGGATGGACTGCCGAGTGCCGACACAGAGGTAGCTACAGCCGTGGACTACCGTACTGTACTGTGTCTGCTGCTAATACAGACTGGATGATAATGAGATGTAGTATGTATAAAGAAGAAAGAAAAATAAAAACCACGGGTAGGTGGTATACAATTATGGATGGACTGCCGAGTGCCGACACAGAGGTAGCTACAGCCGTGAACTACCGTACTGTGTCTGCTGCTAATATAGACTGGTTGATAATGAGATGTAGTATGTATAAAGAAGAAAGAAAAAAAAACCCACGGGTAGGTGGTATACAATTATGGATGGACTGCCGAGTGCCGACACAGAGGTAGCTACAGCCGTGGACTACCGTACTGTACTGTGTCTGCTGCTAATATAGACTGGATGATAATGAGATGTAGTATGTATAAAGAAGAAAGAAAAAAAAACCACGGGTAGGTGGTATACAATTATGGATGGACTGCCGAGTGCCGACACAGAGGTAGCTACAGCCGTGGACTACCGTACTGTACTGTGTCTGCTGCTAATATAGACTGGATGATAATGAGATGTAGTATGTATAAAGAAGAAAGGAAAAAAAAAACCACGGGTAGGTGGTATACAATTATGGATGGACTGCCGAGTGCCGACACAGAGGTAGCTACAACCGTGAACTACCGTACTGTGTCTGCTGCTAGTATAGACTGGATGATAAATAATGATATAAAAAATATATATATATCACTACTGCAGCCGGACAGGTATATATTATATAATGACGGACCTGCTGGACACTGTCTGTCAGCAGAATGAGTTTTTTAATTTTTATAGAATAAAAAAACACCACACAAGTCACACGACGAGTGTACTTTTTCAGGCAGACATTCAATCACAATAAACTATACTGGTGGTCAGTGTGGTCAGGTCACTGGTCACAGTGGTCAGTGGTCAGTCACACTGGCAGTGGCACTCTGGCAGCAAAAGTGTGCACTGTTTAATATGTACTCCTGGCTCCTGCTATAACCTATAACTGCTCCCCAGTCTCCCCCACAATTAAGCTGTGTGAGCACAGTCAGATATTATACATAGATGATGCAGCACACTGGGCTGAGCACAGATATGGTATGTGAGTGTGACTGAGTCACTGTGTATCGTTTTTTTCAGGCAGAGAACAAGAACAGAACGGATTATTAAATAATAATAAATTATAAAACTGCACTGGTGGTCAGGTCACTGGTCATCAGTCACTAGTATAACTCCTCCTAAGCTCCAGTAAGTAAATGAAGTGTCCCACTCTCACTCTCCTATCTATTTTAATTTCTAAACGGAGAGGACGCCAGCCACGTCCTCTCCCTATCAATCTCAATGCACGTGTGAAAATGGCCGCGACGCGCGGCTCCTTATATAGAATCCGAGTCTCGCGATAGAATCCGAGCCTCGCGAGAATCCGACAGCGTGATGATGACGTTCGGGCGCGCTCGGGTTAACCGAGCAAGGCGGGAAGATCCGAGTTGCTCGGACCCGTGTAAAAAAACATGAAGTTCGGGCGGGTTCGGATTCAGAGAAACCGAACCCGCTCATCTCTATTAAAAATGTCCACAGGATAAATCGTCGGCTGGCACTTTTCGTGTTTTTGTATCTTGGTTTTGGTTCTAATTCTACTTTTGTGTTTTGGTTTTGGCTTGGTTTTGCCAAAACCACCCTTTCGAGTTTTGGTTTTGGTTTTGGATCTGGATGATTTTTGAAAAAAACATCATAACAGCTAAAATCACATAATTTGGGGGTAATTTTGATCCTACGGTATTATTAAACTCAATAACATTAATTTCCACTCATTTCCAGTCTATTGGGAACACCTCACACCTCACAATATTGTTTTTAGGCCAAAAGGTTGCACCAAGGTGGCTGTATGACTAAGCTAAGCGGCACAAGTGTGCGGCACAAACACCTGTCCCATCTAGGAATGGCACTGCAGTGGCAGACAGGATGGCAGATTTAAAAAATAGTCCCCAAACAGCACATGATGCAAAGAAGAAAAAGAGGTGCAATGAGGTAGCTGGATGACTAAGCTAAGTGACACAAGTGTGCGGCACAAACACCTGGCCCATCTAGGAGTGGCACTGCAGTTACAGACAGGATGGCACTTACAAAAACTACTCCCCAAACAGCACATAATGCAAAGAAGAAAAAAAGGTGCAAGATGGAATTTTCCTTGGGCCCTTCCATCCACCCTTATTTGTATAAATAGGACATGCACACTTTAACAAACCAATCATTTCAGCGACAGGGTCTGCCAGACTGTGGCTGAAATGACTAGTTTGATTGGGCCCCCACCAAAAAAGTAGCAATCAATCTCTCCTTGCACAAACTGGCTCTACAGAGGCAAGATGTTGACCTCATCCTCATCCTCCGATTCCTCACCCCTTTCACTGTGTACATCCTCCTCCTCACAGAGTATTAATTCGTCCCCACTGGAATCCACCATCACAGGTCCCTGTGTACTTTCTGGAGGCAATTGCTGGCAAAGGTCTTCTCGGAGGAATTTATAATTCATTTTGATGAACATCATCTTCTCCACATTTAGTGGAAGTAACCTCCTACGCCGATCGCTGACAAGGTTACCGGCTGCACTAAACAGTCTTTCAGAATACACACTGGGGGGGAGCAACTTAGGTAAAATAAAGCCAGTTTGTGCAAGGGCATCCAAATTACCTCTTTTTCCTGCCAGTATACATACGGACTGTCTGACATGCCTACTTGGATGCTGTCACTCATACAATCCTCCACCATTCTTTCAATGGCGACAGAATCATATGCAGTGACAGTAGACATGTCAGTAATCGTTGGAAGGTCCTTCAGTCCGGACCAGATGTCAGCACTCGCTCCTGACTGCCCTGCATCACCGCCAGCGGGTGGGCTAGGAAATCTTTCTTTTTCCTTGCAGCCCCAGTGGCGGGAGAAATTGAAGGATGAGCTGTTGACGGGTCACATTCCGCTTGAATTGACAATTTACTCACCAGCAGGTCTTTGCACCTCTGCTAAAGTAATGTGTTTGTATTAATTGCTTAATATAGGTTCTGGCACTATGACTGTGCTGGTTCTCTAAGCTGCTATTAGGGTGAGAGACAGTCAATCTCTCATATGACTAGAAATAACAAAAAGAAAAAGAAAAACAGCGCTAACAATGGTCTAAAAACAGGTGTTTCATAAAATAAATCACATTTATTTAATATTACTCAACATGTATATGTAAAATATTTTTGTACATATAAAACTATAAAAAATGGAGCATCTATAGCCAGTCTCTGACCACCGACAATTAATGTATATGGGCACACCTGATAATAATGGTAATGTCCCTGTGACCGGTCACAATATCAATAGGATCCTTAATAAAGTATTGCAGACGTATCCAATCTTGTGGTATAGTTACCGAAAGTTCAGTGGATTGGCCGGGTATCCCACCTAGCGAAGGTCCAGAGGCTGTCTCCGATCCAACACAGATGTTCGGTGGTTTTCCCTATATTAATTTTCCACATCCATAATTCAGGGAGGTATTAGCAGCCACAGTTCCGGAACCTGTAGAAGCTTCTCCGGAGTGACGATGCAGGGTGAATAAGTGTCCAACCAGTAGGAGTTTGTAGAGACCACACTTAACGCGTTTCGGACCTCGCTGGGTCCTTCGTCAGAAGTGTGGTTACAGTCCCAGAGTGAATCTTTTAAAGGATTGTTAATTGCTACAAAGTATCAGCAGCGGTGCGGGATCTTCATTTCCTATTTCCGACCGGAAATAGGAAATGAAGATCCCGCACCGCTGCGGATACTTTGTAGCAATTATTCTTATCTGTTGTAAGTGCAATTTGTATTAAAACATTCTTCATTTTATACAAAATACTGCACTATCATTTACTCTCTGTGCTGTTCCCCCCCTGCAATGGTTAACACCTCATGAGGGAAGCACGCTTATTTTGCTTTCAGAAATTCTTGGATGATACTACCTTCGATATGTACTGAGAAGCCACTCACAGAAGCCTGTGACCCATTCATCATTTATAAAAGCTCAGTATTTTATTTTCATTTGGAGGTGGTGCTTTGCATGTATACACCAGTTTTGCATGTTTATTTTTCTTATGCACAGCCTTTGGTATATGTTTGTTCATGTTTTAAGCAGAATAGCGCAGGATTAAGCACGTAAAAAATCTTTTAGAATATTGTTCGGTTTTCTTGAGTGTTGGATGAACACTCTATTTTACGTGTATTTCTGCTGCATGATTTTACTTTTAATTGCGCACACTTGTAACACTTAAAATATATTTCTCATATTTCATCTTCCTCACAAAGGACTGTTGGACGGTCAATTGCTTACTGGAAGTAGTACAAGTGGTCTTCCGACTTCCCCTCTGGGATGACGATCGAATCCCAGCAGCAACAGCAGCAGTGGCAGCAACAGCAGGTGTACCACTCAAGGATCCTCTGGATGAATTCCGGTTAGGAGAGGAATCCTCAGTCTTGCCAGTGACGTGGCCTGCAGGACTACTGATATTCCTGACTGAGGAGGAAGTTGATGTTGAGGGAGTTGGTGGTGTGGCTTGCAGGAGCTTGGGTACAGGAGGAAGAAGGGATTTAGGTGTCAGGGGACTGCTTACGCTCTTATCCAAAGTTTCACACTTGACACTGACTTCTGATGAATGCGCAGCAGGTGACATATAAGGGAGGATGTTCCTTGGTGGTTAACATCCTTACCCCTACTTATTACAGATTGACAGAGGCAACAGATGGCTTGACACCTGTTGTCCAGATTTGTGGAGAAATAATTCCACACTGAAGAGGTGGCTTTTTTGGTATTTTGCCCAGGCATCACAATGGGCTTCTTCATCCCATGGACAACAGGTGTCTCCCCCGGTGCCTGACTTAAACAAACCACATCACCATCAGAATCCTCATCGTCAACTTCCTCCTCAGCGCCAGCAACACCCATATCCTCATCCTGGTGTACTTCAACAGTGACATCTTCAATTTGAATATCAGGAACTGGACTGTGGGTGTTCCTTCCAGCACTTGCAGGGGGCGTGTAAATGGTGGAAGGAGCCACCTCTTCCCATCCAGTGTTGGGAAGGTCAGGCATCGCAACCGCAGACACGCGTGGACTCTCCTTGGGGACTTGTGGTACCATCTCAGAACGCACAGTTCTTTTCTGTGCTTTTTCCAGCTTAACTATTTATAAAAATTTAGCGGGAGGATGAGGGCTTTTATCGTCATGTGAAGCTGAACCACTAGCCATGAACATAGACCAGGGCCTCAGCCGTTCCTTGACACTCCGTGTCATAAATTGCATATTGGCAAGTTTACGTTTCTCCTCAGACCATTTCAATTTCTTTTTTTAGGTCTTTTTACTGAACTTTGGCTTTTTGGATTTTACATGCCCGCTACTATCACATTGGGCATCGGCCTTGGCAGACGACGTTGATGGCATTTCATCGTCTATGTCATGGCTAGTGGCAGCAGCTTCAGCAGTAGGAGGAAGTGGTTCTTGATCTTTCCCTATTTTATCCTCCAAATTTTTGTTCTCCATTATGTTTCTGGAGTTATATAACACAATATGTGGCACAGGAATGACTGATGACTGATGGCCAGGACACTACCACTGGTCTGGTGCAGCACAACACAGCAACACTGTAAGGGACTTGTTGTTGTTGTTGTTATTATTATTGTTATACGGCAGCAGTGGACATATAGCAGCAGCGTATACCACTGTGATTGCCTGGTCACTGGAATGACTGATGGCCAGGATACTACCACTGGTCTGATGCAGCACAACACAGCAACACTGTGAGGAACTTTTTTTGTTATTGTTATTATTATTATACGGCAGCAGTGGACATATAGCAGCAGCATATACCACTGTGACTGCCTGGTCACTGGAATGACTGATGGCCAGGACACTACCACTGGTCTGATGCAGGACAACACAGCACCACTGAAAGGGACTTATACAGCTACACTAGATATATGGCAGCAGAGGACACCACCACTGTGACTGGTCACTGGACTGATGCTGCACAAGACACTACCCCTGGTCTGATGCAAGACAGCACAGCAAAAATGCAAGGGACTTATACAGCAGCCAGCAGCACTGGGGACATATAGCAGCTGAGGACATCAACACTGTGACTGGCTGGACTGTTGCAGCACAATACACTGACTACACTGGACTGGACTGAGCAGCACAACACAGCACAAGACTCGCCACCCCACTTTCCCACCCCCACACAGACACTGAGGACGGAGACACGTCCTCTCATTACACTCTCCGAGACTGGAGTGAAAATGGCCGTGACGCGCTGCTCCTTATATGGAATCCAAATTCCGCGAGAATCCGAAAGCTGGATGGTGACGTTTTACCTCGTTCGTTTTTCCGAGTCAGGCGGGAAAACCTGAGCCTGGCTCGGAACTGGACTCGAATGGTGAAGTTCGGTATGGTTCGGTTCTTTGAGAACCGAACCCGCTCATCTCTAATATATATATACATATATATATATATATATATATATATATATATATACACACATATATATATATATATATATATATATATATAGGGAATTGGGGATAAGGGTTCAAGCGATCAATAGTGTCAAAAAGTGGCAGTGTATACCTAATATAAGGTATGTGGGTAATCAGGATATCCTTTGAAGGAGTCTGAAGGACCAAATGCGTTGGGTTTCCCCCTATGACCTCCTGCTAACTAAGATAAGACTCCCCTGTGCTCTATTATATATACACATATATATTTATATATTTTTTAAATATACTGTATATATTTTTCAAGATTTATTTATATCTTGATTTTTATTTAATATTTCTGTGTTTATAAAAAAAAAGTTTTATGTGAAAAATCTTTTTATGTGAAACAAACTCTATCTTACATAAAATTCTCTTGTTAATTTTTATCCGGATTACCCAAATTCCTTATATTGGGCCTAATTCTGAGTTGATCACAGCAGCAAATATTTTTGCAGTTGAGCAAAACCATGGTGGTCATTCCGAGTTGATCACTCATTATTTTTTTTCCGCAACGGAGCGATTAGTCGCTAATGCGCATGCGCAATGTCCGCAGTGCGACTGCGCCAAGTAAATTTGCTATTAAGTTAGGTATTTTACTCACGGCATTACGAGGTTTTTTCTTCGTTCTGGTGATCGTAGTGTGATTGACAGGAAGTGGGTGTTTCTGGGCGGAAACTGCCCGTTTTATGGGTGTGTGCGAAAAAACGCTACCGTTTCTGGGAAAAACGCAGGAGTGTCTGAAGAAACGGGGGAGTGTCTGGGTGAACGCTGGGTGTGTTTGTGACGTCAAACCAGGAACGAAACTGACTGAACTGATCGCAGTGGCAGAGTAAGTCTCGAGCTACTCAGAAACTGCTAAGAACTGTCTATTCGCAAATCTGCTAATCTTTCGTTCGCAAATCTACTATGCTAAGATTCACTCCCAGTAGGCGGCGGCTTAGCGTGTGCAAAGCTGCTAAAAGCAGCTTGCGAGCGAACAACTCGGAATGAGGGCCCATGTGCACTGCAGGGGGGACAGATATAACATGTGCAGAGAGAGTTAGGTTTGGCTGGGGTGTGTTCAAACTGAAATCTAAATTGCAGTGTAAAAATAAAGCAGCCAGTATTATACCCTGCACAGAAACGAAATAACCCACCCAAATCTAACTCTCTCTGCAAATGTTATATCTGCCCCCCCTACAGTGCACATGGTTTTGCCCAATTGCTAACAAACTTGCTGCTGCGATCAACTCAGAATTACCCCCACTTGTTCTTATTACAGTAACTTAACAATACTGTGTACTTAAGGGACAGCTGACGCCCTTGAATCTTGGGAGTATCGCAAAAACAAAATAGACTATTATTATATTTCTGCTGTTAGATACAATCTCACAAGTGGTGCCGCTCTCTCTTGTTTCTACACAGGGTGAACCAAAAGTAGGTGGACAGTAGATGGAATAGGGTTTGTGAAAGGTAGACTTCAAAGCTGTTTAAATTGTGATGGACAGCAGTTTGAGCACCTGCGTTGATATGAGCACTTGCTTTTGTATTGTATTAGTAAATATAATTGTATATGTAATCTCACAATGAAAGTTATCATTTACTGTCCACCTACTTTTGGATCACCCTGTAGCTACACACACACATACCCAGAGACCACCCACTGTTTATAAGGGGCTCTTACTGTGTGGTGTAATTTGAATAACAGACACTACTGTGCAGTGTTATTAGAAAAACAGACACTACTGTGTGGTATAATGTGAATTGGTACTATTCTGTGGCCACGACCCTTCACCATAAAGCCACACCCCTTTATATTTTACATGCGCCTTCGGCGAGCACTGTCTCTGTTTAAAATCTGGGGAGCGAGGCTGCTCCAATTTGCTTACTGGCACAGAGCACCAAAATGTCTAGTTACTGCTCTGTATAATGGGGGTCATTCCGAGTTGATCGCTCGCTGACGATTTTTGCAGCGCAGCGAACAGGTGAAAAAGCGGCTTTTATGCTCATGTGCATGGGCCACAATGCGCACGCGCGTCGTACGGGTACAAAGCCCATTGCGGTTGTGCACAGGTTCTAGTGAAGTTTTTCTTAGCACTGACGGCCGCAAGAAGATTGACAGGAAGGGGGCGTTTCTGGGTTTCAACTGACCGTTTTCAGGGAGTGTTTCCAAAAACGCAGGCGTGTCTGAAGAAATGCAGGCGTGGCTGGGCGTTCGCTGGGCGTTCGCTGGGTGGGTGTATGACGTCAAATCCGGACATGAATAGGCTGGAGTGATCGAAAGCGCTGAGTAGTTTCAGAGCCACTCTGAAACTGCACAAACTGTTTTTGCAGAGCTCGGCTGCACAAGCGTTCGCACTTCTGCTAAGCTAAAATACACTCCCCAGTGGGCAGCGGCATTGCGTTTGCACGGCTGCTAAAACTAGCTAGCGAGCGATCAACTCGGAATGACCCCCAATATACATACACATTGGCTTTGCTTTTAGTTGGAATTTTCTGTTTCTGCAGCGGGGTACATTGGTTTCCACAGGGAAAACATTGGGGTGTAGAGATGGATCTTGATCCAGAGGCACCAACAGGCTAAAGCTTTAGACTGTCCCAAGATGCATTGGGGCCTCCTCTATAACCCCGCCTCCAGGCATTGAAGCACAGTTTCGAGTTGGTGCTTGCAGAAGCAGGTCACTTAACAGGGGGGGGCTGCACTGGGCAGCCCTGAAAAAGTTTTTAGAAGACTTCAAGGGCCACAGCACTTACATGTCAGGGTGGCATTCTGTGCTGCGGCTCCGTCACCTCCCCTGTGGCATCGCATACTCCCGCTGGCTCTGTTCCCGGGTACTTGCGGCGGAGACACTCCGGCTTTAGGCACACGGTCACAGACGCTCTCGTGGTTCGCGTGGCTGCTACAGAAGGGAGGAGGTAAGAGGGTCCCCCAGACGGGACCCGCCATTAAATTGCATTCCGGTCGCAGTCTAGGGAGATGGACTGCGACACTGGTGTGAACACTTTAACAGAGCAAGGACCCCACTATATCCACCAATGCAGAGGAGTACAGGTCGGATATGTTAATGTCCACTTTATTAAGACTCCACAGTACCAGGTGATGAAGTCCAGCATAGGGAGAAGGCACTTGAAATGTAGCCCATCCCCCAGCCCAGGGCGCCATTCTACTAGTGAGTGTTCCCACCCTGGAGCTGCCTCACACTCTCCCTAACTCCCTGGGTGCCATTTTCTAAAATAGCTGCGACTGGTCTCCGGGACTGGTCTCCGGGACCGCCTGTACATCAGCGCTGTGGCTTTACAAACATAAGTATTCTACATGTCAATATTAAGACAGAGTTAGTTAAGAACAAGTGTACCTGTGCCGGAATATATTGTATGAGTATTCTGATATATACATCCGATCTCAGACCGTGCATTGTTATATAATATATATATTTATTTATATGTGTTCATATAATAATCCAATGCAATTTTATTGTCATGAAAATAATTATCTGCATTGCAAACGTGACTATGTGTGCCTATATCTGCTATGTGATTTCCCTGCGGTGTATCCCAGATGTGTCTATCACTGTATACTGTAACCTAGGGGACTAGGTGCATCTGGGTCCATATATAGTGCGTCACAGTATTTACCTATTACGTGTATTCTACTGTGTACTCAGTCACATAATACTGGATTTATTCGCAGGTGTTGCGTACTGAGTACTCAGTCACATGCTAATGGATTTATTCACAGGTATTATACTCTTTCTGGCTTCATCGTACTAAACCGCTCTCTGTTGCATGTCTAACATGTAGGGCAGTAAATCTGGGGACGCTCCTGCATCTTGCAGAGCATGCGCAACGGATTTACATGAGGGGGGAGTTTTGTGTAATGGTCTGTGTACTATGGGGGTAATTCCAAGTTGATCGCAGCAGGAAATTTTTTAGCAGTTGGGCAAAACCATGTGCACTGCAGGGGAGGCAGATATAACATGTGCAGAGAGAGTTAGATTTGGGTGGGGTATGTTCAAACTGCAATCTAAATTGCAGTGTAAAAATAAAGCAGCCAGTATTTACCCTGCACAGAAACAAAATAACCCACCCAAATCTAACTCTCTCTGCACATGTTATATCTGCCTCCCCTGCAGTGCACATGGTTTTGCCCAACTGCTAAAAAATTTCCTGCTGCGATCAACTTGGAATTACCCCCTATGTCTCATACATCTCCCAGTTAGTCCTTAGCTTCTGTAACCAATCAGAAGCCATCCTGGGCTGCGTTCTCAAACCTATTGGGTATTCTAGTTGAATGCTTTATGCCCTCTATGGGACTACCTGTCACATTACAGTCACTGATGTCCCTATGGCTACTCCGCTTTGGGCGGGATTTTTTTTGCCTCACAGGTCGCAGTGTATGCCTCATTCCTTGGTCAGGCAAAACTCAATGCCAGGTTACTCTCATTTCTCTGGGTCTTCTGAAGTGGACTGCTTCCACCTCCCTATCCAATAATCTCTCAGATATGCTGTCCTGTCTGCCCCTATATTAGGTGTTGCTGACCAGGATTCTTCATTGCTATATGATGCCACTGCCCTTGTGGTTACTAGTAAGCAAATCCTTCAAATCACTGATAAGTGGATTCCCTTACCATGGTTAAGCAAACGGATATGTTCACACATCAAAAGGTAATTAAAACTCTATTACCACTATCTAACCATTAAGTGGACATCCGACAAGACCCCTGGTCTAAACCTGGGAAGACATTCCCCCTGTCCGCAACGGGCATTAGCTTGCTATCCTCTCCCTGCAGAGTTATAGAACAAGTGGGTAATTCACTACTAGAGAACTAATGTGTCGCCCATCTCGGGTGCCGTTCACTCTGCCTGTCACCACTGTCCCCTCAATGTAGGTAATGACAGATAAGTGTGTGGAGGGATGCCTGAAGTCTGTTACTCCCTTACAGATGTTGTACATAGACAACAATTGTGTCCTCTTGGGGCTGCAAAGTAGATTGATGACTGGATCAGGCATTAGAGGATGAGCTGCCCGAGGATATATCTGACAATGCCAGACATTAATTGTCTCACAATAACACCGCCACCTTTTTTACACAAGGAGGCTTCCCCTGAGGCCGGTGTGTCGGCTGCCAAGGCGTCGAATACATCTGTCCTGGCTCGCCGTATTCTATGGTTGAGGTCATGGAAGGTGGAACTGGACTTCAAAAGTCCTTGGAGGTATTTCCCTTTACTGGGGACATCCTATTTGGGGAAGACCTAATTAAAAATTGGGTCTGGAGCAGCAACTACTGTATCTGCCTTTCTCTCAAATGCTACTCCTTCTGCTTATCCCTTCAGATCCGTTAAAGGCGCAAGCTCTACAATTGGTTGTGAGTTCCCTCCTGGATACAGGAGTGGTGGTGCCGGTACCTCTATCCCAAAGAGGTAAAGGATACTAATCGACCCTGTTCCTAGTACCGAAACCCAATGAGTCTTTTCAGCCTAAACTCAACCTCAAATCACTGAAGAAGTTTGTGAGAGTATCCAAGTTCCGTATGGAAACACTGCGCTCAATTGTACTGCCCATGGAATCTGGAGATTATATGGTATCCCTGGATATAGAAGGTGCTTAGCTGCATATACCTATTGCCATATCGCATCAGCAATATCTGGGGTTTGCTATTGGCAACCTTCACTATCAGTTCCAGGCTCTGCCGTTTGGACTGGCCATGGCTCCTCGGATCTTCACCAAGGTTATGGCTGTGATGACAGCTCATCTCTGTCGCCAGGGAGTCAGGATCATGCCTTATCTTGCTGATCCTGGCAAACTCCCACAATGTCCTACACAGTCATCTACAGCTGACGGTAAACTTCCTACAAGCCCACGGGTGGCTCATCAACTGGAAGAAGTCCTCGCTGGTCCCTGCTCAGAGCATGGTGCACCTGGGGGCACTGCTGAACACACACAGTCAATGGCTGTTTCTGTCTCCAGAGACGGTCCTGAAGCTTCAGGACAGGATCAGATACTTCCTCTCTCGGCCAAGAGTGTCCATACCCTCGGCGATGCAAGTACTAGACCTGCTGGTGTAGTACTGAGTAAGCTCAATTTCATTCCCGCCCTCTGAAGAGGTTAATCCTTTCCATGTGGGACAGCCTACCTCATCGTATCAGATCTCACATGATCTCTTGGACTCCGGAGGTTCGTCTGTCACTGACCTGCTGGCTACAGGACCAGCAGTTAAGCAGGGGCCGTCCCTTCTGGATCCCCAACTGGGTCCTACTGACTATGGACGCCAGTATGAGGGGATGGGGCGGGGTGTTGGAGCAACACTTTTTCCAGGGTCAGTGGACCGAGGAGGAATCAGTACTCCCGATAAACATTCGGGAATTGCAGGCAGTATTCAATGCTTTGTCTCTCTCACTGCCTATGTTACAGAACAGGCCTGATCAAGTACGGTCAGACAACGCCACCACGGTGGCACACCAAAACCATCAAGGCGGCACTCGATGCTGCATGGCAATGATGGAAGTGTCAAAAATCCATTGTTGGGCGGTACGCAATCTGCCAGCAATATCGGCAGTGTTCATTTCGGGTGTCCTCAACTGTGAAGTGGATTTCCTCAGTTGGCAGGACATGCATTCCGGAGAGTGGAGTCTTCCTAAGGAAGTCATTCAACTCCCAGTGGACAAGTGAGGCTTACCAGATGTAGCCTGATGGTATCTCAACACAATCACAAAGTTCCGGTCTTCGGATCAAGAACCAGGGATCCTCAAGCAGCATTCGTGGATGCATTGACAATTCCATGGAACTTTCGGCTGTCATACGTGTTCCCTCCAGTGTCACTCCTGCCCAGGGTACTATGGAAGTTCAAACAAGATGGAGTAATACTACTTCTAGTCGCTCCAGCATGGCCCAGACGGCATTGGATCTCAGACCTGCTGGCTCTGCTGATAGAGCTTCCTCTTCTACTTCCTTAACGCCAAGACCTCCTCGTTCAGGGGCCCTTGTGTCTATCCGGACCTGGCCAGACTGGCTTTGACGGTGTGGCTCTTTAAGCTTCACTCCTAAGGGCCAAAGGATTCTCCAAGGCGGTTAACCAAACTATGCTGTAGGCCCACAAACCGGCATCTGCGTGAATTTATTACAGGGTCTGGAATTCTTACTTCACCTGGTGTGCTGCTAAGAATTACGATGCATACAAATTCAGAACTTCCAGACTTCTGGCTTTTCTGCAACAAGACCTCAGGGTGTTTTACGGATTCAGCCTCCCTATGTGCCTTCTGTGGCTCCATGGGATCTGTCTGTTGTTCGGAATGCCCTGCAAGAGTCTCCATTTGAACCCCTTGAGTCAGTGGACCTTACATGGCTCACGGTCAAGATCCTATTCCTACTGGCTATTGCCTCTGGCAGGAGGGTGTCTGACTTAGGCACTTTGTCCTGTCATCCACCCTTTCTGATTTTTCATCATTTCCCGGCAGTTCTTAGAACTCACCCTGGTTAACTACCTAAGGTGGTGTCATCTTTCCATCTTAACCAAGAGATTGTGGTTCCAGCTTTTATCTCTTCTGGTTTATCCTCCAAAGAGCGGCCTTTGGATGTGGTACGGGCTTTTTGTATATACGTGGAGAGGACTGCATCTATTAGGAGGTCAGATACTCTTTTTGTACTTTTTGGTTTTCACAAACGTGGCTGGCCTGCGAACATGCAAACATTGGCCAGATGGATTGGAATGGTGATTGCACAAGCATATGCACAGGCTGGACTCCCAGCTCCTGCTGCTATTAAAGCCCATTCTATTTGGTCTGTTGGACCTTCTTGGGCAGCCCGCCGACGCGCATCCGCTAAACAATTGTGCAAGGCGGCTACGTGGTCCTCAGTGAACTCGTTCATTAGTTCTATGCTTTTGATACTTCTGCCTCCCAGGATGCTTCCTTTGGACACCGGGCTCTCATACCCACTACAGCGCGTCCCCTCCCATGAGGAACTGCTTTAGGACATCCCCGATGTTTTCCCTGTGGAAACCAATGTACCCCGCTGCAGAGAAAGAGATTTATGGTAGACTTACCATTGTTAAATATCTTTCTGTGAGGTACATTGGTTCCACAGGGCACCCGCCCTGACGCACCTAGCGTCTATGGGTTTGTATGGCATTTGCCGCTGGTCCCTTCTCCTGTAGTGAGAATGTGGTTCTATGTGACTGACATCTGCCTTCTCTTTTACCTACTCCTACATTGGACTGGTTAATGAAACTGAGCTCCAGTGCCTGGAGGCGGGGTTATAGAGGAGGCCCCAATGCATCTTGGGACAGTCTAAAGCTTTAGCCTGTTGGTGCCTGTGGATCAAAATCCATCTCTACACCCCAATATTTTCCCTGTGGAAACCAATGTACCTCGCAGAAAGAGATTTAACAATGGTAAGTCTACCATAAATCTCCTTTTCTCCCTATTAGGCTCTCCACTACTCTACAAAACTTCAAACGGGCTCTCAAAACCCAATACTACATCTGTCATCTGTCATCTAACACCTATTCCATGCTCACTTCTACCACATGTGTCACCCCTCCCCTTTAGACTGTAAGCTCTCACAAGCAGGGTCCTCTCCCCACATGGGCTTTTCCCTCTCTTAGACTATCATGTACTACAGGGTTGGGCTGGCCTATAGGTGCTCATGGACAACCCCTGGTGGGCCCCACTGCCAGAGGGCCCACTCCCTCCTCTAGAGATCAGGATTCAGACTGCGCACTTGAACTATACATTGTATGTATATATATATATATATATATATATATATATATATATATATATATATATGTTACATTACATCATACTGCACAGGACTTAGTTGCATTTTCTACAGTGCATTCCTGTTATTAATATATATATATATATATATATATATATATATATATATAAAGGCAAAAAAGGAGATTGACTCACTGATTGATTCATCACAAAATCTCTTAAACCACAAGGCCTACAATCTTGAAACTTGCAGGCAGCTTCTTCTTAGGTCCTAGGTGCTTGCTAAGAACCGGTTTTACAAATGTCACTGTGTATCTACGGTAATTGCCAAAAATGGATATGTGTATGCAGTGGCGGAACTAGCGAGTGGTGGGCCCAGGTGCGACAAAATGCTTTGGGCCCCCCCCCCCATCCCATCCAAGTCCACCCCCTCACCCCTGGAGAGGATCTGGTGAGGGAGACCTGCTCAGGGCCAGAGAAATGGATACCTAGCAACAGTGCCGTAACTAGACATTTTAGCACTATGTGCAAGAAACGGCATCGGAGCCCCACCCCAGCATGCAAAACAGGGGCATTGCGCGGCGTAGGCGCGCGCAAAAATACATAGTGGCGTGGCTTCGTGGGGAAGGGGTGTGGCCACAAATAATACCAATTCATAAAACGGTGCACAGTAGTCTCCATTGTTCAAATTACGCCGCACAGTAGCACCACTACACCAGGTAGAGACCCTTTTACACCTTACAGCAGACAGATTCCTCTTTTTACACATTACGGCAGACAGCGTCCCCTTTTTACACATTACGGCAGACAGCGTCCCCCTTTTTACACATTACGGCAGACAGCGTGCACTTTTTACACATAACGGCAGACAGCGTCCCCTTTTTACACATAACGGCAGACAGCGTGCCCTTGTTACACATAGCGGCAGACAGCGTACACTTTTTACACATAACGGCAGACAGTGTTCCCCTTTTTACACATTACGGCAGACAGCATTCCCCTTTTTACACATTACGGCAGACAGCGTCCCCTTTTTACACATTACGGCAGACAGCGTACACTTTTTACACATAACGGCAGACAGCGTCCCTGTTTTACACATTACGGCAGACAGCGTGCCCTTGTTACACATTACGGCAGGCAGCGTCCCCCTTTTTACACATTACGGCAGGCAGATTCCCCCTTTTTACACATTGCGGCAGGCAGATTCCCCCTTTTTACACATTGCGGCAGGCAGAATCCCCATTTTTACACATAGTGGCAGGCAGATTCCCCATTTTTACACATTGCGGCAGGCAGATTCCCCCTTTTTACACATAGCGGCAGGCAGATTCCCCATTTTTACACATTGCGGCAGGCAGATTCTCCATTTTTACACATAGCGGCAGGCAGATTCCCCCTTTTTACCAATTGTGGCAGGCAGTCCCAACAAAGGGGGTAATTCCAAGTTGATCGCAGCAGGACATTTTTTAGCAGTTGGGCAAAACCATGTGCACTGCAGGGGAGGCAGATATAACATGTGCAGAGAGAGTTAGATTTGGGTGTGGTGTGTTCAAAATAAAGCAGCCAGTATTTACCCTGCACAGAAACAAAATAACCCACCCAAATCTAACTCTCTCTGCAAATGTTATAGCTGCCCCCCCTGCAGTGCACATGGTTTTGCCCAACTGCTAAAAAATTTCCTGCTGCGATCAACTTGGAATTACCCCGAAAGAAAGAAAGAAAGAAAGAAAGAAAGAAGAATTATACTTACCCTCTCCGCTGGCTCAGGCTCCTCGGTGCAGCTTGACGATTCCCGGGCAGTAGAGAAGGAGGAGGAGGGAGGTGGAGGAGGGAGCCGCAGCAGTGCTGTGTTATTGGTGGAGGCGCTGCTGCTGCTGCCCCTCTGCTTCACTATAGGCTGTTCTCGGAAGACAGCCTATAGTGAAGCAGAGGGGCAGCAGCAGCAGCGCCTCCACCAGTAACAAAGCGCTGCTGCGGCTCCCTCCTCCACCTCCCTCCTCCTCCTTCCCCCGTACCGCTGCTCCTCTCTTCTCTGGGCGGCTGTGCGCTGCGAGCAGCGGTTGCCCGCAGCACACAGCGGCATGTAATGAGTCAGTTTGACTCATTACATGCTTTGGGCCCCTGAACAGAGGCGGGCCCCAGTGCAACGCACTGGTTGCACTGGCGGTAGTTCTGCCTCTGTGTGTGTGTATGTATGTATGTTTGTATTTATGTATGTGTATATATATTTCCCAGCATAACTCCGGAATGCCTGCAGCAATTTACACCAAACTTGGTACACATAGGAGTTACAATCTGGGGACAAACAACCTGAAGGATCCCATTTCATATATATATATATATATATATATATATATATATATATATGGCAAAAAAGGAGATTGACTCACTGATTGACTCATCACGAAATCTCTTAAACCACAACGCCTACAATCTTCAAAAACTTGGCAGGTATGTTCTTTCCAGCATAACTCTGGAATGCCTGCAGCAATTTACACCAAACTTGGTGCTTATATGGGAACAAACACTGTGGGGGGTACCACACCCCTAGCACCCCTGGAGGAGACAGCAGCACAGAGTATATCAGGAGACAGCATAACTCCGGAATGGCTGGAGCAATGTACACAAAAATTGGTACACATATGACTTACAATAAGGGAACAAACACTGTGGGGTAAGACACCCCTAGTACCACTAGGGGTGAGGCAGCAGCACAGAGTATTTCAGCAAACAGCATAACTCTGGAATGCCTGGAACCATTTACACTAAACTTGGTACACAGATTACTTACAATCTGGAAATAAACACTGTGGAGGTAAGACACACATAGCACCCCTAGGGGTTGGACAGCAGCACAGGGTATTTCAGCAGACACCATAACTTTGTGATGCCTGGACTAATATACACCAAACTTGGTACACATATGATTTACAATCTTGGAACAAACACTGTAGGGGTAACACACCTCTAGCACCCCTAGAGGTGGCCCAGCAGCACAGACTATATCAGGACATGCATGATATGTCAGTGACGACAGGGCTGCATGTGACAGTAGTAGTAACATTATGTGAGGAGGGGAATAGAGGTAGCAGGAAGCCACACACTGCCAGTTAGATAGTGGGAGGAGCACGGTCCCCAGCAGCACACAATATATTAGGAGATGCATAATATGTCAGGCAGGACAGGGCTGCTTGTGACATGGTGCAGTGACATGATATGAGGAGGGGAATAGAGGTAGTGGAAGTAGCAGGGTCCCCCAGCAGCACAGATTATATCAGGAGATACATAATGTGCTGCACTATATAAGAAACTGTAAATAAATTGATCATTTCACAGAGGCACTGACATGATGTGAGGAGGGGAATGGAGGCAGCAGAAAGCCACAGACTGAGAGTTGTACAGTGGGAAGAGCAGGGTCCCTTGGGGGACCAAAAAGGGGTCCGGCTACTATACAAAGTGGGTAAGGGAAGCAAGATATGCCTATATAGTAGATCTCCAACCAACGTAAATTAGCGAACAACTATAATTCTAATTTCCCATCCTCATCCCGTAGCGAAGTACAGGTATTTAGCTATTTTTATATATTTTCATGCATGCACTTGCAGTATTTAGTATATACTGTAAACTGTAGATTTAAAAAGGGGCCCAGGCCATACACACTCTAATGGTTAGCCAAGCATCTATGGATGCTGGCCACACCCCTAAGTATATGCACCTGTCACTGCCCTTCATGCCCCAGTCTGACATTGATCTACTCAATACTCTCTACAATGACACCTACAGTAACCCTTGGTTTCTGCCACCATGATGATTATTTCAGTGTCCTGTCCCCTGATACAGAAATGTTTATATACCATGTACTTGTATTATATTATCTGTACAGTAAGGGGGGTATCCAATTACCCATGGTCGATGACTGTGGATAATTGTATCACTGGGGACTATCCTATTAGCCCCTCTGTGGTGTGGTCCTCCCCCCGATGCCGGCATTTATCGCTGATCATGCTTCGAGTGCCTCATAGCACATAGGACCGGGAACTTATCCCCGATACTATGTGTTATCGCGCAATCGTGGGTATGTTTTTGCCCGATAAAAATGGCCTTAATAGGATACCTTGATAATGACCATCGTGATGTTGTGATATCGTGATAACCGTGATATTGTGTCATTTTCACTAGGCGAAAAACGGATTGTGGATAATACGATACCCCCCTACTGTAAGTCATTGTTTTTCTGTTTGGCTCATTTATTTATGTACTTTTTCAGGTGCCGCGGAACCCTTGTGGTGCCATATAAATAAATGATAATAATAATAGTAATAATAATAATAATAATAATAATAATAATTAAAATAATTATAAAATTACTGGCAAATGTGTTAAATAGATCAAATCTGTTTTATGGAATAATTTAACTACTGTTGGGATTTATGTACTTTTTCAGGCGCCACTGAACCCTTGTGGTGCCATGTAAATAAACAATAATAATAATAATAATAATAATTATTATTATTATTATTATTATTATAAAACTACTTGCAAATGCGTTAAATAGATAAAATCTGTTTTAGGGAATAATTTAACTATCGTTGGGATAATGCTACTAAATCCCTTTAAAGAATTTAAATCTATGAAGAAACACATGAAAATGGGGAAGATGCAGACAGAAATATCTGAATCCTTACTCCAAACAAACAAAGATAGAGTGGTTTAACCCAAGCAACTTATAAGCATCTGTTTGCTGTAATCATCAGGTTTTGTTTGGTTTTTCAACCATTATTTGGCTTGGACATCAGGCCGCACTACAAGAGAAGAAAACATATGGACCCGAGATGTGATTTACGGACTGTAAGCTACAACTACAGAAAGCATTGGCTTGAGAGAAAATGAAGAACAGATTGGCCAAAACGTTTTGATTGGTGGTCTAATTTTTTGTGAAGGGATATAAGTATTAACAAATCACCCAATCACAATTGTGTGGTTTGCAAGAGGGTTTGCCGAGATGTTATGTCTAGAAGACTGAAGATTATCACAAATGATTGTAATGATTTCTATACAGCTGGAGAATGAACAAAACACAACCAGCCTTCCATAGCTGCCTAACAGCACAATACAAAGAATAAAATCTCTGCGTTGTATGTCAAATCTTTAACTATTGCCACATGTAATGAAATAATGTGGTAAAATATAATATAAATCTAAATAAAAATTAAAGAAAATATAATTAAGTACTAATAACAATAAGTAAAATAAAAATTAAGTTAAAAAGTGGAGATTAAGGGGCTTATTATGAGTCGCACAGATCTCTCTTAACAGACATAAATAGTGGGGTTTTTGCACACCAAGCGCACACACAGAAGCCAACGTACACATATTCTAACCACCCTGGGAGTGTTATGGGAGAGTGTTGGGCATGTGTGCTGAGTCATGCGTATGGAGAAGGGAAGCCTGTTTCTGGTGGATCTCTTGCTTCTAGTATGGGGTTGGTGCAAGTGCAGTTACTAATGATGACAGTTTCTATGGATCATGTAGAAATAACGGGCAGCATCGCTTTCTGCTTGCACACTCACGAACATTAGTTAAAAGATACTGACATTAGCATAAGGTGTTAAATCAGCTTCCTCAGTTGTCTGCGACTAGAGTTTTACTATTGCTCCTACATGTTATTTAAGCAACATTAAAGGGATCATTTTCCACATTTAACTAAAAGGGGGAATCCAATTAGATGCTGTCATTTACTTTGTGTGAATAAGGGTGGTAGCCTCGGTCATTAATACATGGGGCTATTTAATTAGAGATGCTTTTTCTTACCTGGTATATTACCCTGTTAATGGGCGTTAACCAACTGAATACGGGATAAGTTCCCAAGCCTATGGGTTCGTACGGTCTTGGCACCCCAAAACAGGCTATTTATTAGGAATTTATTTTCAAGCCGTTAACTGCAGCCTGCGTGCTGCCTTTCGTAGCTAATTGATTAGCCCCACTGCTTTAATTAGCCCTTGGTATATTACCATGGCTAATTGAATATTCCCCTCTACAGATGTATCCCCTCCAGTCTTTTCTGCATATGCTGCAGAGATGCAGTGCAGTCTCTCCTGTGGGTTCAATGGTAGCGGGAGCGTGTGTACGCAAGGTTCCCATTATGCCATGTGAAGAGTATACATCTGTATGTATTTGTATGACATAATTCACATTAAGATCTTTTTTCTTACTATGAAGCATGTTAGAGTTAAGTGTTGTACACAATGGCCTCTATTATAGACAATTTAAGAGCATTTAACACTATTAAAAAACTATTTCTATGGGGGAAATTTACTAAGATTCGTATTTTCCAGATTCAGGTCAAAGTTCAATCACGAATGACATCGACAGTGTAAAATTGCAACTTTTTGAATTGATTACGACTCATTTACTAAGCTGTCGTATTCGTGTTTTTCTGTTGTTCCGATGTCGATGTCATTCGTGGTTTTCTGCTGTATAATGCGGCCGCGTTTGTTGTTTCGCGGCCGCGTTTTTGTTTATTTTTACGACTGCGTCACATGTCTGTTACGGCAGTGATTTAGAAATTGCTGCCGCGTTTTTAGTCCTAAGTTTCGTTTTTGTCACGCGTCCGTGATTGGTTGTATTCGTGAAGGAGGAGTGTCTGTGCATATTACTATAAAACCGCCCCAAACACACCGCACCTCGTGGGTTTAGCTAGTGGAGAGGAGAGAGGAAGGTGTATTTGGAGTTGGTGAGTTTGGTGGAGTTTTTGGAGGTTTTGGAGAGGAGTTTTGTGATTGTTGAGTGCTGTACTGTGTGTGTAAGTAGTCTTGTCATATTTGTCGTATTGTTTTTTCTCAGTTTGTCAATTTTTTTGTCCTTGTTTTTTTTTTAAAGTCTTTTGTCATTGTTTGTGAGTGAGTGAGCGTGTGTGTTGGCTGTGTGGTGTGTTGTAGTAGTAGTAGTAGTGGAGGAGTGTGTTTTGTGTTTTGATTTTTCAGTGTTTTTTGTCGTTTGTCATCATGTCAGACTCAGAGGTCAGTGTGGTGGCGGAGGTTAGTGAGGTGGAGGCTGGTAGTGAGGTGGAGGCTGGTAGTGAGGTGGAGGCTGTTAGTGAGGTGGAGGGGGGTAGTGAGGAGGAGGAGGAGGGGGTGCCTGTTGCTGTATTCTCCAGTGATAGTGATGGTGTTGTGGCTCCGCAGCCACGCACCACTACCAAGACTGGCAGGAATATTAAGTTCAGCTATGCTGAAAACATGGCGTTGGTGCGTGAGCTGATGAAGCACCATCGCCAATTGTTTGGTCAGGATGCTGGCAAGGTGTCCTCCCGCAGGAAGTCTGTCCTGTGGGGGCAAGTAATAGTTGCCGTCAATAGTGAGGGTGTGGGGAGGCGGACTGAGGACACGTGTCGCAAGAGGTTCTATGACATAAAGCGGCGTGTCAAGGCCAAGATGGCCAAAGAGGCAAAATCAGCCCGAAAAACCGGAGGTGGCCCCCCATTCCGGGCAACCTATCGGGAGTGGGAGGAGCCTGTGCGGGCATTGATTCCTGCAGAAGTGGTGTCTGCTACTCATGTCCGGGATTCGGACCGACCCACGCAGGATGGTGAGTTTGATTTGTTATATTTTTATTTAAATGTCCTCTAAATGTTTTTTAAATCATTTTTTAAGGGTAAAGGATGCAAAAATTGTTGGTCAGATATTGCAGGCCTATGCACCCTTAAGGTGTGTTTGTGTTTAGAAATGGCATTTTCCATCTTGCCTTGGCTGTATTTTTTTTAAAATTTTGCGCTAAAACAGGTGCAATGCCTGCTGGTATGTGTATTTGCCATAATAATTTTGCGATATTGCTTGGACATCGGTGTTGTATCTAATTGTTTTTTTAAATATTTGATTTATTTACTTCCTAAAAAAGGTTCTATTAATTCAAAATTACATTTTGGTAACATTTGCAAGTAGTCAATCTATGCAATATCTGACGCATAATTCTCAAATGTAACAGATTTATTTTGTGCAACACCATGTACATTTTGATATACACCACAAATTAAGGAAGCACGAAGATCTTAAGCAGAAATTAGTTTATTTTCGAATACCTAATAGATGGTTACAGTACACTAAGGCTTTGCAGTTGTAATTTTTACACAAAGCATGGTAATAATGTTTGCTCCACTTTTTCAACAGTCCGACAGACCAGCCGGCCAGACAGGCCTCAG
Organism: Pseudophryne corroboree; assembly: GCF_028390025.1. NCBI lineage: Eukaryota > Metazoa > Chordata > Amphibia > Anura > Myobatrachidae > Pseudophryne > Pseudophryne corroboree. Next base: position 726,481,994 of record NC_086445.1, read on the forward strand.
ACAACTCAGGATGATGCTGGGATTGCAGGTAAGACTTCACTGTAGTCACATATTCTGCAAACACATAGAAGTACAAAATATTAATGTTTATATATTCTCATAGGTTCTGCTTCTGTAAGCCGACCTCCTGTAAGGCGCCCATCACAGGGCTCGGGCCACTTACCCAGGAGGCCAAGTAAGACACGGCGTCTTGGCACGGAATCTGCGGCTCCATCTTCCCCACCCAGGCGGCGCATTTCTGCAGTGTCACCCCAGCCACCACTGGCACTATTGGCGAGTCCACAGAGTGATGAGCCCCGATCACCTCAGTTATCTGGTGAGTCAAAACAGAAACTAAACACATAGCAAATAATCTACACAGTACAGTTACTATGTTGTGAGTTGGAGTTGAGATTACATGTTTGACATAACAAGCAATGTGATGTTACGTCTTCAATTGCTAAAGGTGAAAATGTTTAATTTTTCAAGGTCTTAGTGGTTGATATCGCCAACATCATTATTAAAAAAGAACATACATTTGTACAAATTTAGGCCACACACGTGCACATTAAAATAAATATAAAAACCAAAATTAAAAAAAAAAAAAATCCTCCACAACATTATAGTGTTCACACATCTCCCCTGTCCGGTATGTAGACTGCTTACTTGCTCCGCTTCTCTGGACTATCCAGGTAAGCAGTCTATATCGTGGCCAGGGGAGGTGACATAACACTGTAATGCTGTGGAGGGGAGGTAGTTAGGTGAGGATTACTCAAGTCTGTCTATGTGCACGCCTGTGATGGTATATATGTTTTTGGTGAAAAAACACATTATAAGTTTACAAAAACAAGTCAAAAAACTTGTAAAATGGAGTATTATGAATGTAGTAATGTGTAGAACTAGCAAATAAATTAATAGAAAAATAAACATTGCATGTTGGCCACCCCATACAGAGCCCAGCTTGATGGCTGACGTGGACCAGCAGGGACAAGACCAACAGGCAACCATCACCCTGCAACTTACACCTGTTGACCCGAGCCAGCCAATACAGCTGCAGGATATCCCCCAAGCCTCCATGAGTCCACAACTGGCACAAGCTCCACCCCAAACACAAATACCAGATGACTTTTGGGCCAGTTGGACAAGCCAACAGGCCCAAAGCAATGCCAGCCTGACCGCACATACCCAACACCTTGCCAGTCTGCCCCATCATCTACCGCGCATTAGTCGCAACTCGGGCAGACTGATTGTACAAGTAGGCCGAATCGCAACATCGATGGAGCAAATAAGGGCTGACAACAACCAAATGCTGGCTCATTTAACGCGCATCATTGATGAGCAACAGCGCCATCAGCAGGCACTCGTTCAACTCATTCAGCACAACCAGGTTGTGAATGAGTCGTTATCCCGGATTGTAGCCAGCCACACTGCAACCAACACACAACTGAATGCTAGCATTAATAATTTGAGCAACAACATAACATTGATGGCAGCTCAACAAGTGACCTCCAGCTCTGGGACCACGACCCCTATCCAAACGCCAGTAACCTCCCCTGTTCGGCGTTCCTCCAGAGCACGTGCCAGTGAGCCAGCACAAAGCACAGCACCCAGCACACACAAGCGAAAAAAATAACAATTTTGACAAATGTTATTTAAACAATAAAAATTTGGATTTGACAAACACACAACTTCCTGTGTCCGTCTCAAACATTGTTGAAGCTGCTATGTATGTATGTATGTTTTTCATGGGTAATGACTGAAAAGGTATTTATAACATAAACTAAGTACAATGTACACACCACTATAAACAACAAACAGTAAGTAACAAAACACACAATAGAAAGTATTGCAAAGTGTTTAGTCAAGGATAATTACATCCTACAAAAACTTACCTGAAAAATACCGCAGGATCACTTCTTGCCGTACCTGCCTCCCTACATATGTACTCACACTGTCACCAGATGATTCTAACTCCTCTGCTTGCTGACTGCTTTCTCCCTCATCATGTGCCAGATGTTGACTTAAACACAGATTATGGAGAAAACAGCAGCAGAACACAATTCTAGTCACCTTTGAGGGACTATACAACAAAAGGCCTGCAGATTTATCCAGACACCGAAACCGTGACTTCAGCACACCAAAACATCTTTCTATCACATTCCGCGTAGCCTTATGTGCATGATTGTAACTGTGTTCAGCAGGAGAATCAGGTTGGGACAATGGAGTAAGGAGCCAAGAGTAGCAGCCGTAACCCCCATCACCTGAAAAACAGATATAGTCAACATTAGTACATGTGTTAGATTATTCTTTCCCCTACTCAAAACTAGAGTTTGTGGTTAAAAGACATACACACAAAACATTTTTAACATACCCAACAGCCAGCCATCAGGCATTTGTCCGGCCTCAAATTTATCGAAGAGCGATGACTGACTGAGGATGAAGGAGTCATGGCAGCCACCAGGGTAACCTGCAACAACACTCATAATTTTAAAGTTTGCATCACAGACCACCTGGACATTAGTTGATTGTGCCAGATGTCTATTTGTATATATGTATTGCCGGCCCCTAGGTGATCTCAGCTGAACGTGTGTGCAATCTATGGCCCCCAGCACATTGGGCATGCCAGCAAGCTCATAGAAAGCTACCCTGACAGCACGCCACTCCGACTCCTCGGTAGGGAAGCAGATTGAGGCATTAATGTGTGGATCCAACACATCCAAAACCTGAGTGGACATTAAAGAAGCTAAGGTGAGTGTCATGTTAGGTATTCTATACAATACTGTGTTGTTTGTACTTACAGAAGCAACACTTACACATAACCGCATATGTATTTTTAGACTCACCTGATTCAAATATCTTGAAAAGGTGGGCTGTGAGATACCAATGACGTCGCCTGCCACAGCCTGGAAGCTCCCAGTAGCCATAAAGTGTAACACAGCCAGGAGTTTGTGTAGGCCTGAGACAGAGCGAGAGCGTGCTGTCTCAGGGTCTAGGCCCAGTTTGACAAGGTCATACAGGTGGAAAATGTTGGTTCTATTTAGGCGGAACATCTGTATGACCCTATCATCGGACAATGCGTTTAAGTTTAAACGCCCTCTAAAAAAACGAGGCTGGCGCAGCCTCCGCGGCACCTGGACAACCTGTTGACCATGTTCACTTACCTGGGCCTGATTCCTGGAAGCCTCATGGAGCAGTCTAAGGTATCCCACAGCAAACATAAATTCATTGGCACACACCACAGCCGCCATTTCAGAGTGAGAGAAATTCAAAATGTGCCTGGAACACTTTTATAGGGCCAAACATTCAGGTGTGAGTAATGGATAATTGAGTACACATGTAAACACGCTTTTCAAATACTGGCGCGTTTTTTTTTAGGAATTTTTTACGATGTGTAATTTTTCGCGGCCGCAAATGCATTTTCACGGCAGCAATTACAATTACGAATGGTTAGTAAATGACCGAGATTCATATCTAAACAGGCGTAATTTGACCGATGGTGTATTCATTCGTGATTTTTAACTTGAACTTCCAAAATATTACGAATGACCACATCACTGCCGTGATTTCAGTTTAGTAAATTACCGAGATGACACTTTGATGAAAAAACGCCATCTCGGTCAAAATCGGGAGCTTAGTAAATTTACCCCTCTGTTTGTGTTTCACTGTCACATGCCTTTTCGAGTGTCTCACAACAGAAATGTAGGTAGGCAAGTAGATCACTAAGTATACTGCTTATGAAGTGGAGTTGTGTCATAAAGGGGTATATGTGACAAACACAAACCTTGAAACATTGTAGAAAAAAACCATTTTAACCAATTATCCACTTAACACCACTAACAGCTTAAGTATCATCCCCCTTCTCATAAAAGTTAAAATACTGTAATTAAATAAACTTTCAGTCAAGGAACAACTCCTTAGTAATTTGTTCAAGGAAGGAGTTAAATGCAAGTTCTCTCTTTGTATGTGTGAAAGAATGGGAATACCACAATCTATTAATAAAGAACTATAGTACATGTAAAAAATTGCAGCTTGACATCAAGTGATAGTCGAGGAAGGTTTGTATTACCTTTATAATAAATCAGGTTTAAAAAGTGCCCAGAATATAGACATTTTCCCATTCTTCAGGCTCTGAAAAACATGACTTACAGCAGAGGAGAGAACAGAAAATGGATGGAGGCGTTTAACATTCATATAACATTTTTCAAGTTATATTGGGATGTAATGTGATAATTTATTGTTGGTAAGGCTAAAGTGTTAAGACCTTATACCAAATTATGTCGTTATTATGCACCAAAAGCATTTTCTTAGCAAGGCACTTTAATGAAACTGTGTGCATCCTAAAGATACTCTGGGGGTAATACAGACTGCATTGATGCAGCGGCAGCGATCGCAGTCTGAATTACTACGTGCGGCAGGCGCACTGTGCATGAGCAGCCAGTGAGACGCGAAAGCATCTCACTGGTGCGATCGCCTCTGCCTCTGATTGACAGGCAGAGGCGGTTGCGGGGAGGGAGGGGGCGTGCCAATGGTGTTAGAACGCCATTGGCTGGGGGCGTGTCCGGACCATTGGGGGGCAGGCCGTTGCAGCTGCGTGATGTCACACGCAGCCGCAGCGACCTGTGACGCGGTGGTTAGCCCCCTGCCAGCGTGCAGGAGCTGTGTTGGTAGGGAGCTATTTTTTAGATACAAAAGTATCGCCACCGTGCAATGCTTTTGTACTTGCAAATACAAAAGAATAAAAGAAACCAGCGCTGTTGCTTGACCTATAACCTCAGTTTAAATGTAAATAAAATTTATAACTGGAATTTATGAATAAAAAATATTAATTATAAAAAGACGGATAAGTTAAAAAGTACTAGATTTCTTTAAAATATAAAAAATGCATGGAAGTGCTCAAATAACACTGTCTCACTATTTGTGTCACCAATATTGGTAATTAATATTGAAATAGGACAATCATATTTTCACAATAAGCTCTCAAACAGTTCGTTCACATAGGATATTACCCCAAGCAGGATAGATTTTGGCAATCCCTTGGCAGATGTGCTGTATTAACGTGCAACAGGGTTTCCGCACCTAGATCCAACTTTCATGCATTTTTTATATTTTAGTAAATCTGGTACTTTTTTACTTATCCGTCTTTTTATAATTAATAATTTTTATTCATAAATTCCAGGTATAATTTTTATGTACATTTAAACTGAGGTTATAGGTCAAGCAACAGTGCTGGTTTCTTTTCTTCTTTTGTATTTACATTATTTAGGGTTGTCACCCCTTTAGCAACTGCTATTGACAGCGCACTGGGTGGGTGGCGATGCGGCATTGCATGGGGTGTTTTCAGGGCAGCTGCATGGCATCCCACTCCAGGCTGTGTAGGCAGGGGTCAACCTTAAATTGATGCCTCCCTAATTACAATTAGAGATGTGCACCGGAAATTTTTCGGGTTTTGTGTTTTGATTTTGGGTTCGGTTCCGTGGCCGTGTTTTGGGTTCGAACGCGTTTTGGCAAAACCTCACCGAATTTTTTTGTCGGATTCGGGTGTGTTTTGGATTCGGGTGTTTTTTATCAAAAAACCCTAAAAAACAGCTTAAATCATAGAATTTGGGGGTCATTTTGATCCCAAAGTATTATTAACCTCAATAACCATAATTTCCACTCATTTTCAGTCTATTCTGAACATCTCACACCTCACAATATTATTTTTAGTACTAAAATTTGCACCGAGGTCGCTGGATGACTAAGCTCAGCGACCCAAGTGGCCGACACAAACACCTGGCCCATCTAGGAGTGGCACTGCAGTGTCACGCAGGATGGCCCTTCCAAAAAACACTCCCCAAACAGCACATGACGCAAAGAAAAAAAGAGGCGCAATGAGGTAGCTGTGTGACTAAGCTCAGCGACCCAAGTGGCCGACACAAACACCTGGCCCATCTAGGAGTGGCACTGCAGTGTCACGCAGGATGGCCCTTCCAAAAAACACTCCCCAAACAGCACATGACGCAAAGAAAAAAAGAGGCGCAATGAGGTAGCTGTGTGAGTAAGCTAAGCGACCCTAGTGGCCGACACAAACACCTGGCCCATCTAGGAGTGGCACTGCAGTGTCAGGCCGGATGGCCCTTCCAAAAAATACTCCCCAAACAGCACATGACGCAAAGAAGAAAAAAAAGAGGCGCAATGAGGTAGCTGTGTGAATAAGATAAGTGACCCTAGTGGCCGACACAAACACCTGGCCCATCTAGGAGTGGCACTGCAGTGTCACGCAGGATGGCCCTTCCAAAAAATACTCCCCAAACAGCACATGACGCAAAGAAGAAAAAAAAGAGGCGCAATGAGGTAGCTGTGTGACTAAGATAAGCGACCCTAGTGGCCGACACAAACACCTGGCCCATCTAGGAGTGGCACTGCAGTGTCACGCAGGATGGCCCTTCCAAAAATCACTCCCCAAACAGCACATGACGCAAAGAAAAATGAAAGAAAAAAGCGGTGCAAGATGGAATTGTCCTTGGGCCCTCCCACCCACCCTTATGTTGTATAAACAGGACATGCACACTTTAACCAACCCATCATTTCAGTGACAGGGTCTGCCACACGACTGTGACTGAAATGACGGGTTGGTTTGGACCCCCACCAAAAAAGAAGCAATTAATCTCTCCTTGCACAAACTGGCTCTACAGAGGCAAGATGTCCACCTCATCATCATCCTCCGATTCATCACCGTGTACATCCCCCTCCTCACAGATTATCAATTCGTCCCCACTGGAATCCACCATCACAGCTCCCTGTGTACTTTGTGGAGGCAATTGCTGCTGGTGAATGTCTCCATGGAGAAATTGATTATAATTCATTTTAATGAACATCATCTGATCCACATTTTCTGGAAGTAACCTCGTACGTCGATTGCTGACAAGGTGAGTGGCGGCACTAAACACTCTTTCGGAGTACACACTTGTGGGAGGGCAACTTAGGTAGAATAAAGCCAGTTTGTGCAAGGGCCTCCAAATTGCCTCTTTTTCCTGCCAGTATACGTACGGACTGTCTGACGTGCCTACTTGGATGCGGTCACTCATATAATCCTCCACCATTCTTTCAATGGGGAGAGAATCATATGCAGTGACAGTAGACGACATGTCCGTAATCGTTGGCAGGTCCTTCAGTCCGGACCAGATGTCAGCATCAGCAGTCGCTCCAGACTGCCCTGCATCACCGCCAGCGGGTGGGCTCGGAATTCTGAGCCTTTTCCTCGCACCCCCAATTGCGGGAGAATGTGAAGGAGTAGATGTTGACAGGTCGCGTTCCGCTTGACTTGACAATTTTCTCACCAGCAGTTCTTTGAACCCCTGCAGACTTGTATCTGCCGGAAAGAGAGATACAACGTAGGTTTTAAATCTAGGATCGAGCACGGTGGCCAAAATGTAGTGCTCTGATTTCAACAGATTGAACACCCGTGAATCCTTGTTAAGCGAATTAAGGGCTCCATCCACAAGTCCCACATGCCTAGCGGAATCGCTCAGTGTTAGCTCCTCCTTCAATGTCTCCAGCTTCTTCTGCAAAAGCCTGATGAGGGGAATGACCTGACTCAGGCTGGCAGTGTCTGAACTGACTTCACGTGTGGCAAGTTCAAAAGGTTGCAGAACCTTGCACAACGTTGAAATCATTTTCCACTGCGCTTGAGACAGGTGCATTCCACCTCCTATATCGTGGTCAGTTGTATAGGCTTGAATGGCCTTTTGCTGCTCCTCCAACCTCTGAAGCATATAGAGGGTTGAATTCCACCTCGTTACCACTTCTTGCTTCAGATGATGGCAGGGCAGGTTCAGGCGTTTTTGGTGTTGCTCCAGTCTTCTGTACGTGGTGCCTGTACGCCGAAAGTGTCCCGCAATTCTTCTGGCCACCGACAGCATCTCTTGCACGCCCCTGTCGTTTTTTAAATAATTCTGCACCACCAAATTCAAGGTATGTGCAAAACATGGGACGTGCTGGAATTTGCCCAGATTTAATGCACACACAATATTGCTGGCGTTGTCCGATGCCACAAATCCACAGGAGAGTCCAATTGGGGTAAGCCATTCTGCGATGATCTTCCTCAGTTGCCGTAAGAGGTTTTCAGCTGTGTGCGTATTCTGGAAAGCGGTGATACAAAGCGTAGCCTGCCTAGGAAAGAGTTGGCGTTTGCGAGATGCTGCTACTGGTGCCGCCGCTGCTGTTCTTGCGGCGGGAGTCAATACATCTACCCAGTGGGCTGTCACAGTCATATAGTCCTGAGTCTGCCCTGCTCCACTTGTCCACATGTCCGTGGTTAAGTGGACATTGGGTACAACTGCATTTTTTAGGACACTGGTGAGTCTTTTTCTGAGGTCTGTGTACATTTTCGGTATCGCCTGCCTAGAGAAATGGAACCTAGATGGTATTTGGTACCGGGGACACAGTACCTCAAACAAGTCTATAGTTGGCTCTGCAGTAATGATGGATACCGGAACCACGTTTCTCACCGCCCAGGATGCCAAGGCCTCAGTTATCCGCTTTGTAGCAGGATGACTGCTGTGATATTACATCTTCCTCGCAAAGGACTGTTGGACAGTCAATTGCTTGGTGGAAGTAGTAAAAGTGGTCTTACGACTTCCCCTCTTGGATGACCATCGACTCCCAGCAGCAACAACAGCAGCGCCAGCAGCAGTAGGCGTTACACTCAAGGATGCATCGGAGGAATCCCAGGCAGGAGAGGACTCGTCAGACTTGACAGTGACATGGCCTTCAGGACTATTGGCATTCCTGGGGAAGGAGGAAATTGACACTGAGGGAGTTGGTGAGGTGGTTTGCATGAGCTTGGTTACAAGAGGAAGGGATTTACTGGTCAGTGGACTGCTTCCGCTGTCGCCCAAAGTTTTTGAACTTGTCACTGACTTATGATGAATGCGCTGCAGGTGACGTATAAGGGAGGATGTTCCGAGGTGGTTAACGTCCTTACCCCTACTTATTACAGCTTGACAAAGGCAACACACGGCTTGACACCTGTTGTCCGCATTTCTGTTGAAATACTTCCACACCGAAGAGCTGATTTTTTTGGTATTTTCACCAGGCATGTCAATGGCCATATTCCTCCCACGGACAATAGGTGTCTCCCCGGGTGCCTGACTTAAACAAACCACCTCACCATCAGAATCCTCCTTGTCAATTTCCTCCCCAGCGCCAGCAACACCCATATCCTCCTCATCCTGGTGTACTTCAACACTGACATCTTCAATCTGACTATCAGGAACTGGACTGCGGGTGCTCCTTCCAGCACTTGCAGGGGGCGTGCAAATGGTGGAAGGCGCATGCTCTTCACGTCCAGTTTTGGGAAGGTCAGGCATCGCAACCGACACAATTGGACTCTCCTTGTGGATTTGTGATTTCGAAGAACGCACAGTTCTTTGCTGTGCTTTTGCCAGCTTAAGTCTTTTCATTTTTCTAGCGAGAGGCTGAGTGCTTCCATCCTCATGTGAAGCTGAACCACTAGCCATGAACATAGGCCAGGGCCTCAGCCGTTCCTTGCCACTCCGTGTCGTAAATGGCATATTGGCAAGTTTACGCTTCTCCTCCGACGATTTTATTTTAGATTTTTGAGTCCTTTTTTTACTGATATTTTGTGTTTTGGATTTTACATGCTCTGTACTATGACATTGGGCATCGGCCTTGGCAGACGACGTTGATGGAATTTCATCGTCTCAGCCATGACTAGTGGCAGCAGCTTCAGCACGAGGTGGAAGTGGATCTTGATCTTTCCCTATTTTTGGAACCTCAACATTTTTGTTCTCCATATTTTAATAGGCACAACTAAAAGGCACCTCAGGTAAACAATGGAGATGGATGGATACTAGTATACTTATGGATGACGAGTGACTGACGACACAGAGGTAGCTACAGCCGTGGACTACCGTACTGCGTCTGCTAGTATAGAGATGATAATGATATAAAAAATATATATATATCACTACTGCAGGTATATATAATATAATGACGGACCTGCTGGACACTGTCAGCAGACTCCTAAACTACTAGTATGAAGAAGATAGAAAAAAAACCCCCACCACAGGTAGGTATACAATTATGGACGAGCACTGACGACACAGAGGTAGCTACAGCCGTGGACTACCGTACTGCGTCTGCTAGTATAGAGATGATAATGATATAAAAAATATATATATATCACTACTGCAGGTATATATAATATAATGACGGACCTGCTGGACACTGTCAGCAGACTCCTAAACTACTAGTATAAAGAAGATAGAAAAAAAAACCCCACCACAGGTAGGTATACAATTATGGACGAGCACTGACGACACAGAGGTAGCTACAGCCGTGGACTACCGTACTGCGTCTGCTAGTATAGAGATGATAATGATATAAAATATATATATATATCACTACTGCAGGTATATATAATATAATGACGGACCTGCTGGACACTGTCAGCAGACTCCTAAACTACTAGTATGAAGAAGATAGAAAAAAAAAACCCACCACAGGTAGGTATACAATTATGGACGAGCACTGACGACACAGAGGTAGCTACAGCCGTGGACTACCGTACTGCGTCTGCTAGTATAGAGATGATAATGATATAAAAAATATATATATATCACTACTGCAGGTATATATAATATAATGATGGACCTGCTGGACACTGTCAGCAGACTCCTAAACTACTAGTATGAAGAAGATAGAAAAAAAAAACCCACCACAGGTAGGTATACAATTATGGACGAGCACTGACGACACAGAGGTAGCCACAGCCATGGACTACCGTACTGCGTCTGCTAGTATAGAGATGATAATGATATAAAAAATATATATATATCACTACTGCAGGTATATATAATATAATGACGGACCTGCTGGACACTGTCAGCAGACTCCTAAACTACTAGTATGAAGAAGATAGAAAAAAAAAACCCACCACAGGTAGGTATACAATTATGGACGAGCACTGACGACACAGAGGTAGCTACAGCCGTGGACTACCGTACTGCGTCTGCTAGTATAGAGATGATAATGATATAAAATATATATATATATCACTACTGCAGGTATATATAATATAATGACGGACCTGCTGGACACTGTCAGCAGACTCCTAAACTACTAGTATGAAGAAGATAGAAAAAAAAACCCCACCACAGGTAGGTATACAATTATGGACGAGCACTGACGACACAGAGGTAGCTACAGCCGTGGACTACCGTACTGCGTCTGCTAGTATAGAGATGATAATTATATAAAAAATATATATATATCACTACTGCAGGTATATATAATATAATGACGGACCTGCTGGACACTGTCAGCAGACTCCTAAACTACTAGTATGAAGAAGATAGAAAAAAAAAACCACCACAGGTAGGTATACAATTATGGACGAGCACTGACGACACAGAGGTAGCCACAGCCGTGGACTACCGTACTGCGTCTGCTAATATAGAGATGATAAAGATGATAGAGATGAACAAAAAAAATATAACACTACTGCAGGTAAATATTTATATAATATAATGAATGACGGGCCTGCTGGACACTGTCAGCAGAATGCGTTTATAGAATTAAAAAAAAAAACACCACAGGAGTGTTTAACTTTTTCAGGCAGACAATATACTGGTGGTCACTGGTCAGTCACACTGGCAGCAAAAGTGTGCACTGTACTCCTGCTATAACTGCACCCCAGTCTCCCCCACAATTCAGCTGTGTGAGCAGTGAGCACTCAGCACAGTCAGATATACATAGATGATATTATCATGCAGCACACTGAGGCTGAGCACAGATATGGTATGTGACTGTGTATCGTTTTTTTTCAGGCAGAGAACGGATTATATTAAATAATAAATAAAACTGGTGGTGGTCACTAGTAACTATCAGCAAAACTCTGCACTCTGAGTACTCCTAATGCTCCCCAAAATTACTAAGTTAGTAGTAAATCAACTCAAGTGTCTCTATCTATTCTAACGGAGAGGACGCCAGCCACGTCCTCTCCCTATCAATCACAATGCACGTGTGAAAATGGCGGCGACGCGCGGCTCCTTATATAGAATCCGAGTCTCGCGATAGAATACGAGCCTCGCGAGAATCCGACAGCGGGATGATGACGTTCGGGCGCGCTCTGGTTAACCGAGCAAGGCGGGAAGATCCGAGTCTGCCTCGGACCCGTGTAAAAAGGCTGAAGTTCGGGGGGGTTCGGATTCCGAGGAACCGAACCCGCTCATCTCTAATTACAATGTGGATGCATCGCGGGGTGGCACCACACACATGCTGGTTGGCCTTGCCCTGTGCTGGGTGTCCTCCAGCATGTGAGTTGATGGACACAGATCTTGCAACGATCTGCGCCCATCTCTGAATAAGCCCCTTTCTGTTTTTTTAAACATTGTTTTTAGACGTTTACAGATTGTGCCCTTCTACTTGCATAATTGAAAGTGTGGGAATCTGGGCATTATTCATTTTCAAGTTTGGTAGCTACCACTGCTGAATGGAGACCACTGCCAGTCTTCACTATCACTCACAAATCTTGTCTACTGTGCATTACTTTCTTATTTATATATGGTTCAGTTCCTGTTTTTATGTTCCCTTCTTATTACATGAATATCTCAACATAGGAAAGTACCAGGGAAATCCAGAGTCTCCCAAATCAGGTTGAGACTTCACGATCCACTAAAAAACATATACATTTATAGAAACTGACTAAGGGGCAGATGTACTAAGCCTTGGAGCGTGCGTGATAATGGGGAGAAAGATACCATACTAGCCAATAAGTTCCTAACAGCCATGTTACATGCTGTGTTTTAAATATGACATGTAGGAGCTGATTGGCTGCTACTTTATCACTCTCCAAGGCTCAGTACATAACTCCCATAGGGATATATGGTGAGAAGTTTTTCATTAGATTTTCTCTAATAGCAGCCATATTTTAAACATGAGCATAAGCTGTTTTAGAGTTTATTTAACATAGATATCATACATTTGCTACTGGAAATGTAAATCTATACTAAACAAAGCCTAAACAATGTATTTTTACGTTAATTTTTTTTGTTAACTATGAACATTGATTGAATGTGTCACTTTATTTTGCTTCTGGTAAATCTGATATAGCTTTTGTTTTTCTTGTCTGTTTTCAGATGTTGGAAATAAGTAAACACATAGATATTCAAAACAGCTGCCTAAGCTGCACCAACTCATTGTGCCAAATAACAAATAGTTTTAAGCTAGAACCTAGCAGCAAAGTTGTACATATTTATCAACAACTCTTTGACTCAATGTAGATGACAAGATTCTAGCTATGTATTAAAGGGGCTGAAAGCAGAGATTACAATAATAGATCATTTAAATGCTTAAATACCTTGTCTGCAGGAGAAGCTTGTAAAATAAACTAACATTTCATAGTTGATCATTCTGAATTGGTAGCTTTTATTATTTATGTTTGTATACCTTTTGAGTGGTAGGCTACGAGTATATGGGAGATGTATCAATGATTGCAAAAAAAATTGTGTTGATTTCTGATGACCTCACCGCCAATCAGTCTGCTGTAATGTATTAATGTGGTCTTGCTGTGACAATTCATCCAATAATTTCCTATCGGGCCACACATGTGCAAGCACCAATTACCAAAGAGGGATACTAAGGATCGTGAAATATTGGAGATAATGTAATAGGTCAATGCGTTAGCTATTGGGGCTTAGGGCCTAATTCAGTTTGAGTTGTAGTTTTGCGAGAAAGCTCAAAACTACAACTCATTTCTCTAGCATGCGGGGGCGTCCAGCCCAGGGCAAGGCCGCCCCGCAGGCCGGGTCCTCAAAACAGCGATGCGCTCGCATCTTAAGGGTAGTCCCCTGCCTTTGCAGCCTAGCTGCGAAGGCAGTCACTGGGCCACCATGTTTTGGGTCGCAGCGGCTGCCGCTGTAGCCCACCTCACAAACAATCAGGACACGCCTTCGTTGGCCAGACCGCGCCCAACCTTGCCATGATATAAGACCAAACATTTGATGTGCAGTGACCTACCAAACTGCAGTTAATAAACAACCTACTATTTTACAGTACAGGATAAGTATGAAATACAGATGGCCACAATGCCGGCCGTCAGTATACCGGCATCGTCATCCCAGCCACTAGTATACCGGCAGCGGGGTGAGCGCTACAAAGCCCCTTGCGGGCTCGCTGCACTCGCCACACTGCGGCCACGCTGGCTCACCACAGGCTATATTCTCCCTCTGTGGGTGCGTGTCATGGACACTCACAGAGCCTTGCCGGTATTCAGACACCGGCATTGTACCGCTGTGTGGGATTCCAGCATCAGCATTGCAATCACCAGGATACGTTGTGGCTGTATCTTAACTACTTCCCATATTTTATAACATTAATAAAATGGATGATAATCACCCTTTTCAAACTTATTTTCCAAAGTCCAAAATCTTCAGGTGAGTAACAGTCCACACTTGGAGTAGAATCAAAGAACATCCAAACATCCACTTTTATTCCAATCCAACCCCCCTCCCATCCCCTTCCTGCCCGCATACACTGATTGTGGAGATCTATTGCTCCACATAGACTAGCCGGACTATGGGCCCTACTCACTGGCCGACCCGCCGCCGAGCTGCCCGACGGCGGATACGGCCGACGAGCGACCCGGCGGCGGGGGGGCAGTGACGGGGGGAGTGAAGTTTCTTCACTCCCCCCGTCACGCGGCTGCATTGAAGTGCAGGCAAATATGGATGAGATCGTCCATATTGGCCTGCATGCACAGCCGACGGGAGACCAGCGATGAACGAGCGCGGGGCCGCGCATCGTTCATCGCAGGAGTCTCCACACTGAAAGATATGAACGAGTTCTCGTTCATTTATGAACGAGATCGTTCATATCTTTCAAAAAAACGGCCAGTGTGTAGGGCCCTAATGATCCTCCGTTCAGCGACGCGCACTTCACAGTCCTCTCGGCTCCTCTTTCCCACAGTCCCACTCTCCATGATTGTCATGTGCACAACACTTTGCAGTATAGGAGGAGACACTACTACACTGACAGAGCAGACTGTGAGCATGAGCTGGTGCTGGCTGTCCAATAAATGGGCCCTCATTCCGAGTTGTTCGCTTTGTAAAAATCCTCGCATCGCAGCGATTTTCCGCTTAATGCGCATGCGCAATGTCTGCACTGCGACTGCGCCAAGTAAATTTGCTATGCACTTAGTAATTTTACTCACGGCATTTTCATCGTTCTGGCGATCGTAATGTGATTGACAGGAAATGGGTGTTACTGGGCGGAAACAGGCCGTTTTATGGGCGTGTGGGAAAAAACGCTACCGTTTCCGGAAAAAACGCAGGAGTGGCCGGAGAAACGGAGGAGTGTCTGGGCGAACGCTGGGTGTGTTTGTGACGTCAAACCAGGAACGACAAGCACTGAACTGATCGCAGATGCCGAGTAAGTCTGAAGCTACTCAGAAACTGCTACGAGGTGTGTAATCGCAATATTGCGATTACTTCGTTCGCAATTTTAAGATGCTAAGATTCACTCCTAGTAGGCGGCGGCTTAGCGTGAGCAACTCTGCTAAAATCGCCTTGCGAGCGAACAACTCGGAATGACCTCCAATGTGCGCTGACCGCCTGCTGGGGCCTGGCTGGCTCAGAAGTATTCTGTAAACAAAAATGTCCCCTGCAGCTCAGCTCCACCACCATCGGCAGCTGGGCCCCCTGGGACTTGTCGGGCCCCAATCATCTGCCTACGTTGCCTAGCGGTAAATCCACCGTTGGACAGTGCCCAGTACCCACGGCAGGTGGGAAAGATAGAGGGGAGCTGGACAGCATCCTGGGGTGGCGGAGTAAGAAAGAGGGGAGTGGAATGATGAGCTGTGTAAAACCCGCAGGTTACTTGGAAGTGGACTAGGCTGCAGACTGGTAAGACATGGGATGCAGAACTCTGGTTCCTGACACTGTGTAAGGGGGAGAGCTGTCTGAGTGATAATCTGCGTGAGAAGGAAGAGCTGTGTGAGGGGAATGAGCTGCATGACATGAAGAGCTGTGTGAGGGGAATGAGCTGCATGACAGGAAGAGCTGTGTGAGGGGAATGAGCTGCATGACATGAAGAGCTGTGTGGGGGGAATGAGCTGCATGACAGGAAGAGCTGTGTGAGGGGAATGAGCTGCATGACATGAAGAGCTGTGTGGGGGGAATGAGCTGCATGACAGGAAGAGCTGTGTGAGGGGAATGAGCTGCATGACAGGAAGAGCTGTGTGAGAGATAAATTGTGTAAGGGGGGGGGGGTAGACTGTGTGAGTGATAATCTGCGTGAGGGGGAGAGTTGTTTAAGGGGTAAACTGATACATTTTCCTGGGTCTCCCTGCCGACCGGCTTGTTTTTTTAGAGCATTCGTTTCAATCCCAGGATTAGAAAAATGGTGCGGAACTGGCTTCCCTAAAGTTGTAATAGTCCCTAAAGCAGGCATTCCTATCCACGGTCCTCAAGGCACACCAACAGTGCAGGTTTTAGTGATATCCAGGCTGCAGCACAGGTGACTTAATTAGTAGCTCAGTTATTTTGATTTAACCATCTGTGCTTCAGCCTGGATATCACTAAAACCTGCACTGTTGGTGTGCCTTGAGGACCGTGGTTGGGAATGCCTGCCCTAAAGGTTTCCCAGGGAGGATTTGAGATTGACATGGCTGATCCAAAGCAAAGGTGGGATGAGTTCTATCACCTCTCTAGGACCACATTAAGCACTGATAACAAGGATACCTGATGTCATCCATATTACAGTGCATCCAGAAAGTATTCACAGCGCTTCACTTTT
The DNA here is from genome assembly GCF_028390025.1 of Pseudophryne corroboree. Taxonomy (NCBI): domain Eukaryota; kingdom Metazoa; phylum Chordata; class Amphibia; order Anura; family Myobatrachidae; genus Pseudophryne; species Pseudophryne corroboree. The sequence continues at coordinate 726,498,770 of NC_086445.1, forward strand.
TCCACATTTTGTTATGTTACAGCCTTATTCCAAAATGAAATAAATTAATTTGTTCTCTCAAAATTCTACACACAATATCCCCATAATGACAACGTGAAGAAAGTTTATTTGAGATTTTTGCATATTTATTAAAAATAAAAAAACTAAGAAATCACATGTACATAAGTCTTCACAGCCTTTGCTCAATACTTTTGATGCACCTATGGAAGCAATTACAACCTCAATTCTTTTTTAATATGATGCCACAAGCTTGGCACACCTATCATTGGGCAGTTTCACCCATTCCTCTTTGTAACACCTCTCAAGCTCCATCAGGTTGGATGGGAAGCATCGGTGCACAGGCATTTTCAAATATCTCCAGATATGTTCAATCGGATTCAAGTCTGGGCTCTGGCTGGGCCACTCAAGGACATTCACAGAGTTGTCCTGAAGCCACTCCTTTGATATCTTGGCTGTGTGCTTAGGGTCATTGTCCTGCTGAAAGATGAACCGTCACCTCAGTCTGAGGTCAAGAGCGCTCTAGAGCAGGTTTTCATCCAGGATGTCTCTGTACATTGCTGCATTTATCTTTCCCTCTATCCTGACTAGTTTCCCAGTTCCTGCCGCTGAAAAACATCCCCACAGCATGATGCTGCCACCATCATTCTTCACTGTAGGGATGATAATAGCCTGGTGATAAGCGGTGTCTGGTTTCTTCCAAATGTGATGCATGGTATTGATGCCAAAGAGTTCAATGTTTGACTCATCAGACCAGAGATTTTTTTTTCTCATAGTCTAAGAGTCCTTCAGGTGCATTTTGGAAAACTGCAAGTGGGCTGCCATGTGCTTTTTACTAAGGAGTTGTTTCTGTCTGGCCACTGTACCATACAGGCCTAATTGGTGGATTGCTGCAGAGATGTTTGTCCTTCTGGAAGGTTCTCCTCTCTCCACAGAAGAATGTTGTAGCTCTGACAGAGTGATCATCGGGTTCTTGGTCACCTCCCTGACTAGAGCCCTCTCCCCCGATCACTCAGTTTAGAGTAGACCGCCGGCCAGTTCTAGAAAGTGTCCTGGTGGTTCCGAACTTCTTCCATTTACGGATGATGGAGGCCACTGTGCTCATTGAGACCTTAAAAGCAACAGATATTTTTCGGTACCCTTCCCCAGATTTGTGCCTCGAGACAATCCTGTCTCGAAGGTCTACAGACAATTTCTTTGACTTCATGCTTGGTTTATGCTCAGACATGCACTGTCAAGTGTGGGACCTTACATAGACAGGTGTGTATCTTTCCAAATCATGTCCAATCAACTGAATTTATCACAGAAGGACTCCACTTAAGCTGTAGGAACATCTTAAGGATGATCAGTGGAAACAGGATGCACCTGAGCTCAATTTTGAGCTTCATGGAAAAGGCTGTGAATACTTATGTACATGTGATTTCTTAGTTTTTTTATTTTTAATAAATTTGCAAAAATCTCAAAAAAAAACTTTTTTTTTTACGTTGTCATTATGGAGTATTGTATGTAGAATTTTGAGGGAAAAATGAATTTATTCCATTTTGGAATAAGGCTGTAACATAACAAAATGTGGAAAAAGTGAAGCGCTGTGAATACTTTTTGGATGCACTCCAAATGGTGGCTTCGCTCAGGCCATGTTGTGAGTGGTCTCCAATAGCCATGGTCTCCAATAGAGATCTGTATCAATAGATTACTTAACAGAGCTCATGAAGGAGCAAAATCAGTTTGGTTAATATTAGACTAGCTTAACTTTTATCTAAACGTATCCACGCAGAAATCACTTGTTTGGTACTTAATATAACATATGTGTTTTATTCCCACTTACATAAGGTGACTCTCCTGTAGCGCTGTATACCCCATATATTTAAAATCCTATTCTCTTTTTGCAATTCCAGAGTTTATAAACCAACTCTATTATGCCTCATATTTCTAGAAACTTAATGCTGTGCTCTCTGGGTTTGAGTAAACATGTCAGAGCAACATGTAAACACTGTGGCAGACAGCAAACATTCAGCTATAAACACTGTATATTTTGTTTTTTAGGTAGAAATTAAAGACGTAAGAAAATACTGAAACTTTGGCTCCAATTCCTAGAAAGGGCCAGAGAACTACAGTATGTGTCAGTAAACAAATTACTCAAAGATACAATACAATACGTTATTCTGTATTCATTATAATGAGACCTTTGCAAATGTATGTGATACACCCATGATATCTACTGAGCACAAAAATCAATGTATAGACATTCCAGCTGTACAGGTATCATTTATAGATCACTGTTAGATATGTGGGCGGACCCCCGTGTTTTGGTTTTGGCTCTAATTCATCATCGTATTTTGGTTTTGGCAAAACCACCCTCAAGTGTTTTGGTTCGGATTCAATTTTTTGGTTTGATTTTGGATTGTTTTAAAATCAATAAAAATCAATAAACATTGCTTAAATTTTTTTATAAAAACTGTTAAAATCATGTACTTTGGACCTGTTTGTATGCAATTTATTCAGTTCAGTTTTTAAATCTAAGTTCTGAACTGAGAACAGACCTGAGCCGGGACTCGGTTCCACTCGGAATCCCAAAGTGATTCCAAACTGGGATTTGATTCAACTTAGAACCCCTAAGTTCGGGTGTGTTCGTATTTCAGGAAAACTGAACTACACAACTCTGGTCACTGTATATACTAGACATGTGCACCAGACCATTTTTGCTGGTTTTGGTTCTAATTTGTCATCCGGTTTTGGTTTTGCACTCAGTTTTGGATTTCGTCCATGACTGAAATCACATAATTTGGGCCTTATTTTTGTTCCAAGAGTATTATTATCCTCAATAACATTACATTCCAGTATATTTTTGACCATCTCACAGCTCATAATATTGTTTTCATCTGCAAAGGATGCAGCTAGCTGACTGGTTACTAAGCAACAGAGCAGCTGAACAAACACATGGCAGTTTAAAGCACATCTAAGAAAACATTGCCACACAGAAGTGAAAAGATGAAAAGTGGTGCAAGATGGATATGTCTTTGGACTCTCCCTTCCACCCTATGTTGGTTATTAAAAAGGACATGCACAGTTTAACAGACCAAGCCCTTCAGTGACAGAGTGACTGAAGTGCTTGGTTTATTTAGGGCCCCACAATACAATATTTTTGGAAGGACTATCTCCAGTCACTAATGAGGAGGTTGATGATGAGGGTTAATGACATTATAATCTTGTAAAATAAATTACATGAACTTGCCGCATATGGCGTAACATGGAGGAGGTGCCTAGATGGCTAACGTCCCTACCTCTACTAACTTTGGCCTCACAGATGGAGCAGATAGCTTCTAAAACATTGTCAGGATTTGAGTAAATATAATTCCAAATCCAAAAGGTAGCTTTTTTGGCTTTCTTTTTATCATGGGCAAGAACTGCGGCCACTGGTGGCTGATTTACACAACAATGTCATCAACATCCCCATCCTTAGTGTCAATTAGTAGTTATACACACATATCCCCCTCAGCCTGTCCCACTTCCACAAAAACATCCTCAATTTCTATTATGTCCTCATCCCATCTTTACTTGTACTGCTCACCACCTGTGCAGAAGGTGCAGAAATGATGGCAGGAGTTGAAAGAAGCTTCTCTATGAGGACAGTGTAAAAATTGTTAGACTCACACATAGTTAATGTGGATACCCCTAGATTCTCCTCAGTGATCTGGGACGGTTCTGAACACACATTTTATACTACTGCCTAAGTGATTTTCATTTTTTATCACCCCTTCTAGTGAAATGTTCTTCCATCATCATGAGAGGCAGAAGATGCCTTACTGACAATTGCAGAACCACCACTTATAAATAAAGGCCAATGCCTGAGTCTTTCCTTGCCACTGCGTGTAGTGAATGGCATGTTGTTTATTTTATGCTTTTCTGCACCAAACTTTACCTTTATTAGATGTATATTTTCCTTTCCCACTGCAAATGTTTTTTTTAATTTTAGATGCCCTGACTTAGACCCTCTATGCCCTTGAGCAATGGCTTTAGTGGATGACGTTGAAGGACTAGCATCATCATCATGACAGGTGTCAACAGCTGCAGCCCTAGTATTTGGTTGCTCTTCTCTAAACTGATTGTTATCCATTTTTCAATTAGCAGATCACTGCGTGGAGTCAAAGGGAAAAATGGAAATAAATGGAAATATAGACATAGGGGCGTTACAAGAGTCTCCGTTTGAACCTCTTGGTTCAGCTGATCTTAAGTGGCTTTCCCTTAAGGTGGTGTTTCTGCTGGCTATTACCTCAGCTAGAAGAGTGTCGGATTTGCGTGCCTTGTCCTGTAGTTCCCCTTATCTGATATTTCACCGTGACCGGGCGGTTCTTAGGACTCGTCCCGGATACTTACCTAAGGTGGTTTCTTCGTTCCACCTTAACCAGGAGATTGTGGTTCCGGCCCTTGTTTCTCCTGATCTGTCTTCCAAAGAGAGGTCTTTGGATGTGGTACTGGCTCTCCATATCTATGTGAAGAGAACTGCTTCTATTAGGAAATCTGATTCTCTCTTTGTGCTGTTTGGATTTAACAAACGGGGCTGGCCTGCTCACAAGCAAACTTTGGCCAGATGGATTAGAATGGTGATTGCACATGCTTATGTGAGGGCTGGTCTGTCAGCTCCTGCTCACATTACGGCCCATTCTACTCGGTCTGTTGGACCTTCTTGGGCATCCCGCCGTGGTGTGACCCTTGAACAATTGTGCAAGGCGGCTACGTGGTCCTCTGTGAACACGTTCATAAGGTTCTATGCCTTCGATACTGCCGCTTCCCAGGATGCTTCCTTTGGATGCAGGGTTCTTGTGCCCGCTACAGTGCGTCCCCTCCCATAAGGAACTGCTTTAGGACATCCCCTATTTCTATCCTTGTGGAGCCCAGTGTACCCCGCAGCAGAAAACAAGTTTTATGGTAAGAACTTACCTTTGTTAAAACTCTTTCTGCGAGGTACACTGGGCTCCACAAGGCGCCCACCCTGACGCACTTAGCTTCTTTGGGTTGGTATGGCATTTGCCGCTGACACTTCTCCTGTCGGGAGAGTGTGGTGTATGTGGCTACTAACCGTTGTCGTCTCTTTTCCTGCTACTGCATTTGGCTGGTTAACTAAAAACTGAGCTCCTGTTTTGTTCATATATAAATATGCACATGAACGTACTAAGGTAAAGTGACCAAACAGTATAAACAATAGAACTATTTTTTTTTTCCATTTCTCTTTTTTGAACTTGCAGCTTGGTTCAAATTGCATGGAGTCCGAACTGCGTGATTAATATATGCACAGGTGTACAGTGCACAGAGGTTGTGCAAACTTAAAATATTTCCTTTTTGTTGACTTCTTTATTTTTTGTACTTTGTTTTTCATTTTGTATAACTTTTTTTCACAATTGACAATGACAATACACACTGTAGTGCTGCTTGTGAACAAACAGACACTTCAGATGGACACAGCACAGCCAATTTAACCAGCAGAGTACAGTGTGGTCACAGCAGCATGCCCTTGTATACACTGACTATAAACACAGCTCAGCAAATTTACAGCAGAGTACAGCGCAAAAGCTTTCCTGAACAGACTGAAATGTCACTGAGTCCTGGCCATGGAGCCCTTATATACTGTAGAATCCAAAACCTGCAAGAATCCAGTGGAGAATGATGTTTTGCCTCAATGTGGAATCAGAGCCTGGTGGGAGTCCCTGAGCTGTTGCTCAGGTAGACTTGGTTCCTGGATGTTTGGAACGGTTCGGATTCCAGAAAATCCAAACCGCTCATCTCTAGTATATACACATACAAATAGAATCCTCATTTTATACGCATACCAATGTCTCCATGAGTTCCTTTCCTATTTTCCATCATTTAATAAATATGCAACTGCTTCATATATACTGTACACCTATCAATTGTTCCCTGTAGTAGTCTGGATATTACATTTAATGTGTATATCTCTTGTGTATAATTTGGGGATGGGGAAATTTACTATTGTGCATTTCTTTGAGTGATTTTGAAATTTCGGCACAGCTTTTTATTATTATTATTATTTATTATTATATTATATTATTGATTTGTTTCCAATATTTTTGTATTTATTGTTATTTCTTTGGTGAAGGCTATTGAAAGAGAGAGTATCTGGTCTATATATCTACACTAAAAAAGGTCAACCACTCATGGTAGACATGCATTTGGTTGGCAGGGTCATATGGTGGACAGGGTCAAAAGGTCGACATGTAAAAGGTAGACAGTTCAAAATGTCCACAGGGTCAAAAGGTTGCTATGACAATGGTCGACACACATATGGTCGGCACATTTTTTTTCTTTAATTTTTCCCATTTTTTTCATACTTTACCATCCACGTGGACTATGATTGGGAATAGTAACCTGTGCCGAGTGCAGTGATAGTGAAGCGAGGCACCTTGCCTGATGACTGTTGACATGATAACTGTAGATAAGTCATACCCACACGAACATTTAAAATAACATTGTTACTATGATACCTAGGTCTTATCACCTTCATCCACTCGCCTCTTTATATGTAAGTATGGTCCTCTCTATTATTATTATTATTATTATTATTATTAATTATTATTATTATTACTAATATTATTATTATTATTATTTATTATCATTATTATTATTATTATTATTACTACTACTACTACTACTATTATTATTATTAATAATAATAATAATAATAATAATATTTTATTTTTATAGCTTCCATAATGTCATACAAGAGGATAAAAGTGACAAAAGATGTGTGGAACAAACTTAGATATTAGTGATAGCCAGTACAGACACATATTGAGACCTTAAACCCATAGCCAAAGTCTATAGAGAAATTGTGCATTTTAAAACACATACTGTACAAATATGATAGTCAAGAGCACAGGATAAAGCAGTGTATGAGATATTTGGCCTGAAAATACTGTACATCAATTGCATCATTTGCAGTTCTCCTACCCATTTGACCAAATGGCTTAAAACAAATAGTTGATTTATTGATTAAGGGACACATCAATAACTCTGTCGTGTGAAGTTGCCTGGAACCACTGTTATGTATGAAAACCTGGGAAAAGTACACACTTTAGTCTGACCTCTGCACTGAATTACCCCCATTGTACTGAATGGTGGTTGGAGGATGGCAGGCAGCATAGTATCTGGTAACACTATAAGGTCTAGCTAAAGTAAACCCTTTTGTTAATGAAAGCACTAGCAGAAGATCTTTTTTTCACCATTTGATAAATCCACCCCTGAGTTCTATAATTAGAACTCCCTTTTGATGACGGGCTAGTGCAGTGTGCTTGCTCCCCAGCCATCCCTTGTAGTCAGGCCTAGGAACAGGTTATGAGTGTGTATGAGTGGTGCAGTTCTTGAGCAGAGCTGAGGGATAGAGTTGGGAGATATTCTGAGACATGTGAAAAGATGTATGTTACTGCAGTTTTGTTGATTGCTTTGTAAATTGCTAATTTTACATGAAATTAATAATTTTACCTCCATGCAACTCAACATCACCAACTATTTGTGTACACTTTTAACAAAAAAGGTAAAAACATATAACTACATAGGTGCTGATTCCGAGCAGGACGTAAAGTGGCTGTTTTTGTGTGATGCCACAGAAGTCTGGTTTGTGCAAATGCGAGTTTCCAAAGTGATAATGCGAGGATCCATGTGGGGAAGCCGCTCGCCCACTGTATCTGTTCACAGTCACAACTGTCATCAATAATATCACTATGTGCACCACCCCCATGCTAGGTGCATGAGTTCTGTCTGACTCAGGGGGTCATTCCGACCCAATCGCACGCTGCAGTTGTTTGCAGCGGTGCAATCGGGTCTGAACTGCGCATGCGCCGCGACCGCAATGCGCAGGTGCATCGCTGCCCAGTTATGGGAAATGCCAGGCATCGTGGGACCTTATGAAGAACGCGATCGCAGCGAGTGATTGACAGCAATAAGGCATTTGTGGGTGGCAACTGACCATTTTCTGGGAGTGCCATGTAAAATGCAGGTGTTTCCAGGCATTTGCAATTAGTGATGAGCGAGGTTCGGTTTTACTCGGTTTTACTCGGTTCTCAAAACGGCATCTTATTGGCTATCCAAAACACGTGACATCCGTGAGCCAATAAGATGCCGTTTTGAGAACCGAGTAAAACCGAGTAAAACCGAGTAAAACCGAATCCGCTCATCACTATTTGCAATGCGGGTGTCTGACGTCAATTCCGGTACCTGACAGGCTGAAGTGATCGCAGTGGCTGAGTAAGTTCAGAGCTACTCAGAAACTGCACAAAAACTTTTTGCACAGCTTCCCTGCACAAGCGATCGCACACTTGCTAAGCTAAAATACACTCCCCGGTGGGCGGCGACTATCTGATCGCATGGCTGCAAAAAACTGCTACCGTGCGATCAACTTGGAATGAGGGCCTCAGCCTTCTCTTCTAAATCCTAACAAATCAGAATAGCACAGAACTTAAGTTACACACCCACAACCTTCACATGATACTACCACAAGACAGAACAGCTCTGTGTGATCACATTGTTGATACCCAATTCCTGCACTGAAAAACAGATCCAGCAAAGATTCATCTGACTTAGATTAGGATATGTAAAATTCATATATTCGCATAGTTGATCAAAATGATGAAGCTATTGTTATCTGGAATCTACAGAGATCAGCATCAGCTGCTAATGCTATTACCACTGCCTATTAATTACCAGTAGATGAATGTAATAGGATAGTGACCACCTAGCAAAAGAGTACTCTAACAAAACACTTTGTGTTCTCTTTAGTGTAAATGACTGATGAGTTTGGGGCTTGCTAGCCTGCTGAGTAATAATCTGTGTTGTTATTCCATTATACTGTATATGTATTATTGAGAAGGTTATTGCGTGTTTAGTACAGAGTATTGAAGTAATTTAGAAGTTGTATTTTCCATAGTTATAGCCGAAGACGTGCTGCAGTAGTTAGAATAAAGAAGTCCATTTAACTTCTAAAGATAATTTTTGCCTTTGTCTATTACCATATTGCTAACTATTGTCATATATTTGTATTATGTTATTTGTGGTGGATTGCCTGTCATTTGTATGGTGATCATAGGTGCTGGAACAGGTTGAACAAGGAGGTGGCTCGTCCCTCAAATATTTGAGAGGCACCAGTAAAAGTACAGTGCAGCAACCATCTACAGTTTCTACAGGCAGTGTCAGGATGGAGATAATACCCTTTTCAGCTGCTACACCTCTTCCCTCCCCATAGCTCTTCTCTACCTGCCTCCAGGCCCCTACTCCCCCCTTGCACCCAGCTCCAACCTCTACAACCTCTGTACAATTTCTTCTGACGTCAAGGATTCTCTGGCTGGTATTATATTTCTGTCCTACACACTCTGTAAACATATATCTATGACATTATTATAAACACAGTTTAGGAGTAAAGTATACACACAGAATAGTAATTCCAAATGGTAAATCCTTATTTCCCAGACAAAACTGACAGACCTTTGAAGCTTTACAGTTAGACTCTAGCAACTACTCGACAACTGCGTCGATGATAGGGGGGTTGCCCCTTCCTCTCTTAAGATGCCCCTGTGTGCCATTAGAGATGAGCAGGCTCGGTTATCCCAGAACTAAGCCCACCCGAACTGAGCAGTGGCTTGGGTTTTCCTGCCAGGCTCAGATTCCAAAAGGAGGCAAGACATCATCTTCCCGGTGTCGAATCTTGCATATTTTGGCTTCAATATACTGTATGTCCCTCCCGTTTTGGGCACAATTTCACAAAGGACTGCCGGAGGGGAGTAAGCTTTAAAAGACAAATGCAAGGAGTCACCGTTTGACAGGCACACAAGTCCCTAGTTAACTTAATATACTGGCTAGATATATGTAGGCAGTTAGCAAAACTTTTATTTTTTATAGTGCAGGAAGGAACATCTGTATCTTAGTTGCATTTTGGCTAAGTGTGTTTTTTTACCCTTTTTTTGACACGCCAGGTTCTCCTAATTCAGGTGCAGCATTAACCCTTTGGTGCACATTGTTGTTTTTTTTTTCATTGCACGTATTGCAGCCCAGAAGTCCTCCTAATACAGGGGCATCATTAACCCTTGGTGCACAGTGCACACTGATTTTTTTTATCACTTCCCACAGCTCAGTATTAACCCTTTGTACACAATGTATTAACATTTGTACACAATGCTGCATGTCACCATTACTATAATTATATAAGCGGAGTGATTTGCAGCAGTGTTTAAAAAAATATACAGTACATAACAAAACAAAAAAAATAAAATAACTATAAACACTTGTGTGTTTTGTTCCGGTATTGTGCTGTAAAATAATAATGTTTATTAGGTGTCAGTGTGCAACCATTACTATATGTGCAGTGAGTCACAGCAGTGTGTTAAAAAAAAGAAAATTATGGATATGGATTAGTCAATAAAAGAGCAGGAGCAGCAATCCAGTACTCGCACTGTGGCTACTTCCAGTCATCATGGACACAAAGTTTAAGAAAGGGCACCTGGAATCTAAATATTTCAAAATATTAAAGAAAACATCATCTATAAAAATAAATAAAAGAATGTTGACTGACAAAAAACGTAAAATTACTAACATGCCATACACCACATGCAAGGAAAGGCTCAAGCCATGACCTAAGTTTGTGAGTGGTGGTCCTGCTAGTGTTACTAGTAGAAGAATGCCTATTGTGGGCCAAACGCAGTCAGGTATCTTCTTCTGTAACCTCTTGCTTTGAGTCTAGTAGAGGTATCATATATAAAACAGACAAACCAGTGCCAAAAAACAGAAGAACTGTAGGGGCAAATTTACTAAGCTCCATGTTTGCACGAGTTTGCAATCTCTGGCATAATTGGCCATTTTTGCAAACATGGAAATTTACAAATTCAAAACATGGGAGTGTTGCAACAATTGAAACTTCAAACCATGGGTGAAATCACAAATACAACCAAATATACCATCAGTAAAACTCAGAAGTACTTTCCATAGCAAACAGTTCATGGAAATTTACCAAGATTTGTGTTTGCAATAACACCTGTAAATTTTGCAAACTCTGGCAAAAATGCACTTTATAAAATGATGTCTCCCTGTGCAGCATGTTTTGCAGAAGCCTGCAGAGATCAGTGAGATCCATGGAGGTTTCTGTGTGTGTACAGTGTAAAGAAAAGGTTAATAACAGAAAAAAAATATTGGAGGTCCCCCCTCTTCCAAGCATAGCCAACACTGGACTTTTAGAGCTGGTCCTGGTTCAGCAACATGGGGGGAAAATGACATGGGGGTCCCCCGTATTTCCAGGAGCAGCACTGGGCTCTTACTAACAGGAGGGTAATGCCACAGCCAGGGGACACAGTTCATTGGTACACCAGGCCAAATCATTCATCCACCCTAACTAGTCACCCCAGCCCTGGGATTCCTCAAAGAGTGCGAACCCTCAATATATGGGTACCACCTCCTGAAGATCCCCAGGGCTATCCCAGGCACCCCTGGTTGGTGAGTGCAGAGTTAATAACAGTTGAATTCAAGTAATATTGTCTTTTATAGAAGGACTACTGGTCCATTCTATCTAGAATGGACAAACTTGAATATATATTAGATTGAATTAATAAAAGAAGACATGAACTTCATCCTGAATAATAACTATTTCTTTTTTTCAAGGTGATTAAAACATACATTGCATTGGGACAGCCATGGGTACTAGGGTTTGTCCCAAGCTATGCCAATTTGATTCTCAGCAAATGAGAAGAAGACACCATCTAGCATTACATAGCTTGTGGTACAAACCTGGGCCAGTATTTACAAAAAATCCGAGTTTGTCCGATTTGTGGGTTTTTTTCTAAGTCCCAATCCGGGAATTCACTAAGCACAAATCTCGGCAGTGTTTGGACTATTCGTAATGGTTTGAATGACAATGTTCAGAAATACGAATGAATAGACCATCGGTCAAACGCGGCTGTTATTACATAGAATACGGGAATTCACTATTCATTCGTATTTGGGTGTTAGTCTCTGAGTGCTCAAATGCTGTCGTATTTTTTTGCGATTCGTTAAAAAAAGCGGCAAAAAAATAGACCTGCTTTTTTCAGGGGTGTTTACATGTGTTGCAAATAAAAAATCACTCACACCTGAATTAGGATGCCTATAAAAGGATGTTAGGCCCATTTCAATACACCTACACTCAGAAATGGCAGCAGGACTGTGGGCCAGTGATCTTTTGTGTGCTGTGGGATTCCTCAGACTCAGACATCAGCCTGTAAGTACCCAGGGCCAAGAAACTGAACATGGTCAGCAGGTTGTACAGGTTCCGCGGAGGCTGCGCAGGCCTCATTTTTTTAGGGGGCGTTTAAACTTGAACGCATTTTCCGATGATAAGGTCATACAGATGTTTCGTCTAAATCATAACAACATTTTCCGTCTGTATGACCTTGTCAAACTGGGCCTAGACCCTAAGACAGCACGCTCTTGCTCTGTCTCAGGCCTGCACAAACTCCTGGCTGTGTTGCACTTTCTGGCTACTGGCAGCTTTCAGGCTGTGTCTGGGGATGTCATAGGAATCTCACAGCCCTCATTTTCCAGAATCTTAACACAGGTGATGTATACCTAACTACCTCTTCTGTTTTTTGTTTGTTTTAATTTCTCGGTGACCAGTTCTGTCCTAAAATCTCATGTTTTTTGTTCTTTAAAATATACACACAGGTGTTGGCTGTTTTGCAGCCCCACATCGAGGCCTCAATCTTCTTCCCTACCCAGGAGTCTCAGTGGCATGCCGTCAGGGTAGATTTCTATGAGCTGGCTGGCATGCCCAATGTGCTTGGAGCCATAGATTGCACACACATTCAGCTGAGACCACCTAGGTGCAGGCAGCACATATATACTAATCGCCATTTCGAACACTCCACAAATGTGCAGGTGGTTTGTGATGCAAATCTCAAAATAATGAGTGTTGTTGCTGGTTACCCTGGGGGCTGCCATGACTCCTTCATCCTCAGTCAGTCATCCCTCTTTGATAAGTTTGAGGACGGACAAATACCAGATGGATGGCTGCTAGGTATGTAATTTGATATGTGTAGGCCTGCGTATACTTTGTCCAAATACAGGTGCAGATGTATTAACCTGTAGAAGGCATAAGGAAGTGAGAAACCAGTGATCTGTGCAAGGTGATAAAGGCACCAGCCAATCAGCTCCAATATGTAAATGAACATTTAGGAACAGATTGTCTGCTGCCTTTATTACCTTGCACATATCACTGGTTTATCACTTCCTTATGCCTTCTACAGGTTAATACATCTGCCCCACAGTGTGTTACTTATGTGTTGCTGTATCTTAACATGAATCACGTTACTATATCTGTCTTTTAGGTGATGGAGGATATGGCTGTTTCTCTTGGCTTCTAACTTCATTGTCCCGACCTGATACCCCTGCTGAACACAATTACAATCATGCACATAAGTCCATGCAGAATGTGATAGAAAGATGTTTTGGTGTGCTGAAATCTAGGTTTCGGTGTCTGGATAAGTCTGGTGGCCTTTTGTTGTATAGCCCCTCCAAGCTGACTCAAATTGTGTTCTGCTGCTGCTTTCTTCATAACATGTGTTTGCAACAACATCTGCCACATGTGGAGGAGGAGGAGGAGGAGGAGGATGAAGAAAGCAGCCAGCAAGCAGAGGAATTAGAGACATCTGGTGATACTTGGAGTACAGGTGTAGGGAGGCAGGTTCGGCAAGAGCTCATCACTCGCTATTTCTAAGGTAAGTTTGGTTTGCTTATTTCATTTGTTGTGTAATCATAAATAGATGTTTTGCCATTTTCATTGGCAAAACCATTACTCAGAATGTGTCTGTCTCCTTGACACATACAAACATACCCTCGCTTTATGCAAAACAAATGTCGCATGTGTATTTGTAAAGTCAAAACAACAGATTATGAGTGGCATGCATTAAGTCTGGATAAGTGATCGTAAACTTGCAGTGCTAATTTATTACAAGCCCACATAATCCATTTAGTATTTCACTTTATCATTGTGTGTAACATCCTAATGCACAGGTTCACAAACTCGGCCCTCAGGACCACACACAGTGCATGTTTTTCACATAACCCAATAGAAGCACAGGTGTATGAATTACTCACAGACATATGTTAAAAGGTTCACAGGTGGAGCTAATTATGTCACTTGTGATTCTGTGAGTAGACCTGCAAAACATGCACTGTGTGGGGTCCTGAGGGCCGAGTTTGAGAACCTGTGTTCCCAAAAAACACTCCTCAACATATAGTATGTTAGCCTTCAGGAATACATGTGTCCCTATGTGTGATGCTCCATCATATTTAAGAGACACAAACTTACTGTAATCAGGAATAATTTATTTCCTAATGTTTGATGCAGTAAACTTGATGATGTGTAAGTAAATACAGTTTGCCACATATATACATTATTATTCACATTCTTTGTTTTTTGGTAAAAAGGTTCTTATTTGTTGGTTTCTGCATCATGTGTAATAACATTCTTACTAATTTTTAACACACACAAACATGTCCCAACAATACTGACATTCATTTTGTCAATGTTTTGTTAAAAATTCAATGCCAACATATTAAAAGCTTTTTACGCAACTCAATTGTGTTCTTCTTGTAATGTTGTATATAGAAGAAAGGTAAAATAGTTAACAATAACATTGTTATTTGGATTGTCTGCAGGAAAAGAGAATGATTGGAATCTAGAAAGAGTACTGATTAGAAAAAAAAAATCAAGTGGTCAGTTTACTTCCTGCTAAAGACAGAATGCCTGGCTGCCAATTATTGTGTCTGCAGGAAAAGAGAATGATTGGAATCTAGAAAGAGTAATGATTAGAAAAAAATCAAGTGGTCAGTTTACTTCCTGCTAAAGACATTCTGCCTGGCTGCCAATTATTGTGTCTGCAGGAAAAGAGAATGATTGGAATCTAGAAAGAGTAATGATTAGAAAAAAATCAAGTGGTCAGTTTACTTCCTGCTAAAGATATTCTGCCTGGCTGCCAATTATTGTGTCTGCAGGAAAAGAGAATGATTGGAATCTAGAAAGAGTAATGATTAGAAAAAAATCAAGTGGTCAGTTTACTTCCTGCTAACATGTATGTGCGGCTCCATCAACATTTCCCTCCTCCAATACCAAAAAAAATGGTAAAGAATAAATGTGCATACAAATTTTATGTTGTTGTTTGTACCACTTATAATTAATGATGTTGTAAAAATTGTCAAGGAGCTAAGTGATATATATGTTTTGCCAAACATACACTTACTAACTATTTTGAGTTACTTATCACAAATGTCTAACGTGTCTTATTTTCACGTTTTTTTTGGTGGCTGCTTGTCCTGCCCTTTGCCTTTAGCACTGTCATGTTGTCGTGCTCTGGTGGAGCGTCTTGGTGGTGATGAGACTGGCGTGATATTTGGAGTAGTCGTACCAGAACTGCTGCTTGTTTGCTGTTGGTGCATGCATCTGAGTGTTTCATTCATGTTAGTGAGGGTGGCATTTAGTTCACGTGTAGCAGCATTTTGATTGTCTACAATTCGGAATAAACTTTCATTAATCTTTTGATTGTTTTGAAAAATGTTCATATAACTTTGCTGTTGTCTGTGCTGTTCTTCCATTAGTCTGTGCTGTTCTTCCATTAGTCTGTGCTGTTCTTCCATTATGCGTTGTAAGTTGCCCATGACCTGTGTAATGTCTGTATGCATGAGTTCCATGGTATTGCCTATTCTGGTTGTTTGTTCATTTTGTCTACTCAGATTTCTTGATATTCTTCTGAGGTGAGATGGTAGGCTTGCAAACATTTGTGTCTGCCTACGCAGGCAATCTTCATTAGTGGCCTGCTGTCTAGCCCAAATGGACCAAAACACCTGATCAGGGCCTTGTGTTACTGGGGTTGTTGGGCTGTGTTGTGGTGGTGGTGGTGGTGTGCTTTGCTGTGGTGGTGTACTCACAGGTGCTGTGGGGCTCATTCCTTGCCTTAATGTCTGCATTTCTAAGATGTTTGTCTCCTCCATGTCACTGTGTTGCTGTTGTTGCGGAGGGATGCTGTTCCCAGGACTAGAAGCTGAAATGTTAAACAAATCTCCGTTAGCTATCCATATGTTTGAGAAATGTAAACAAATCACTACATATGGAACACGTCATTCACTGTTGCTTTCAACTATTCTGCCTAGCAACATCATCACTCATAACTTAAATACATACATATGCCTGTTTGTGGCAAATGTGTCTGGTTACTTAATTGTGAAAGCAAACACTTTAGTTTAATTGTAGCTCACACATACTCCACCATAAAAACACATTGGAATCCATAATGTGTTACCTTATAGCTTTGATCAAACAAAAATAGTAATGTTTTTTAATGTATTTTGCAATGTTACCTCAAACACACATGTGAAATTTGGAAAAACAACCTTACTTTTTTCAATTAAAAAAACATGCTTTTTTGTTGCAGTATCTTACACACAATGTCATACTGTATGGCTCAAGTGGACAAACATATCTTTACTGGATGTGGACAAGGCCATTTAGCTAGGATTCCATTTCAGCTTTTACTTACTGCGGTAAGTATCTAAGTTTTTTATGTGTTTTGGCTTAATGCGGTTATGGAAAATTTTGATTACGTTCAGAATTTTTTTTTTTTAATTTCAGTTTGATACTCACAATCAAGATGAGGGGAGTGTGGATGACGTCTTGGAGGTGTGTCCAAAATTTGGAGTGGGGGGACAGAACATACAGACGATAATCTTCATGGCGGGGTAGCCTGCTGTGGTTGGGCCGGGACATACGACCTTGCTTTCTTTTCGGCCACAGGTTTTTTGTGGTGATGTCTTACAGAAGTGCCACTTCTGCTGCTCCATACTTCTTTTGATGGACCTTTTAATGAAAGTACAATTTTGTTATGGCCATTCCTTTACAAACATACCCTATACTACAATGGACACTTTACCTGCTTCGGCAGCGTCATCATCATCAGATGTGATAGGAGTTACTGGCCGACGAGTAGTACTGCTTTTTTCAAACACTGTATAAAATAAAATAAAAAAATATTCATGCTATTGTGTATACATCCACCCATTATGCTTATAAACATTTATTCTTTAAGAAATGCTTGGTTTAAAAAAAAAAAACCACAAGGACCGGAAACAAAATAAAAAAAAAAAAAATAAACATTGTCCAATAGACATATGCACTATGGAAAAATCAACACAGGAAAACATGTACAGGACACTGACATAGGCCACAAGTAAAAAAAAACATTACCAACCAAAAACACACACATCTTTATTTTGTATTGAAAGGAAAAATATTACAGATGCAATATATAAATTGCTCTGTGATGTGGCACTCCAAACACACATTACCACTATATGAGCCAAACCAAAATGTAGCAATATTTTAAAAATTACACTGCAGTGTGGTGTCACGGTACAAATACAAGCTAAAAATTATCAATGAAATAGTGTTATTTTGTTTAAATATTTTACATTATCTATTAATGACATTACACATGTAAGTGGTTTCCAAACCACTTTCCACTACTCCAGCCTCTAACATGACAACCACTGTTTTTTAAACATTGCACATGGATCACAAAAAAATAAAACATAGTCACAATTTTACATTAAAAAACGCCCAAAAGGAAAACATTATTGCAGGACAATTCAGAGACACACCAAGTCCAAACTACACAAGCAAAATATCTTTCATATAAACACATGACATACAATAAAGTAAGATGTTACATTGGCTTTTGTATAAAACATTAACCAAAACAATGTATTTGCTGACACACACTTGAAGATGGGAGTAATATGCAACGTCACATGACACACATTTAAAATAAAAAAAAATAAAAAAACATAGAATATAAATGCAAATATACATGCTCACCATTCTTCCTGGGCCTATCTGAATCCCGGACATGGGTTGCAGAGACAACTTCAGGAGGTATTACACTCCGCATGGGCTCCTCATACTCCAGATATCTTGCAATATAGGGCTGCCCACCACCGGTTTTCCGAGCCGACTTGGCCTCCTTGGCCATTTTGGACTTGACACGTCGCTTTATGTCATAGTACCGTTTGCGGCACGTGTCCTCCGTCCGCTTGACCACCCCCTCACTATTGACAGCAGCAACAACTTTCACCCACAACACCGTCTTCCTCCGTGTTGGCACCTTGGCGGACTCAGGGCCAAATAGCTGCCTCTAATACTTCATCAGCTCACGCACCAATGCCACATTTTCAGCAAAACTAAACTTTACATTCCGCCCAGTCTTAGTAGTGGTGCGTGGCTGCGGAGCACTCTGACTGTCACTATCACTTGAGGCTGCTGCAGCAACCTCACCCACCTCCTCCACCTCACTAACCTCACTAACACTCACCTCCTCCACATGACCAACCTCCTCCCCCTCACTCACACCCTCCACCTCACCCACCTCTGAGTCACACATAATTGTGTGTCTAAACAGTTAACACTGAAAAAAAATGACAAACAACACACTCCTCCACTACCACTACACAACTCACACACCCACACACACACACACACACACACACACACACACACACGCACGCACGCACGCACACACACACACACACACACAAACACTGACAAGGGACTATAAAGAAAAATAATTTGGACTAAAAATGAAACAAAACCACAAAATACAAGACAACAAGAATGACAAGATGACTTACAAACACAATACCACACTCAGAAATCGCTACCAACACTCCTCACCAAACCACAAATTCACCTACCTCCACAGCACAACCTCCCTCCTCCTCACCACTAACTAAACCCACGAGGTGCGGACGGTTTGGGGCGTATTTATATGGTTGCGCACAGACACTCCTACCATCTGAAACACAACCAATCACGAACGGGGATGAAAATCGAAACTGAAAGTGAAAATGCGGCCGCGGAAAAAAAACAACCCTGCCGCGTTTAACTTAGGGAAAAAACCAGCAAATACAACAAAAACACGTACGCAAACGACAATGACGGCCGTAAATGTGCAAAAAAAAAAAACGACTGGCATCGACATCGGAAAACACGAAAACCATAAAGTCGACTGCTTCGTAACTTTGCGTATATGGATTCAAAAAGTTGCATGAAAATGCACCCAATACAAAACGAGTTTAAGCACTACACAAACCGACTCAAACACGAATACTAGTAAATATTGGCCCTGGTATCCTGGTATTGTTACATTGATGACATTCTGTTTATGTGGGGGGGGAGGGACCATGGAGGACCTTCAAGATTTCTGTGCCTACTTAAATAACAATTCTCTGGACATCAAACTTACATTTCATATCAGCTAGAAGAGAAACGTTTTCATGAGCAAGATGGAAAATACAAAAGTGTTATCATAAACCAACAGATATAAATAGTTATATTAACGTGGAGAGTGAACATCTTTATAGATTGTTGGATGGAGTACCTAAGAGCCAGTATATGAGAATGAAAAGAAACTGTATAGTGGAAGAGGTTTGTAAAAAAAAAGATCAAAACTATGAATATGAACTTCATTGGCAGAGGATATAATCCATAGAAAAATGAGAAAACACAGGAAGAAGCCTTGCCATTAGAAAGAAGCACTCTTCTCACTTCTAAACCAAAAAAGATAATAAAACACAATATCTTTGTATTCATAACACAGCATGGGCTCCACCACAGGATGGTTAAACGGATGTTTTCTGCAAAAAGACTCCATACTATTAACCATCTTACCCTTAGAAACAAGTTTTGTATATAGAAAAGCAAATAACTTGAAGAACAAATTGGTTAGAAGCACTCTGATGAATGACACCACTAACCATATCAGAACCAAAGGTTCCATAGATGCGGTATATGAAGTATGTGTAAAACAGTGAAAAGCACAGAAATGAAATTCATTAAATTTTAAGTTAAAGGGAAGGAATACTGTATGCCATCACAGACATTATGACCTTACCCCTTAAGTAATTTATTTAATAGAATGTACTTGTGGACTTGTATATAATGGTTATGAAAAGAATTCACATGGATGTGCAAGTAACTATATTAATAATTTTATGGCAAAAGAAAACCTAAAAAGCACCTGGAAAAACAGAGAAAAAAGATTCAAGAATGGCACAAAAGAAAATGGAGTGGGCTTTCAAGCTTAAAATTCTAATCCCTAGTGATATTAATAAAGACTATGAATTAAAATGATTTTAAGATCCTATTCTTTCCATTTTTATTCAACTCTTTTCCATCCCAATTTTCATGATGATGGTAAAGATGAAGGATGGAGATAGTTGAAAGTAGATCGCTGAACAGCTGGGAATTTTTGCTGACCAGAAGTTGTACCCAGGGAGCCAGGTACCGGATGCTGCTCCTGACTTCTGGCAATGACGGTTACAGAAAGTCACAGGACGGGATACTTCCGGTAACAGATTTATAGCAGGTACTGTATATAAAGCCATTTTTCAAGACACAACAACCTGTCTTAAGGAAGTGCTCATCGGAGCTCAAAACATATTGGTCTGGTACCTGTGCATGTATGGAAGCAATCTATCATGTGGACCTTGGTAACCTGTTTGTGGACAAGCTTGGGAGAAATGTTGTATGTAGCATAAATATCTATGCTTTATATTGTGTGCAAACTGGGAAAATATTGTGGATATTGCTCCATTGCAGAATTTACCTTCTAATTATACAAATAAATTGTTTTTTTTTTATTCATTATACTATCAATTTCAATTTGATATACTGTATAGCGCTAAAGGTCGATTCCCCTTTATCTGATGTATACATTTTCCTCACAGTTTATTGGGATAGCCAGTGTTTTGATTATTAGGCTTGCTTGTCTCTTGTGCTGCGATTTAAAATATTTCTACATACATCTCAAGTACATAAAAAAAATAGTACATAATTGGCATGCTCCTAAAACCAACAGGTAGCGACAAACAAACACATTGTTTCTTTTACATTTTGGAGTCTAGCCAACTCCCTATATCTGCTGCAGGATTTTATACTTTGGGTAAATTATGTGGTTAATTACATCTTTTATACTTAAGAATTATATGTATTTCATATTTATTATATTTTTTATTTAAAACTTTTTTTGTTCACTTTATTCATAGCTTAGAATAAGAATTCATACATTTAATACAGTACCATTATAATAATTGAGTAAGTACTGTATCTTGTTAAAATTTCTATACATCTATACATCCAGTGCAACATAATTTGGTTCATGACATTCCTCCTAATCATCACAGACATGAAAATCAAAGCTAAGATAGGAACAAAAATAAAAGCAGAAATAGAAATAGGAACATGGCCGGTGAGACCCAAAATCCATCACCTTATTACCCGATCTCAATTTATATTAATTAGGACATCTTCCATTAGTATTCTTGTTTCGTACCAGTGAGTCTATTGAAAACATTTATGTATCTGTCTTTTCAAGTCAGGTGATAATGAATCTATGTACCCTTCCCATATTGAAAAAATATTTTTGGTGTCTTTTCCTTTGTGTATTAAGGCTACTAGCCAATGCATACGAAAAGCATATAATTTGGCATGAAATATAGACAAGTTTGGAGGATCCGTCTGTGTCCACATTTGTAAAATACTTTTTTGTAGCCACTGCAGAAATAATCAACAGTAATTGTTTACTACTAGACATTCATTTGTTAGATGTTGGAGAAATTCCTAACACTGCCCAATCAGGAGAAAGTGGTAGATGGCTTATAAGATAAATCATAGCAAATTGTCAGAACTTACCCCCAAAATAGGCAATATATGGACAGTACCACATACAACGCATTAATGCAGCTCCTTCCATCCCACACTTTAAACACAGTCTTGAATCAGCCAAACCAATTAAAATATTCGGTTAGGAGAGAGATATCGTTTATGAAATATATTACAAAACATCTCTTTGTACACTGAAGAGGACATAGTACATGTTGAATAACTAAGTGTTAATATTGTGTCTATCGTTATATAAGGAAATATCTGTGTCCAAGCTTGGAGATTTAATCAAATCTAAAGAAGTGTGTAAAACAGTGCTTCTCAAACTGTGTGCCGTTTCACCCTAGGGTGCCTCAGGACACTTGCAGGGGTGCCCTGGGTTGGTGGTCCAGGACGAATTAAAAATTATTTATAGTCAATGTAATAGGCAAAACCAGTGCTGGTTGCTGTCAATCATAAAATATGTGGAAAACAGAATCAAATCTTGTCCCTCACCACACAATTAAACCTAAGGATTACGTATCAACACAATTTAAGTAATTTAATATTTTTTTCTAAATTTCTCAATAAGAAACTTTTGGCCTAGGGGTGCCGTGAAAAAAATTGTGATGCTCTAGTCT
This sequence comes from Pseudophryne corroboree, assembly GCF_028390025.1. NCBI lineage: Eukaryota > Metazoa > Chordata > Amphibia > Anura > Myobatrachidae > Pseudophryne > Pseudophryne corroboree. Next base: position 726,521,120 of record NC_086445.1, read on the forward strand.
AGGCCGTAATTCAAAAAAGTTTGAGAACCACTGGCGTAAAAGTTTATAGTAAAATTAAGTGGCTTTTTTACCCATCAATGGGCGAAATAATAATGTATCTAATGAGTTAGACTAACCATATAGTGTACATTTTCTACATAGTGTCGTGCTTGACATATTGCAAAAAGCTGTGTCTGTGATATAGAATATTTTATTATTATCTCTTGTATACCTAATACAGATTTTGTTTGTGTATCTGTCAATGCTTTTATATTCTTAATACCTTTTATGAGAAAAATGAAAACACCTACTAAAATTTTTGAAAAAAAGAATCTGACTAATAAACAGAAAATTGAAGGTTATTTAATGAAAATGAAATAAATGTTTCATAGAAAAACAAAAATGCATTTGATTAATACAGTGATATTGTTGCAATGCCCTCGATTCATTATACCACACACGGTAATGTCCGTGATACATTATGCCATACTCCACAATGCCTGTGACATACTATGCCACACCGTAATGCCCATAACACATTATGCCCCACAGTAAGACTTCTTATTACTTTTAAATTATATGCTCATTGTCAGGGGTTTTATGCTCTTGGTTCCATGCTCATTGCAGGGGTTTCATGCTTGTTGCTAGAGGTTTAATGCTCTGGGTTCCATGCTCATTTCCAGGGGTTTCATTCTCTGTGTTCCTTGCTTGTCAGGGGTTTCATGCTCTGGGTTCCATGCTTGTTGCCAGGGGTTTCATGTTCTGGTTGTAATGCTCGTTGCCAGGGGTGTAATGCTCATTGCCATGGGTTTCATGCTCTGGGTGTGATGATCATTACCAGGGGTTTCATGCTTCCAGTGTCATGCTCGTTCCCGAGGGTGTAATGCTTGTTGTCATGGGGTAATGCTCATTGTCAAGGGTATCATGCTTGTTGTCAGGGGTTTCATGCTCTGGGTTCCATGTTTGTTGCCAGGGGATTCATGCTCTATGCCAGAGGTTTCATGTTCTTCATTTTATGCTCATTGCCAGGGGTTTCATGCTTTGGGTTTCATGCTCATTGCCAGGGATTTCATGCTCTGGGTGTCATGCTCATTGCCAGGGGTTTCATGGTCTGGGTGTAATGCTCATTGCCAGGGGTTTCCTGCTCTGGGTGTCATGCTCATTGCCAGGGGTGTAATGCTCATTGCCAGTGGTGTAATGCTCATTGTTAGGGGTGTCATAGCAGAAGATGCAGCTTTACAGAAAGCTGCATCTTTTCCCGGCGCTGATCACTCTCTGCACTTCCAGGTAATGCTGTAGTGCTGTGATCCCTATCAGATGCTAGAGATCAAGTATGACCTCTAGCGTCTGCATCCTCTGAGGCGGAGGAGTGCTATCGGTGGGCAGGGGGGACGGGTTAGTCAATTGCGGACTCCTCATTTGGTCGGACAGCAGCAGCTCAAGGGGTCAAGCTACCCAGAATGCGATGGCGAGCTACGTTATACAATTTGTGAAAAGAGGCCTAAGCTTTGAATAAATCCTACACTCCTAATGCTCCTTATTAGAAAAATTTAAACTGTGCGAAGGGTTGGTGACCGCTGCTGTAAAGTAATTTCAAAAGTGCAGTTAGAGCACTTTAGACCATCATATACAATATGAGCACAGTTGGATAGGAGACATGGTAACTATGAGCAAGTTCTGCTTAATGGGGCCATTTAAATCAGTGGAGGAATCCCTTTCCTTTGCAGAGTAGGACCCCAGAGGCTATGGCAGGAGTGATGAAGCCATTGTCTGAAGTGAAGCCAAGCTCCTCATGCTGATCACTCCCCCTGCATCCTCCACTGAATTTGATTAATTTTAGGTACCCCCAACAATGCAATTTTTCATGTGTACCTCTATGACATGGAAGGGAAAATGTGTGATGCTTAAGGTCGTGACAGATATTGCGGCTATTGTGGCATTTTGGGTAATTGAATTGGCCCCAAAATGGTATACGTGTTTGCATTCATATCCAGGTAATGTCAAATGACAGACAGTATTTGATTCTAACCAAAGAATTGTGGTGAGACAACTAGAAATTCCAAAAGGAGGTACCTGTCATGCAGTATTGGGTTAATACACCCCTATTTTAATTGTCACAGGACTCAAGGTCTGCTGGCGAGTTTGGTTGGATACATTGGACTTGAAATGGACATGAACATAGCTTATATTAGGAGCACAGTTTACATACAGTTTTTCTAAGCCCATCCGCCTTCAAACATATTTTAAAGAGCAAGTAAAGCCAGTATTTGACAATAATATACATCAAAGGCTGTATATTACTAAGCTAAATAATGTACATGAAATACCTCTCTACCAAATATATACTGTACATCATAATGTATTTTATCTGTCTGTAGCAGATTGCCTTGTTAGGAAAAGGGGCTCCTCTGAACACATGCAAATAGAGAATAATGGGACTTCTACTGTCACTTTGATTTTCTGAGGTGAAAAGGTGGAGTGTACTTATACACAGTGGATGTGACTTACTGTAACTGTTTCAAGGGTGGGGTTTCATTTGATACAATTTGCAACTCAGAACTGTTGTGAGGAATGGAAAACAATCCACACATTCTGGGGCTGATTTTGAAAAAGATGTGAATGAGATGCATCTCTGTACACAGACAAAAAAAAAAGACACATTTTTGCATACAGTGCATGCGTAGATGTGAAATTATGCCATTCTACATATCACCGTCCTTAGGGATAGAACTTGGTCAGCTCTGTCATTCTGTGAAACTGGGCATTTTTGGGGTGGCAACTGAGCGGTAACCATACAAGCACAGAGGCAGGGATATTGCCAGAACTTTGTGGGCCTCATAGTAACATTTGGAAGGGGCCCCTGTCCCAGTGCTTATAGAGAGACGCCTCTCTGCAGCAGCTGCTAATTTTATGCTCCATAAGAGTGCCCTATTTTATTTTCTGAACCATAGTAGTGACCTAGTTAATGTTATGTTACATTGTAGGGCTGTCAGTACACATTATGTAACACAGTGAACCCAATTCACATTATGCCATACTATTATACTTCCACTTCATATTGTGCCACATTATAGTGCTGCCCCCAGTTCATTTTACAGTATGTCACACTATAATGCCTCCACTTCTTTCTGTGAAACATCACAATGCCCCAGTTCATGTTATGCCACATTACAGTGTCCCAGTTCATATTATTTAACATTATAATGCCCTTCAGTTCATTTTATACTCCATTACAATACAATAAGCAGTCCCAGGGATATAACTAGATATAATGTAGGCACCAAGGCAAACATTTGTAAGTGTCTCTATGTACCTCCCAATGGTTAAAAAAATATTTAACACATGTAAGTTTGACAGGCAAGGTGGGCCCTCTCAGCTCTGGGCCCCATAGCAGCTGAACTCCCTGCACCTATGGTAACTACACTCTTGCACACAGGACCACCCTGACTTGTGGAAGTGTCATGGGAGTGTCAATGGTGGTTCGCATAAAACTGATGAGTAGCATGGGTTTCCACTTGCAGACGCACAAACCACCGCATTAAAATCATGGATTCTAGCATTAGCATAAGGTAGTAAATCTGGTTGTGGTGGCTACCCACACTGGGTGAAATAATCAAATGTCATGGTCTGGTCTGCCAATGCTATGCAGATGATACACAACTGTACCTTTCATTTGCTCCAGGTACTGAGGCCCCAATGACAACTCTAAAAAGCTGTCTAGCTAAGCTCCAGGAGTTGATGAGTGTCAGTTGGCTGTGACTGAATCCTGATTAAACAGAGGTCCTTAAGATAGGTCAAAAGAAAAAACTGCAGCATAGACAACCAACTGGACCTAAGCTTGAATGGTTCAGAATTAGAAAACACTGAACATATGCGTAATCTTGGTGTTGTCCTGGATAGTGGCTTGACACTTAAACATCAGGTATCAGCCACAATCAAATCCTTATTCTTTTATCTGAGGAACATAGCCAGAATCAAGCACTTAACTCCCTCAGAATATCTATCCCTGATTCATTCTCTCTCTCTCTCTCTCTCTCTCTCTCTCTCTCTGATGTGCTCTCACTCTCTCCCTGACGCTTTCTCTCTCCCTGACACCCTCTCTCTCTCCCACTCACTCCTCACATTTTCTGTCTCTCCCCTCTCTCACTTGCACCCCTCTTTATCTCCCTGATGCACACAGAAACAGAAAATGCATTTGCACCATTTGCAATGCAATTGGTGCAAATGCATTTTCTTTTTTTTGTGTGCAGGGTACATTTTGTCTGTTTTTGCATGAAGAAAAAAGGTATTGGGCACCTTTGTTTTACACTGAAATTTAGAATTAAGCTTGGTTACACTCTAACCCAACTTTAAATCTCTTTGCACGTTTTGGAGTGGAGAGAGGTTGAAGTCAGAGAGGCCAGATTGGAGGATGTTAAAGCAGTCCAGTCTGGATAGGATCAATGAGTGAATAAGGGTCTTAGTTGGATCCATGTTGAGAAATGTTCTGATCCTGGAAACATTTCTGAGATGGAAACTGCAGTAATGCAAAAGGTATTGATTGTGTGGTATGAAGGAGAGGGAGGAGTCAAGGCTAACTACAATACAACACACTTGGGGGCTGGAGGAAATGGTTGTTCTGTCAATAGATAATTAAATTGTGGGAGGTGAGGTTATGCGGGAGGGAGGGAAGATGATCAGCTCAGTCTTAGACATGCTAAGTTTAAGAAAGTGCTGGGACAGCAAGGAGGAAATAGCAGAGATATGGATTGGAGATATGAGTGAGAAGAGAGGGGGAAATATCAATGGAGGAGAGGTAGATCTGAGTGTCATTGGTGTATAGATGATATTGAAAATGAAAAGAGCTGATGAGCTCGACTAAAAAGGATGTATAGAGATAGAATAGGAATGGTTCTACAACAGACCTTTGAGGAACACTTTATGTTAGTGTCAGTGGGGGTTGTCGGCATGAGAGGAAATGAAGACAGAATAGTCAGAGAAGTAGGAGGACAGATAGGCAGCATCATGCAGACCAAGGGAGTGTAGAATTTGCAAGAAGAGAGGGTGGACCAGAGTATAAAAAGCAGCAGTGAGGTCCAGGAGAATGAGCAGATAGAAGTGGGCCATTGATTTGGTAGGAATGAGGTAATTGCTGAGTTTTCTAAGGGTAGTTTCAATGGAGTAGAGAGGATGGAAGCCAGACGGAAGTGAGTTAAGGAGGAAGTAGGAGGAATTAAAGGTGCTAAGGTGGTTGTAGACAGTATGCTCAAGAAGTTTGCTGGCAAATGGGAGGAGAGAGATGGGGTAGTTGGAGAGAGTGTTAAGATCATGGGTGGGTTTTTTAAGAACAGATGAGACAAGGGCATGCTTGAATGCAGACAATGCCTGATGAGAGAGAGAAATTGAAGAGATGGGCAAGATGGGAACAGGTAACAGGAGAGAAGTATTGGGCTAAGCAGGAGGGGATAGGGGCAAGTAGTGATGTGGAAGGGGGGAGGAGTGGATGAGGGACATGATTTCATCTTCAAATACAGTACAGAAAGCAGTCAAAGTTCATAAGATGGATAGGAATGGGTGGGCTACGAAAGGAGGGGGTGAGGTTCTGGTGGGAGGCAATATCCTGATGGATGAAGTCAATTTTAGATGTGTAGTGGGTGTCAAAGTTAAGGGCATAGAGTGAGGAAAGTAGTGCCAGTTTCTTCTTGCATTCCTGCCTCCTGAATGATTGATTGATTGATTGATTGATAGTCACTGGCAAATAAGCAGCCCTATTGAAAGACCCTTGATCTGATGATCCTACAGCTCCTCCTTTATTAATGAATCCTCTTCGCCTCATATCATCCATCCTGAGCTGGAGCATCCTGAAATGATGAGTGGGTGCTGCTATTTTCTACTCCCCTGCAATAGTAGCCAGCACTACTGCTAACACATCTAGGACCTCCTCACCTGAAGCATACAAACATTTATATCCCATCTCATGTCTCACACAGTGCACATAGAAAAAATGTACAGTACAGTAGATGGTTACAAAGGTTTGTGCTAATAAAAATGTAACCTGCTGTCACAATCATGCCCACACTGAGAACTCCTTCCAAGTTGGGCGGTTGTTATGTTGGTGGTTTACAAATTATCCTAACAATACAAAATTTCGGACTGCCACGACCAAGGGAATTCTGGGAAGTAACTCATCCCACAGTGGCCCTTCAGTTCCGCTTATAGTATATTCACTTTAAAAACAGTAGTATGTGCCTCACAAGGCTGTAGGTCTAAGAACACAGACTGACTAGATACAGGTATTAGGTTTTAATTTAATAAATAACTTCAACGTTTACAGGATTACATAGAGTACTTGATTATTTAAAAACTCACACAGATTACAGACAATTTTAAAGAAAATTAAAAGGATACAAACACAGTTCAAGTTTCACTTTTCGGAAATCGAGCAATGCTTCCAGTAAGGACTCTCCTGCTATAAGTTGGACATCCTCACCATGTGACTACCTTAAGCGAATAACAATGAATCAACTACAGAAACAATTTTCTGCCAGCATTGCTCCTTGCCACACACGCCCAACATCAGGATGGGTATGGGTCGTTGGGTCGACTCAACCTAGGTCGACCACTGAAGGTCGACATGGGCATTAGGTCGACATGGGGATTTGGTCGACATGTACTAGGTCAACAGGTGAAAAGGTTGACATGAGTTTTTTTACATTTTTTGGTGTCGTTTTCTTTGTAAAATGACGGGGAACCCCAATTAGTGCACCGTGTCCCCTCGCATGGCTTTCTTTGCTCGCCATGCTTTGGCCAAGGTGCTTTGCTTCGCTCGGCACAGGTTACCATTCCAATCATAGTCCACGTGGATCGTCAGGTATGGATAAATCACAAAAAATATTTTAAAAACCCTCATGTCGACCTTTTGACCTGTCGACCTAGTACATGTTGACCTAATGACCATGTCGATTTATTGACCATGTTGACCTAATGCATGATGACCTTCAGTGGTTGACCTAATGACTGTCGACCTAAGCTGTGTCAACCTAACGGCCGTATCCCATCAGTATTTATCCCTTTCAATATCAGAATTGATTCTTTTTGGTCTATGTGTCTGAAGGTTGTTTGTGTGCTCATAACCCAGGATTTCTCTGTAAGACCAGCAGGGTCTTTTATTACTTGTTTCATAGAGTTCCTGTTTAATGTAGGCGGTTCAGTCACCTGGCATGTTAATTACAGAATCTCAAATTGCCATACTGTTTTGAAAATAAAATTTTCCATACAGAATATACATTAAAACATCACACAATTTAAACAATACCATTTGTTAATATGCCCATTCCAATATGAAATGGACTTTGGGCCTAATTCAGAGTTGATCGCAGCAGCAATTTTGTTAGCAGTTGGGCAAAACCAGGGTGGTAATTCCAAGTTGGTCGCAGCAGGATTTTTTTTTAGCAGTTGGGCAAAACCATGTGCACTGCAGGGGAGCATCTACCAATATATATGTGCATTGCAGGGGAGGCAGATATAACATGTGCAGAGAGGGTTAGATTTGGGTGTGGTGTGTTCAATCTGCAATCTAATTTGCAGTGTAAAAATAAAGCAGCCAGTATTTACCCTGCACAGAAATAGAATAACCCACCCAAATCTAACTCTATCTGCACATGTTATATCTGCCTCCCCTGCAGTGCACATGGTGGGTGGTATTCATGTGACCGCCGGTCACCTGACCGACAGTCACATGACCTCTTCCACGAGCCCGACGGCTCACTTTCCCGATGGTCGGCATGCCGACCAACAGGGACTATTTCCACTCGTGGGTGTCCACGACACCCATAGAGTGGGAATAGAACCCGTGGCGACCGCAGGTCGCCACCGAGCCCGCAGCGTAGCGAGCGCAGCGAGCCCGCAAGGGGCTTGCTGCACTCGCCCCTCCCCGCCGGGATCCCGGCGTCGGTATGCTGCCGGGATCCCGGCGTCGGTAAGCTGACCGGCGGTCAGGAGACCGCCGGTCAGCCATACTACACCCCACATGGTTTTGCCCAACTGCTAAAAAAAATCCTGCTGCGATCAACTTGGAATTACCCCCCATGTGCACTGCAGGGGGGACAGACATAGGTGTGCGCAGCTGATTTTATTAGAGGGTGCACCGCCGGAGGGGCGTGTCTAGCACCGCCTTTTGGGCGTGTCTAGCACTGCCCTGGGACATGTCTAGCACTATTTCACATTCCCTCAGTAAAATCACATAGCTTAATCTAATTTCTCCCTAGTTCTTTATAAAGTAAATATAATCCACCCCAGAGAAATAAAATATAATAGTGCGTCCATCAGCTGGTACTGACTTCCTGCTATGGCATAACCCTTAGTCCTAGCTGCCACTGCACCCTATTGCTGCTTACACTTCCTCAACCTATCCCTGACCCAGTGGCGGGACTAGAGAGTGGTGAGCCTAGGTGCATATATATTCCTCTCCCTGCCACACACCCTACCCATTGCACCCCCCAGCACCAACACCCTGGTTTTGAGTGGGCCACTCTGAAAAGTATGGGAGATTTAGGGGGGCGAACATTTGGGTTTTAATATAACACAAGTAAAGTTTAAAATTTACATATGTGCCATCAGAACCCTCGTTGGCAGGACACCAGCATTTGTCACACATGTCCCCATGCTCACCAGTTAACCCTTATTCACATTATGCCACACAGTATGAGACAAAATTCACATTACGCCACACGGTATGAGTGGAAATTCACATTACGCCACATGGTATAAGCGAAAATTTACATTACGCCACACGGTATGAGCCGAATTCACATTATGCCACATAGTATGAGCCAGATACAGATTACGCCACACAGTATGAGTGGAAATTCACATTACGCCACACGGTATGAGCCGAATTCACATTATGCCACATGGTATGCCCCAGCAGGGCAGGATACCCTTAAAGGAAACTACTAATAAACAGCTAATATATTTTTATAACCCTTCTTTTCTTTAATTTTTTTTTCCGGAGTACACTTAAAGATCCTATATACTTTTTTTTTTTTTTTTTGTATATGTATACAAAGTCAAACAGACAGTATGTATATTGCCCCTGGCTGGCCCCTGTCTTTCCTCTACAGGAGCAGGCTCAGTTAACTTACTTTAGTCACTGACTGAGCGGTGACAGTTACTTTCTCAGTCTCAGCTGAACCGTCTGCTGAGCTGAATTTGTCCTCGGGTCCGTGACTCCTCCTGATTGAAAGGAATGCTGTGCGGCTGTGGTGGCACTCAATGGAGAGAGAGCGGGAAGGGTGGGTGGCATGACCTCCTGTCACACCGCGTAGCGGAGCTGGGAGGAGGTTTTTTCTTCAGTCATTCACCCACTGCCGAGTGTAGTCGCGCTGGTCAGTCCCATCCCAGACAATCAGTCCGTCCTGACTGTGCGGTGGGGCAGGGCAGGGTGGCGCAGCAGGAGAGGGAGGAGGAACAGGCATGGAGCATCAGACGATCACTGTGCTGCAGGCGTGCAGGGGGTGCCGGACATTAGGGGGTGCCTGTGCGCACCAGGCACCCCCCGTGCGCACGCCTATGGGGACAGATATAACATGTGCAGAGAGAGTTAGATTTGGCTGGGGTGTGTTCAAACTGAAACCTAAATTGCAGTGTAAAAAGGAAGCAGCCAGTATTTACCCTGCACAGAAACAAAATAACCCACCCAAATCTAACTCTCTCTGCAAATGTTATATCTGCCACACCTGCAGTGCACATGGGGGGTCATTCCGACCAGTTTGCACGCAGTGGTTCATCGCTTCTGTGCGAACTGGTCAGAAATGCGCATGCGTGGCACCCGCAATGCGCATGCGAGTCGTTGCCCAGCGACAGCCGTTGCCAGGCAATGACCAGAAGAAAGAAGAAAGTGATCGCTGGCGCGATCGCATGAAGATTGACAGCGGAAAGGCGTTCCCGGGCAGATACTCACAGTTTTCCAGGCATGGAGATCCGAACGCAGGCGTGTCCAGGCGTTTGGAGGGCAGTTGTCTGACGTCAATTCCGGGACCCGCATCGCTGGATCCATCGCACAGGGTAAGTAACTGCAGGGTTGGTCTTGTTCTGCTCAAAACTTTTTTAGCATAGCAGGGCTGCACAAGCGATCGCAGCCCTGCTATGCTAAAATACACTCCCCCATAGGTGGCGTCTAGTTGATTGCACGAGCAACAAAAAGTTGCTACGTGTGATCAACTCGGAATGACCCCCATGGTTTTGCCCAACTGCTAACAAATTTGCTGCTACGATCAACTCTGAATTACCCACTTTATCACTACACATTTATATTAAAGATGCACTTTTTTTTAGTCAATTTTAAGCTATTTTAGAGAAAAATATAGGTTATTATTTTTTGATGGAAGGGTACCAACACATTTGTCCATGTCTTCTAGTTCTTATATTTTTAGAATCAGGGCAGTTGATGAAAATAAAATTCTAACAAGGAGACAAGTGCCCATTAGACCTGTTGAGGATTCAGCACATCTCAATGGAAGATTCACCAACTTTCAAGTAGATCTGGGCCCTCATTCCGAGTTGATCGCTTGCTAGCTGCTTTTAGCAGCATTGCACACGCTAGGCCGCCACCCTCTGGGAGTGTATTTTAGCATAGCAGAATTGCGAACGACAGATTAGCAAAACTGCTACTAAATAATTCTTTGCAGTTTCTGAGTAGCTGCAGACCTACTCATAGATTGCAATCAGCTCAGTCCGTTTAGTTCCTGGTTTGACGTCACAAACACGCCCTGTGTTCGGCCAGCCACTCCCCCATTTCTCCAGACACTCCCGCGTTTTTCCCTGACACTCCTGCGTTTTTTAGCACACTCCCGGAAAACGCTCAGTTTGTTACCACCCAGAAACGCCACTTTCCTGTCAATCACACACCGATCAGCAGTGCGACTGAAAAGCTCCGCTGAAGCCACAGCAAAACTGCTAAGTTTTTAGTAAAATAACTAAGCGCATGCGCGCTGCGTACCATGCGCATGCGCATTTAGCAGCAAATCGCAGCATAGCGAAAATCGGCAATGAGCAAACAACTCGGAATGACCACCCTGGTGACTTGGGTGTTTTAGAATTAAAGCTGCATGAAAATCATCTTTTAAGAACTGAAATATTTTAGAGGTTTACATATCCAAAAATCCGATATCCAAATATTCAGAAATCCAAAATTAGTTTAGCGTGACTGATATAGTGACACTTTTGCTTTCTGGTGGTTCAGTGTACACAAACTTTCTGCACAAAATTATTTAAAATATTGTATAAAGTTGTTTGTATAAGGTGTTTATGAAACATAAATACATTTCGTGTTTAGACTTGGGTCCCATTCCCAAGATATCTCATTAAGGTATGCAAGTTTTCCAAAATATGGAAAAATCCAATATCCAAATACTTCTTGTGCCAAGCATTTCGGATATTGTATACTCAACCTGTACCACTTAAGGTAAGTTAGAGCCATAATGTGAGTCATTTTTATGATTTGTAAAGGAAATCATTAATGATAATACTACATTAAGAACTTTTTCAGGAAGCATTGCATAGATTTCATACCACTTGGTTTAGGCCATTAAAGAAATGTTGAAATTAACTACAATTTCAAAAAGAACCAACTTTTGACACAGAGAAAAGTAGATTTGATTTCATCAACCAAGTACTGAAGAACACCAACAAGCCATCTTGCTGGAGATCCAGTTTTTTACTGGTAGCTGTTATTGATGCCAACCTAAACCTAAATCTTTCTCTTTCCCTGAAGGATCCCATTTCATCTATATATATTAAAGGCAAAAAAGAGATTGACTCACTGATTGACTCATCACGAAATCTCTTAAACCACAACGACTACAATCTTGAAACTTGTATTTTCTAGCATAACTCTGGAATGCCTGTAGCAATTTACACCAAACTTGGTACACATATGACTTACAATCTGGGAACAAACACTTGGGGGAACAAACACACCCCTAACACCCCTAGGGGTGGGACAGCAGCACACAGTATTTCAGCAGACAGCATAACTATGGAATGCCTGCAGCAATTTATACCAAACCTGTTACACAGATGATTTACAATCTGGGAGCAAACACTGTGGGGCTAAAACACCCCTAGGGGATGGACAGCAGCACAGAGTATTGCAGGAGATAGCATAACTATGGAATGCCTGGACCAATTTACACTAAACTAGGTACACATATGACTTACAATCTGGGAACAAACACTGGGGGCAACACACCCCTATCAGCCTTAGAGGGGGGGGGGGGGGGACTGCAGAAGAGTATATCAGTAGACAGCATAACCCTGGAATGCCTGGACCAATTTACACTAAACTTGGTACACATATGACTTACAATCTGGGACAAACACTGTGGGGGTCAGACACCCCTCGCACCCCTAGGGGGTGAGGCAGCAGCACACAGTATTTCAGCAGACAGCATAACTCAGCATAACTCTGGAATGCCTGCACCAATTTTCACCAAATTTGGTACACAGATGATTTACAATCTGGGAACAAACACTGTGGGGATTAAACACCCCTAGCACCACAGTGCTCCACAGTGCCAGATACACAGTGCCCCACAGTGCCAGATACACAGTGCCCCACAGTGCCAGATACACAGTGTCCCACAGTGCCAGATACACAGTACCTCACAGTGCCAGATACACAGTGTACCACAGTGCCAGATACACAGTACCCCACAGTGCCAGATTCACAGTGCCCCACAGTGCCAGATACACAGTGCCCCAAAGTGCCAGATACACAGTGCCCCACAGTGCCAGATACACAGTACTCTACAGTGCTAGATACATATTGACCCACAGTGCCATATACACTGCCTTCCACACACACATACACATAAATACACACACAGATACACACACACACATGTACTGTATATACACATATACATAGACACACACACACATACACATACACACAGATACACACACACAATATTCTCACTCACGCTCCTTCAACATACCATCTGGCTGGCTGGATTTGTAGCAGTTTCTGTCCTCTTCAGCCTGGTCCCATGTAGCTCTGCCCCTCGGCACCATGTAACTCTGCCCCCTTTTCAGACAGAGCCCAGGAGACGGACGGACACTGCAGGGGTGAAGGGGGAAGCTTCAAGCTGCCGGCGCCGCTGCTTGTCAGACGGTGTGACAGGCACAGCAGCCGGCAGCAGGGATGCAGGCCCAGGTGCAGCAGCAGGGATGCAGAGCAGGGAGAGCGCCTCTCCACTCTGGTGCCTACCTGCTTTGAATCCCTTTGCTGAGCGGGTAGCGTCGGGCCTGGGGAGGAGCATAGTCCCCAGCAGCACACAGTATATTAGGTGATGCATAATATGTCAGGGAGGACAGGGCTGCATGTGACAGGGAAAGTGACATGATGTGAGGAGGGGAATAGAGGTAGCACGAACCCACACACTGAGAGTTATATAGTGGAAGTAGCAGGGTCCACCAGCAGCACAGAGTATATCAGGTGATGCAAACTGTAAATAAATCTATAATTTCACAGGGGCACTGACATGATGTGAGGAGGGGAATGGGGGCAGCAAAAAGCCAGAGTTGTATAGTGGGAAGAGCAGGATCCCTTGGGTAACCAAAAAGGGGTCCGAACACTACACAAACTGGGTCAGGGAAGCAAGATATGCCTATATACTAAATCTCCAACCAACGTAAATTAAAGAACAACTATAATTCTAATTTACCATCTTCATCCCGTAGCGAAGCACGTGTATTCAGCTAGTCTTCTATAATAAGCACTTTAATCAATAGCTGCAATGTGAAAAGACATCTTCGCAAGAACTAGTGAATCCAGTTCTTTTGAGTCATAACATATTTAATGAAGTTGTTAGCATCTCCTGGATCCAAGTTGGATCGGGGGCATCGAGTGGGGCGAGGGGGGGGGGGGTTACTGATTACTTCGGCACGTCCCTGCTGCATGGGGCCCTCAGGTGCCTTGGCTTTGGTAGCTGCAGAGGGTGACAATCTTGCAGCATATAGTATTTCACAATGATTTTATTAGAAGGGTGTGTGGCACCTTCAGTACCCTGATCAAAACTCAGAGAATTTCCAGCAGCATATACTGCTGCATCTTTGTATAGTTTTGATCAGAGAGGTGCAGAAAAGATAGGCACTGTCTCACCTGCCATAGACTTTTTACTCCAGAATTTTTACTATAACAATGATTAGAACAATACAAATAAGATATTTCTAATATATTCTTTGTATTTCTTATACTTTATATTGTTAGAACTCTGGTTTATATGTTAGTATGACAGGAAAGGCTCTGCCTCCCCTGCCTTACCCCACTGCACGTCACTGATCTGTACATATATATGTATAAATAATGCCTCTGTGACTTCAGTATGTGCTAATGTACAGTATAGGAGGTAATAATGCCTCTGTGACTTCAATATGTGCTAATGTACAGTATAGGAGGTAATAATGCCTCTGTGACTTCAGTATGTGCTAATGTACAGTATAGGAGGTAATAATGCCTCTGTGACTTCAATATGTGCTAATGTACAGTATAGGAGGTAATAATGCCTCTGTGACTTCAGTATGTGCTAATGTACAGTATAGGAGGTAATAATGCCTCTGTGACTTCAATATGTGCTAATGTACAGTATAGGAGGTAATAATGCCTCTGTGACTTCAATATGTGCTAATGTACAGTATAGGAGGTAATAATGCCTCTGTGACTTCAGTATGTGCTAATGTACAGTATAGGAGGTAATAATGCCTCTGTGACTTCAATATGTGCTAATGTACAGTATAGGAGGTAATAATGCCTCTGTGACTTCAGTATGTGCTAATGTACAGTATAGGAGGTAATAATGCCTCTGTGACTTCAGTATGTGCTAATGTACAGTATAGGAGGTAATAATGCCTCTGTGACTTCAATATGTGCTAATGTACAGTATAGGAGGTAATAATGCCTCTGTGACTTCAATATGTGCTAATGTACAGTATAGGAGGTAATAATGCCTCTGTGACTTCAGTATGTGCTAATGTACAGTATAGGAGGTAATAATGCCTCTGTGACCTTAGTGGCTAATGCCACTATTCTGAATAGTTTGCATTAATGCCTCTATCATCTCAGAACTTATATCTGTATATTCTCCAAGTATGCCCCTGTGACCTTAGAATTTACTACTGAATAGTTTGCAATAATGCCTCTGTGACATCACTACTAACTGCTGTATCACCTGCAAAAATCCCTGTGTAACTCAGTATTTATTACTCGATATGTTGCAATGATGGCACTGCGACCTTAGTGCTTAATACTGAATAGACTGGAATAATGCATCTGTGACCTCACTGCTTACTTCTTTATAGGTTGCAATAAAAGACTCTGTGACCTCAGTGCTTAATTCTGTATAGGCTAAAGTCTCTGCAACCTCTGTACTTACTACTGAATATGTTGCAGTAATTATAATGCCTCTGTGACCTCAGTATTAACTGTTGTAGAGACTACACTTATGCATTTGTAACACCAGGTCTTACTATGGTATGGACTGCAATACCGGCTCAGCTGCTTTATATAGACTGCAATACTGCCTCTGCAACCTCAGTATTTATTACAGAATAGGTTGCAATAATGTCTTTTCACACCACACAAATAACCTGGTATTGACTCAGTATATTGCCAGGTTGACACAGGTCGCTGTCCGGTGTGAAAGGGCCATGTCCGAATTCCCGACCCGCCTGACCCGGTAATTCAACCCAGTAATAAAGCAGTGTTATTCCCGGGTTGAATACCGGGTCAGTGGCAGCGTGAAAGTGCTCCGAGGTCGATGCGACCCGGGACCCGTTCACTACGTAGGGTTTGGCGGCGCGGAGATGAGCTCATCTCCCAGCGCCGCCTCCGCCCCTGCTGCCGGCTCCGCCCCCTGCCGCTATGGCAACCGGCCTGGCATAATGCCAATTCAGGAAGCCAACAGTTAGGGTCCAATGCCAGATCCCAATACTGTCTTTGTGATCTCAGTACTTACTACTCAATAGTTTGTAATAATGGGATGCAGTTAATCTCGGTCAGGATACCGATGCCGAAGTCCTGACATCCGACAGCCGGAATCCCGGCACACAGGGGCCAGTCCTACTCGTGGGTGTCCACGACACCCATAGAGTTGTGAATAGATCCTGTGGCTCTTAGCACTTGCCCCACTGCCGGCATTCTGGCATCTGGGATGCTGCTGTCGGGATACTGACAGCCGGCATACCCTGTCCACCGGGAATACGTATATATTCCATAATAATAAATCTGTGACCTCAGTGTGTACATCTGTATAGGCTGCAATAATGTCTCAGTAGTTACTGCTGTGATGGCTGAAATAACGCCTTTGTGACCTAAGTATAAACTTCAATATTATTTGCAATAATGTTTCTGTGACATCAGTACTTACTACTGTATAATCTGCAATAATGCCTCTGTGACCTTAGTTTCTACTAGTGATGTGCACCGGAAATTTTTCGGGTTTTGTGTTTTGGTTTTGGATTCGGTTCCGCGGCCGTGTTTTGGATTCGGACGTGTTTTGGCAAAACCTCCCTGAAATTTTTTTGTCGGATTCGGGTGTGTTTTGGATTCAAAAACAGCTTAAATCATAGAATTTGGGGGTCATTTTTATCCCATAGTATTATTAACCTCAATAACCATAATTTCCACTCATTTCCAGTCTATTCTGAATACCTCACACCTCACAATATTATTTTTAGTCCTAAAATTTGCACCGAGGTCGCTGGATGACTAAGCTAAGCGACCCAAGTGGCCGACACAAACACCTGGCCCATCTAGGAGTGGCACTGCAGTGTCAGACAGGATGGCCGATTTAAAAAATAGTCCCCAAACAGCACATGATGCAAAGAAAGAAAGAGGTGCACCAAGGTTGGCTGGATAGCTAAGCTAAGCGACCCAAGTGGCCGACACAAACACCTGGCCCACCTAGGAGTGGCACTGCAGTTTTGAGGATGAGTGCTTCCATCCTCATGTGAATCTGAACCACTAGCCATGACCATAGGCCAGGGCCTCAGCCGTTCCTTGCCACTCTGTGTCGTAAATGGCATATTGGCAAATATACGCTTCTCATCAGATACTTTTAATTTTGATTTTTGGGTCATTTTACTGAACTTTTGTAGTATACTTGACGACACAGAGATAGAGCAATGGACTACTGTACCGTACTGCTATATATATACTATATGGAGTAGTGATGAGCGGGTTCGGTTCCTCGAAATCTGAACCCCCCAAATGAATACGAATCTCGCGAGAATCCGACAGCGGGATTATGACTTTCGGGCGCGTTCGGGGTAACCGAGCAAGGCGGGAAGATCCGAGTCTGCCTCGGACCCGTGTAAAATGGGTGAAGTTCGGGTGGGTTCGGATTTCGAGGAACCGAACCCGCCCATCACTAGTTTCTACTACTGAAAAGGTTGTAATTATGCCTCTGTGACTTCATACTGACTACTATGTATATAGGCTGTAATAATGATGTTGTGACATCAGTGTTTACTGCTTTATATGCTTCAGTAATGCATCTGTGACATCAGTACGTACTAATGAATAGGCTGCAATCATTTCTCTGTTACCTCAGTATCTATTACTGAAGAGTTTGCAATAATGCCTCTGTTACCCGAGTACTTACATCTGTAGAGACTACAATAATGCCTGTTACCCGAGTACTTACATCTGTATAGACTACAATAATGCCTCTGTTACCCCAGCACTTACATCTATATAAGGGATACATATGATATCCCGGGAGATGGGATGCTGCCTAAAACTATACCGATAGAGGAATCTTGCTGGCTCGCTGCGCTCCCCATGCATTGGGCCCAGTGGCTCGCTTCGCTGGTCACAAGATCTATTCCCACTCAGTTGGTGGAGTGGACCCACCAACCGAGTAGGAATACTGGGCGGGTGTCAGGACTTCATATGTCAGTAAAATGCCGGCTGTCAGGATTTTGGCGTCGGTCTCCTGAATGCCGGGATCCCGACTGCATACCCTATATAGGCTGCAATAATGCTATTAAGACCTCAGAAGCCATTGTAATACAGGGGAATTAACTGTTAGAACATGCAATCAATCAACAGGTAGTATACAAGGAGAGAAGTAGCTCTTGAAATTGAGATATGTGTGTGGCAAATGCTGTGTGTCAATTTGGATGAAATTTAGTTAGTACTGGTTTTCTAGAGTGGCATAGCAATAGCCCCCGCATACTCCACGGTGGATTGGAGGCATTGGGTGGCATGTGGGCACTGGGGGTCTGTGGGGGGCTATTGCTACGTCACTTCTTGGACCTGGTGATATTTGTCTGCGGACCTGTCCATAGACAAACACGGGGGGGGGGGGGATTTCTGGCTGCCTCCCCCCTCTTGGTAAGTGGCTCAAATTATGACAATTGTAATGGTATATAAAATGATTACTAGAGCTGCCACCACATCATTTAGTTTAAGGTACAGGGTCCAGAGTAGAGCTGCTGCACATGCCCAGTGGTAGCAGCTTCTTCTACCAAGTTTGCTGTGTATGTGGATCTGAGTCCTCAGTCAGTGCACTGGACCAGAGAATAGCTACAAGGAAGAAGAGACAGAGCCTCATCATGAGGTGGGAGAATGTGTGCTTAGAAAAGGCAGTACTAGATCTATTATGCTTGTGTATTTATTTATTTATTTATTTATTTACAAGGGTTGTTTTCCTCACCATTTGTTTATATTATTTAAATGTTTGATGCAGCCTATACTATAGACCATCTATAGTGTTAAATATTAATACTGTATTCTGTACACTATCTAGTGTATATAATGACCAATGTTTATATTAATGTCCAGGGTCATTACCAGGTTCATCTACCGCTCCTCCAGACTTCTGCACTTACTCCAATCTTCCGCAGAGTGGGAGATTATGGACTGCATTTGGAAATGGTCATGCTCGTTTCCAAGGGTGTAATGCTTGTTGTCATGGGGTAATACTCATTGTCAAGGGTATCATGCTTGTTGTCAGGGGTTTCATGCTCTGGGTTCCATGCTTGTTGCCAGGGGACTCATGCTCTATGCCAGAGGTTTCATGTTCTTCATTTTATGCTCATTGCCAGGGGTTTCATGCTTTGGGTTTCATGCTCATTGCCAGGGATTTCATGCTCTGGGTGTCATACTCATTGCCAGGGGTTTCATGGTCTGGGTGTAATGCTCATTACCAGGGGTTTCCTGCTCTGGGTGTCATGCTCGTTGCCAGGGGTGTAATGCTCATTGCCGGGTGTGATATGCTCATTGCCAGGGGTTTCCTGCTCTGGGTGTCATGCTCATTGCCAGGGGTGTAATGCTCATTGCCAGTGGTGTAATGCTCATTGTTAGGGGTGTCATAGCAGAAGATGCAGCTTTACAGAAAGCTGCATCTTTTCCCGGCGCTGATCACTCTCTGCACTTCCAGGTAACGCTGTAGTGCTGTGATCCCTATCAGATGCTAGAGATCAAGTATGACCTCTAGCGTCTGCATCCTCTGAGGCGGAGGAGTGCTATGGGTGGGCAGGGGGGACGGGTTAGTCAATTGCGGACCCCTCATTTGGTCGGACAGCAGCAGCTCAAGGGGTCAAGCTACCCAGAATGTGATGGCGAGCTACGTTATACAATTTGTGAAAAGAGGCCTAAGCTTTGAATAAATCCTATACTCCTAATGCTCCTTATTAGAAAAATGTAAACTGTGTGAAGGGTTGGTGACCGCTGCTGTAAAGTAATTTCAAACGTGCAGCTAGAGCACTTTAGACCATCATATACAATATGAGCACAGTTGGATAGGAGACATGGTAACTATGAGCAAGTTCTGCTTAATGGGGCCATTTAAATCAGTGGAGGAATCCCTTTCCTTTGCAGAGTAGGATCCCAGAGGCTATGGCAGGAGTGATGAAGCCATTGTCTGAAGTGAAGCCAAGCTCCTCATGCTGATCACTCCCCCTGCATCCTCCACTGAATTTGATTAATTTTAGGAACCCCCAACAATGCAATTTTTCATGTGTACCTCTATGACATGGAAGGGAAAATATGTGATGCTGAAGGTCGTGACAGATATTGCGGCATTTTGGGTAATTGAATTGGCCCCAAAATGGTATACGTGTTTGCATTCATATCCAGGTAATGTCAAATGACAGACAGTATTTGATTCTAACCAAAGAATTGTGGTGAGACAACTAGAAATTCCAAAAGGAGGTACCTGTCATGCAGTATTGGGTTAATAATACACCCCTATTTTAATTGTCACAGGACTCAAGGTCTGCTGGCGAGTTTGGTTGGATACATTGGACTTGAAATGGACATGAACATAGCTTATATTAGGAGCACAGTTTACATACAGTTTTTCTAAGCCCATCCGCCTTCAAACATATTTTAAAGAGCAAGTAAAGCCAGTATTTGACAATAATATACATCAAAGGCTGTATATTACTAAGCTAAATAATGTACATGAAATACCTCTCTACCAAATATATACTGTACATCATAATGTATTTTATCTGTCTGTAGCAGATTGCCTTGTTAGGAAAAGGGGCTCCTCTAAACACATGCAAATAGAGAATAATGGGACTTCTACTGTCACTTTGATTTTCTGAGGTGAAAAGGTGGAGTGTACTTATACACAGTGGATGTGACTTACTGTAACTGTTTCAAGGGTGGGGATTCATTTGATACAATTTGCAACTCAGAACTGTTGTGAGGAATGGAAAACAATCCACACATTCTGGGGCTGATTCTGAAAAAGATGTGAATGAGATGCATCTCTGTACACAGACAAAAAAAAAAAGGACACATTTTTGCATACAGTGCATGTGTAGATGTGAAATTATGCCATTCTACATATCACCATCCTTAGGGATGGAACTTGGTCAGCTCTGTCATTCTGTGAAACTGGGCATTTTTGGGGTGGCAACTGAGCGGTAACCATACAAGCACAGAGGCAGGGATATTGCCAGAACTTTGTGGGCCTCATAGTAACATTTGAAAGGGGCCCCTGTCCCAGTTCTTATAGAGAGACGCCTCTCTGCAGCAGCTGCTAATTTTATGCTCCATAAGAGTGCCCTATTTAATTTTCTGAACCATAGTAGTGACCTAGTTAATGTTATGTTACATTGTAGGGCTGTCAGTACACATTATGTAACACAGTGAACCCAATTCACATTATGCCATACTATTATACTTCCACTTCATATTGTGCCACATTATAGTGCCGCCCCCAGTTCATTTTACTGTATGTCACACTATAATGCCTCCACTTCTTTCTGTGAAACATCACAATGCCCCAGTTCATGTTATGCCACATTACATTGTCCCAGTTCATATTATTTAACATTATAATGCCCTCCAGTTCATTTTATACTCCATTACAATACAATAAGCAGTCCCAGGGATATAACTAGATATAATGTAGGCACCAAGGCAAACATTTGTAAGTGTCTCTATGTACCTCCCAATGGTTAAAAAAATATATAACACATGCAAGTTTGCCAGGCAAGGTGGGCCCCTCTCAGCTCTGGGCCCCATAGCAGCTGAACTCCCTGCACCTATGGTAACTACACTCTTGCACACAGGACCACCCTGACTTGTGGAAGTGTCATGGGAGTGTCGTGGGAGTGTCAATGGTGGTTCGCATAAAACTGATGAGTAGCATGCCACTTGCAGACGCACAAACCACCGCATTAAAATCATGGATTCTAGCATTAGCATAAGGTAGTAAATCAGGTTGTGGTGGCTACCCACACCGGGTGAAATTATCAAATGTCATGGTCTGGTCTGCCAATGCTATGCAGATGATACACAACTGTACCTTTCCTTTGCTCCAGGTACTGAGGACCCAATGACAACTCTAAAAAGCTGTCTAGCTAAGCTCCAGGAGTTGATGAGTGCCAGTTGGCTGTGACTGAATCCTGATTAAACAGAGGTCCTTAAGATAGGTCAAAAGAAAAAACTGCAGCATAGACAACCAACTGGACCTAAGCTTGAACGGTTCAGAATTAGAAAACACTGAACATATGCGGAATCTTGGTGTTGTCCTGGATAGTGGCTTGACACTTAAACATCAGGTATCAGCCACAATCAAATCCTTATTCTTTTATCTGAGGAACATAGCCAGAATCAAGCACTTAACTCCCTCAGAATATCTATCCCTGATTCACACACACTCTCTCTCTCTGATGTGCTCTCACTCTCTCCCTGACGCTTTCTCTCTCCCTGAACCCTCTCTCTCTCCCACTCACTCCTCACATTTTCTGTCTCTCCCCTCTCTCACTTGCACCCCTCTTTATCTTCCTGATGCACACAGAAACAGAAAATGCATTTGCACCATTTGCAATGCAATTGGTGCAAATGCATTTTCTTTTTTTTGTGTGCAGGGTACATTTTGTCTGTTTTTGCATGAAGAAAAAAGGTATTGGGCACCTTTGTTTTACACTGAAATTTAGAATTAAGCTTGGTTACACTCTAACCCAACTTTAAATCTCTTTGCACGTTTTGGAGTGGAGAAAGGTTGAAGTCAGGGAGGCCAGATTGGAGGATGTTAAAGCAGTCCAGTCTGGATAGGATTAATGAGTGAATAAGGGTCTTAGTTGGATCCATGTTGAGAAATGTTCTGATCCTGGAAACATTTCTGAGATGGAAACTGCAGTAATGCAAAAGGTATTGATTGTGTGGTATGAAGGAGAGGGAGGAGTCAAGGCTAACTACAATACAACACACTTGGGGGCAGGAGGAAATGGTTGTTCTGTCAATAGATAATTAAATTGTGGGAGGTGAGGTTATGCGGGAGGGAGGGAAGATGATCAGCTCAGTCTTAGGCATGCTAAGTTTAAGAAAGTGCTGGGACAGCAAGGAGGAAATAGCAGAGATATGGATTGGAGATATGAGTGAGGAGAGAGGGGGAAATATCAATGGAGGAGAGGTAGATCTGAGTGTCATTGGTGTATAGATGATATTGAAAATGAAAAGAGCTGATGAGCTCGACTAAAAAGAATGTATAGAGAGAGAATAGGAATGGTTCTACAACAGACCTTTGGGGAACACTTTATGTTAGTGTCAGTGGGGGTTGTTGGCATGAGAGGAAATGAAGACAGAATAGTCAGAGAAGTAGGAGGACAGATAGGCAGCATCATGCAGACCAAGGGAGTGTAGAATTTGCAAGAAGAGAGGGTGGACCAGAGTATAAAAAGCAGCAGTGAGGTCAAGGAGAATGAGCAGATAGTAGTGGGCCATTGATTTGGTAGGAATGAGGTAATTGCTGAGTTTTCTAAGGGTAGTTTCAATGGAGTAGAGAGGATGGAAGCCAGATGGAAATGAGTTAAGGAGGAAGTAGGAGGAATTAAAGGTGCTAAGGTGGTTGTAGACAGTATGCTCAAGAAGTTTGCTGGCAAATGGGAGGAGAGAGATGGGGTAGTTGGAGAGAGTGTTAAGATCATGGGTGGGTTTTTTAAGAACAGATGATACAAGGGCATGCTTGAATGCAGACAATGCCTGATGAGAGAGAGAAATTGAAGAGATGGGCAAGATGGGAACAGGTAACAGGAGAGAAGTATTGGGCTAAGCAGGAGGGGATAGGGTCAAGTAGTGATGTGGAAGGGGGGAGGAGTGGATGAGGGCCATGATTTAATCTTCAAATACAGTAGAGAAAGCAGTCAAAGTTCATAAGATGGATAGGAAAGGGTGGGCTGCGAAAGGAGGGGATGAGGTTCTGGTGGGAGGCAATATCCTGATGGATGGAGTCAATTTTAGATGTGTAGTGGGTGTCAAAGTTAAGGGCATAGAGTGAGGAAAGTAGTGCTAGTTTCTTCTTGCATTCCTGCCTCCTGGATGATTGATTGATTGATTGATTGATTGATTGTCACTGGCAAATAAGCAGCCCGATTGAAAGACACTTGACCTGATGATCCTACAGCTCCTCCTTTATTAATGAATCCTCTTCGCCTCATATCATCCATCCTGAGCTGGAGCATCCTGAAATGATGAGTGGGTGCTGCTATTTTCTACTCCCCTGCAGTAGTAGCCAGCACAACTACTAACACATCTAGGACCTCCTCACCTGAAGCATACAAACATTTATATCCCATCTCATGTCTCACACAGTGCACACAGAAAAAATGTACAGTACAGTAGATGGTTACAAAGGTTTGTGCTAATAAAAATTTAACCTGCTGTCACAATCATGCCCACACTGAGAACTCCTTCCAAGTTGGGCGGTTGTTATGTAGGTGGTTTACAAATTATCCTAACAATACAAAATTTCGGACTGCCACCACCAAGGGAATTCTGGGAAGTAACTCATCCCACAGTGGCCCTTCAGTTTCGCTTATAGTATATTCACTTTAAAAACAGTAGTATGTGCCTCACAAGGCTGTAGGTCTAAGAACACAGACTGACTAGATACAGGTATTAGGTTTTAATTTAATAAATAACTTCAAAGTTTACAGGATTACATAGAGTACTTGATTATTTAAAAACTCACACAGATTACAGACAATTTTAAAGAAAATTAAAAGGATACAAACACAGTTCAAGTTTCACTTTTCGGAAATCGAGCAATGCTTCCAGTAAGGACTCTCCTGCTATAAGTTGGACATCCTCACCATGTGACTACCTTAAGCGAATAACAATGAATCAACTACAGAAACAATTTTCTGCCAGCATTGCTCCTTGCCACACACGCCCAACATCAGGATGGGTATGGGCTGTTGGGTCGACTCAACCTAGGTCGACCACCGAAAGTCGACATGGGCATTAGGTCGACATGGGAATTTGGTTGACATGTACTAGGTCAACAGGTGAAAAGGTTGACATGAGTTTTTGGACATTTTTTGGTGTCGTTTTCTTTGTAAAATGATGGGGAACCCCAATTAGTGCACCGTGTCCCCTCGCATGGCTTGCTTTGCTCGCCATGCTTTGGCCAAGGTGCTTTGCTTCGCTTGGCACAGGTTACCATTCCAATCATAGTCCACGTGGATCGTCAGGTATGGATAAATCCCAAAAAATATTTTAAAAACCCTCATGTCGACCTTTTGACCTGTCGACCTAGTACATGTTGACCTAATGACCATGTCGATTTATTGACCATGTCGACCTAATGCATGATGACCTTCAGTGGTTGACCTAATGACTGTCGACCTAAGCTGTGTCAACCTAACAGCCGTATCCCATCAGTATTTATCCCTTTCAATATCAGAATTGATTCTTTTTGGTCTATGTGTCTGAAGGTTGTTTGTGTGCTCATAACCCAGGATTTCTCTGTAAGACCAGCAGGGTCTTTTATTACTTGTTTCATTCTGTTTGAAGCCTAAGACTTGTGGTATACAAATATACTGAGCAGTTTTATGGACTCAGGGCCTAATTCAGCATGAAACGCTGCAGCGACAGCGTCCGCATGCTGATGCCATGTGCAGTGTGCGCATGTGCAGTAGCCACACTGCGCGTGCGCACACAGTGAGATAGGTTGGCATATCACATGTGCAAATGCCTCTGCATGATTGACAGGCAGAGGCATCCGCGGGGCGGAAGGGGGAGTCACAGCAGTATTTTAGGGGCAGCGTGGTGGCATTGGGGGGGCGTGGTTCAGACAATGCAGGCATGTCTGGACCGTTTGCGGGTGGGCCTCATCAGCTGCCTGACATCACATGCAGCCGCTTCCACCAAAAGATGACGGGTTGAGGTCTGCCTCATCAGCTAGGCTGCGTAGGCAGAGGGCAACCCAAAACATGCAAAAGCATTGCTGCCGTGCGATGCTTTTGCATGTTTGTGGGTGGGGGAGAGGGTCAGGACCCGGCATGCAGGGCGGTCTTGCCCTGTGCTGGGTGTACCTCTGCATGCCAGTGTAATGTGTTTTTTGCACATCTACAATCCATGCTGAATTAGGCTCTTAGTCAGGAAGGAGAGTGGCCTGGCCAGATGCTCACCATAAGAAATTTCTATTACCTAGGCAGATGCGAAGTCTGTGTACAAGCTATAAAGTCCTTTGTAGCTCACACCCAGCTCCATAGAGTTCCTGTTTAATGTAGGCGGTTCAGTCACCTGGCATGTTAATTACAGAATCTCAATTTGCCATACTGTTTTGAAAATAAAATTTTCCATACAGAATATACATTAAAACATCACACAATTTGAACAATACCATTTGTTAATATGCCCATTCCAATATGAAATGGACTTTGGGCCTAATTCAGAGTTGATCGCAGCAGCAATTTTGTTAGCAGTTGGGCAAAACCAGGGTGGTAATTCCAAGTTGGTCGCAGCAGGATTTTTTTTTAGCAGTTGGGCAAAACCATGGAGGTCATTCCGAGTCGTTCGCTCGGTAAATTTCTTCGCATCGCAGCGTTTTTCCGCTTAGTGCGCATGCGCAATGTCCGCACTGCGACTGCGCCAAGTAAATTTGCTATGCACTTAGGAATTTTACTCACGGCATTTTCATCGTTCTGGCGATCGTAATGTGATTGACAGGAAATGGGTGTTACTGGGCGGAAACAGGCCGTTTTATGGGCGTGTGGGAAAAAACGCTACCGTTTCCGGGAAAAACGCGGGAGTGGCTGGAGAAACGGAGGAGTGTCTGGGCGAACGCTGGGTGTGTTTGTGACGTCAAACCAGGAACGACAAGCACTGAACTGATCGCAGATGCCGAGTAAGTCTGAAGCTACTCAGAAACTGCTACGAGATGTGTAATCGCAATATTGCGAATACGTCGTTCGCAATTTTAAGAAGCTATGATTCACTCCCAGTAGGAGGCGGCTTAGCGTGTGCAATACTGCTAAAATCGCCTTGCGAGCGAACAACTCGGAATGAGGGCCCATGTGCACTGCAGGGGAGCATCTACCAATATATATGTGCATTGCAGGGGAGGCAGATATAACATGTGCAGAGAGGGTTAGATTTGGGTGTGGTGTGTTCAATCTGCAATCTAATTTGCAGTGTAAAAATAAACCAGCCAGTATTTACCCTGCACAGAAATAAAATAACCCATCCAAATCTAACTCTATCTGCACATGTTATATCTGCCTCCCCTGCAGTGCACATGGTTTTGCCCAACTGCTAAAAAAAACCCTGCTGCGATCAACTTGGAATTACCCCCCATGTGCACTGCAAGGGGGCAAATATATAATGTGCAGAGAGAGTTAGATTTGGGTGGGGTGTGTTCAAACTGAAACCTAAATTGCAATGTAAAAAGGAAGCAGCCAGTATTTACCCTGCACAGAAACAAAATAACCAACCCAAATCTAACTCTCTCTGCAAATGGTATATCTGCCACAACTGCAGTGCACATGGGGAGTCATTCCGACCAGTTTGCACGCAGCGGTTCATCGCTTCTGTGCAAATTGGTCAGAAATGCGCATGCGTGGCACCCGCAATGCGCATGCGAGTCGTTGCCCAGCGACAGCCGTCGCCAGGCAACGACCAGAAGAAAGAAGAAAGTGATCGCTGGCGCGATCGCATGAAGATTGACAGCGGAAAGGCGTTCCCGGGCAGATACTATCCGTTTTCCAGGCGTGGAGATCCGAACGCAGGCGTGTCCAGGCGTTTGGAGGGCAGTTGTCTGACGTCAATTCCGGGACCCGCATCGCTGGATCCATCGCACAGGGTAAGTAACTGCAGGGTTGGTCTTGTTCTGCACAAAACTTTTTTAGCATAGCAGGGCTGCACAAGCGATCACAGCCCTGCTATGCTAAAATACACTCCCCCATAGGCGGCGTCTAGTTGATTGCACAAGCAGCAAAAAGTTGCTACGTGTGATCAACTCGGAATGACCCCCATGGTTTTGCCCAACTGCTAACAAATTTGCTGCTGCGATCAACTCTGAATTACCCACTTTATCACTACACATTTATATTAAAGATGCACTTTTTTTTTAGTCAATTTTAAGCTATTTTAGAGAAAAATATAGGTTATTATTTTTTGATGGAAGGGTGCCAACACATTTGTCCATGTCTTCTAGTTCTTATATTTTTAGAATCAGGGCAGTTAATGAAAATAAAATTGTAACAAGGAGAAAAGTGCCCATCAGACCTGTTGAGGATTCAGCACATCTCAATGGAAGATTCACAAACTTTCAAGTAGATCTGGGCCCTCATTCCGAGTTGATCGCTTGCTAGCTGCTTTTAGCAGCATTGCACACGCTAGGCCGCCGCCCTCTGGGAGTGTATTTCAGCATAGCAGAATTGCGAACGACAGATTAGCAAAACTGCTACTAAATAATTCTTTGCAGTTTCTGAGTAGCTGCAGACCTACTCACAGATTGCAATCAGCTCAGTCCGTTTAGTTCCTGGTTTGACGTCACAAACACGCCCTGCGTTTAGCCAGCCACTCCCCCATTTCTCCAGACACTCCCGCGTTTTTCCCTGACACTCTTGCGTTTTTTAGCACACTCCCGGAAAACGCTCAGTTACAACCCAGAAACGCCCCTTTCCTGTCAATCACACACCGATCAGCAGTGCGACTGAAAAGCTCAGCTGAAGCCACAGCAAAACTGCTAAGTTTTTAGTAAAATAACTAAGCGCATGCGCACTGCGCACCATGCGCATGCGCATTTAGCAGCAAATCGCAGCATAGCGAAAATCGGCAATGAGCGAACAACTCGGAATGACCACCCTGGTGACTTGGGTGTTTTAGAATTAAAGCTGCATGAAAATCATCTTTTAAGAACTGAAATATTTTAGAGGTTTACATATCCAAAAATCCGATATCCAAATATTCAGAAATCCAAAATTAGTTTAGCGTGACTGATATAGTGACACTTTTGCTTTCTGGTGGTTCAGTGTACACAAACTTTCTGCACAAAATTATTTAAAATATTGTATAAAGTTGTTTGTATAAGGTGTTTATGAAACATAAATACATTTCGTGTTTAGACTTGGGTCCCATTCCCAAGATATCTCATTAAGGTATGCAAGTTTTCCAAAATATGGAAAAA
This sequence comes from Pseudophryne corroboree, assembly GCF_028390025.1. Classification (NCBI taxonomy): domain Eukaryota; kingdom Metazoa; phylum Chordata; class Amphibia; order Anura; family Myobatrachidae; genus Pseudophryne; species Pseudophryne corroboree. The sequence continues at coordinate 726,550,015 of NC_086445.1, forward strand.
TCCAATATCCAAATACTTCTTGTCCCAAGCATTTCGGATATTGTATACTCAACCTGTACCACTTAAGGTAAGTTAGAGCCATAATGTGAGTCATTTTTATGATTTGTAAAGGAAATCATTAATGATAATACTACATTAAGAACTTTTTCAGGAAGCATTGCATAGATTTCATACCACTTGGTTTAGGCCATTAAAGAAATGTTGAAATTAACTACAATTTCAAAAAGAACCAACATTTGACACAGGGAAAAGTAGATTTGATTTCATCAACCAAGTACTGAAGAACACCAACAAGCCATCTTGCTGGAGATCCAGTTTTTTACTGGTAGCTGTTATTGATGCCAACCTAAACCTAAATCTTTCTCTTTCCCTGAAGGATCCCATTTCATCTATATATATTAAAGGCAAAAAAGAGATTGACTCACTGATTGACTCATCACGAAATCTCTTAAACCACAACGACTACAATCTTGAAACTTGTATTTTCCAGCATAACTCTGGAATGTCTGTAGCAATTTACACCAAACTTGGTACACATATGACTTACAATCTGGGAACAAACACTGTGGGGGTAACCAACCTCTAGCACCCCTGGGGGGGGGGGGGGGGGGGGCAGCAGAAGAGTATATTAGGAGACAGCATAACTCCGGAGTGACTGGAGCAATGTACACAAAAATTAGTACACATATGACTTACAATCTGGGAACAAACACTGTGGGTGTAAGACACCCCTAGCACCCCTATGGGTGGGACAGCAGCATAGAGTTTTTCAGGAGACAGCATAATTCTGAAATACCTGGACCAATTTACCCCAAACTTGGTACACATATGAATTACAATCTGGGAACAAACACTGTAGGTGTAAGACACCCCTAGCACCCCTAGAGGTGAATCAGCAGCACAGAGTATTTCAGCAGACAGCATAACTATGGAATGCCTGCAGCAATTTACACCAAACTTGGTACACATATGACTTACAATCTGGGAACAAACACTGTGGGGTTAACACACCCCTAGCACCCCTAGGGGGGACCGCAGAAGAGTATATTAGGAGACAGCATAACTCTGAAATGACTGGAGCAATGTACACAAAAATTGGTACACATATGATTTACAATCTGGAAATATACAGAGAGGCCTTGACGCGGCTTTGTGGCTTAGTCATACATGTGCGCAAATATATGTAACTGAGATCTCTGAATTCCAATATTGTGTGGGATTTAAATCTGGTTACTGTTATCATTCAGGGTGCTCGGGGAAACAAAATGCCCTTTTTTTCTAACTCCGGAATATGCCTGCAGCAATTTACACCAAACTTGGTACACATATGACTTACAATCTAGGAACAAACACTGTGGGGGTAACACACCCCTAGCACCCTTAGGAGGGGGGACCGTAGAAGAGTATATCAGGAGACAGCATAACTCCGGAATGGCTGGATAAATGTACACAAAAAATGGTACACATATGGCTTACAATCTGGGAACAAACACTTGGGGGAACAAACACACCCCTAGGGGTGGGACAGCAGCACAGAGTATTTCAGCAGACAGCATAACTCTGGAATGCCTGCAGCAATTTATACCAAACCTGGTACACAGATGATTTACAATCTGGGACCAAACACTGGGGGGCTAAAACACCCCTAGGGGATGGACAGCAGCACAGAGTATTTCAGGAGATAGCATAACTATGGAATGCCTGGACCAATTTACACTAAACTAGGTACACATATGACTTACAATCTGGGAACAAACACTGGGGGCAACACACCCCTAGCACCCTTAGAGGGGGTGGGGACTGCAGAAGAGTATATCAGTAGACAGCATAACCCTGGAATGCCTGGACCAATTTACACTAAACTTGGTACACATATGACTTACAATCTGGGACAAACACTGTGGGGGTCAGACACCCCTCGCACCCCTAGGGGGTGAGGCAGCAGCACACAGTATTTCAGCAGACAGCATGACTCTGGAATGCCTGCACCAATTTTCACCAAACTTGGTACACAGATGATTTACAATCTGGGAACAAACACTGTGGGGATTAAACACCCCTAGCACCACAGTGCTCCACAGTGCCAGATACACAGTGCCCCACAGTGCCAGATACACAGTGCCCCACAGTGCCAGATACACAGTGTCCCACAGTGCCAGATACACAGTACCTCACAGTGCCAGATACACAGTGTACCACAGTGCCAGAAACACAGTACCCCACAGTGCCAGATTCACAGTGCCCCACAGTGCCAGATACACAGTGCCCCAAAGTGCCAGATACACAGTGCCCCACAGTGCCAGACACACTGTGCCCCACAGTGCCAGATACACAGTGCCCCACAGTGCCAGATACACAGTACTCTACAGTGCTAGATACATATTGACCCACAGTGCCATATACACTGCCTTCCACACACACATACACATAGATACACACACAGATACACACACACACGTACTGTATATACACATATACATAGACACACACACACACACAAACACACACACATACACACAGATACACACACACAATTTGCTCACGCTCCTTCAACATACCATCTGGCTGGCTGGATTTGTAGCAGTTTCTGTCCTCTTCAGCCTGGTCCCATGTAGCTCTGCCCCTTGGCACCATGTAACTCTGCCCCCTTTTCAGACAGAGCCCAGGAGACGGACGGACACTGCAGGGGGGAAGGGGGAAGCTTCAAGCTGCCGGCGCCGCTGCTTGTCAAACGGTGTGACAGGCACAGCAGCCGGCAGCAGGGATGCAGGCCCAGGTGCAGCAGCAGGGATGCAGAGCAGGGAGAGCGCCTCTCCACCCTGGTGCCTACCTGCTTTGAATCCCTTTGCTGAGCGGGTAGCGTCGGGCCTGGGGATGAGCATAGTCCCCAGCAGCACACAGTATATTAGGAGATGCATAATATGTCAGGGAGGACAGGGCTGCATGTGACAGGGAAAGTGACATGATGTGAGGAGGGGAATGGAGGTAGCACGAACCCACACACTGAGAGTTATATAGTGGAAGTAGCAGGGTCCACCAGCAGCACAGAGTATATCAGGTGATGCAAACTGTAAATAAATCTATAATTTCACAGGGGCACTGACATGATGTGAGGAGGGTAATGGGGGCAGCAAAAAGCCAGAGTTGTATAGTGGGAAGAGTAGGATCCCTTGGGTAACCAAAAAGGGGTCCGAACACTACACAAACTGGGTCAGGGAAGCAAGATATGCCTATATACTAAATCTCCAACCAACGTAAATTAAAGAACAACTATAATTCTAATTTACCATCCTCATCCCGTAGCGAAGCACGTTGTCAAAGTCGAAAAAATATCGTTATTCTCATGCCTTTTACTAACCCCATGCGCTTGCCCGCTGCACGTGCACATTCTCTCCCGTGCGTGCGCATATTCGCAGTTGCGTGATGGCGCCTCCACGGACATGCGCTCAAGCGCGTGGTATGTGCATTTACAGTAGAGTTTGTGTGCGTCTGGCGGGCGACTCAATTGTCACATAGTTAATCCAAATAGTGCATTTTGTAGGTTATGGTCTCCTTAATAATATCAGTAAGTTTGTTTAGTGTAACTGGTTTATGGACAGAGAAATCCCTCTTTGCATGATACAAAGGGTCAGATAGGGTCTAAGCGATGGTGTTTGGTACCTAACCGAAGAGTATTTTATTAGAAACAATCCGGTGCTGGTTAGGTAGAGATTAATTGCTCCTGCGTATAGTTATGTCTATAAATAGTTTCTGGACATTTACTATATTTGCGGTTCATTGTCCATGTGGTAGGAATCCTGAGATTCCCTCCCACCTGAGCAGTCTGGAATAGTCACAGCCCACCTGTTCAAACAAACCTATGACCTTTTGTTGTAATGTGAAGACAGATTCCTGTGTCCAATGAACAATGAGATATAGGTCCCTTTGTAGTGTACTGTATGCATTGTATATAAGGAACAGCCAGTTTGGGCCAGCTTAGTCTACTCTCCACAAAAGGTTTTCATCACTGACTAACTATGGAGCTGGTGACCAGGACTGCGCAGCAATCGTTCCCCAGTGTGTAAGTGTTTATCTGTAACCAACTTGTTCTCTGTTTGTATTTGCCATACTCTCTCTCTCTCTGTTATTGTTACGCTGTTGTATATTGTATATGTGTAGTTATTATGTTTAGATATTGATGTTAGCCTGTAGTGTATAAAATGTTAACTGTATCTTTCTTTTTTACATAACTAAATATCGTTAGTAAAGGTTTTGGAACCTTAGCAAGGTATTGTGTGTTTATTACATTGCTGAGAGTATTCAGAGCGTCTCAATAACTTAAGAGGCTTTTGTATAATAGAGGTTAATTAGCATTGCATTGTGTTCACATTACAAAACCAAGGTTTACAGTATAGGCTCAGCCATTCATTGTGCTGCATACAAGGTTTACTGTGTATCATCCTGAGAGCGTCTGCGCCGCTTGTGTTCCTCTTGTAGGGCACAGCGTCCGCTACGCTAGTAGCGTAGCATTACGGTACTCGGACCGCCTATAGCGTGCTCGATACCCAGCGTAAGCCGTGAGCGAACGTGTCGCTCGTGCGTCTCGACCACGGCCTAGCGTCTGCTACGCTAAGTGCGTACCCTTACGGTATCCCGTATGCCCATTGCGTACTGAGTCTCTTACCAATATATAGTAAATGTTATAAGATAAATATTTAGATCTATCAATTGGCGGCTCGTCCGTCCTCCACATATCCGCTCTAGCGAACACAAGCAGACCGTGTTGGTGGTGAGGGATACGGTAGTGCTGACTAGATAAGCGTCTGCATCGCTACTCTGTAGGAGTGCTGGTGGAATCCGGAACCGGAAGGCAAGAACAGTACGCTATTGTCTTTTTAAATCTGGTTTTTATTTCCATTTGGTGCCAACTGCACACGCAGATTGGATTGCTTGTCTGTTTAAATAGGTTTAAAAGTATTTTTGGTCGCTCTGCATGGCTTGATAGTTTTATTTTTAGCTCAGGCCTAGAATAACTTAAGGGGCTGGAATGATGATTTTCTTTGTGACAAAAGAAGCCGCATGGTCTGTCCTCCATTTTGTGTAAACCTCATGGATATGGAAGGGGGAGGAGCAGCGTCCATTTTGGGAAGGTCCATTTTTTTTTTCTCTGAATGGCTGATGTTCAGTTGACTCTGGAAATAATCAGCCATCCATTGTCAAAAAGAAATCATCATTTAATGAGTTTTTAATGCATTTATTTTATCCATATCATAGTCAATCATAAGTGGTTCAGATAGAGTTTAATATAAGTTAATATTTGATTTAGGAAATACACAAATAAAACAAAGTTGTGGTTTCTTTTTTCTTTTTTCCTCCCTTCAAGAGCCTGTTTAACTCTGCTACTTGTGAGATGGGCCATTGAAATGCAAATGAACCTGTGTAACTGGGTTTTGTTTTTTTTTCTCTCCCAGCAGTGAAAGAAATCGCCTTCACAGATGGTTAAAAAGCACATTCATATGCAAATTAGAAGCACTGAATAGGGTCTCATAGATGTAATATCTATATGTGCGTGCTTACATTAATGTATGTCATTAGATTAATCTAGAATTGCATTTGTCATTTGTGTAATTTTCACATCTCACTCTCCTGTTTGCCATTTATCATTGATAACGTGCTGAGAAAGATTTGTTGCTATTGGTAGTTAAAAGTAAAAATAATACGTAAAGGAGTAATTTGTAAAACACGCACACGGCTTGCCTAAGATACAAGGAAGTTCTGTGTGGTGTTCAGTAAATGATTACAGTTAAAGATCATTTACATTGATATAAACGTGTTACTTGTGTTACTGTGGACGTGTCTGGCCTGTGTACACGTGTCCCTAACAAAGGGCGGGACAAGCGTACGCGACGCAAGGGCTTACACACGTAGCGTATATTACGCAACGGAGCGTATGGGTACGCCCACATAATACAAATCACACGATAGTATTGTTTTAGTAGGCGAAACGGAAGCAACGCGATAATAGCACAAATTGATTTCAGTTTCCAAAAATTTAGTTTAAATACCTTACTTTACTGTAATGCCTCTGGGGAGAGCTATCAGATTACGGGAAATTATTATTTTTTTCTGATCAGAAAACTATAGAATGATAGTGGGTTGAAAACGGTATGAGTGTATTGAACTCCTCTTGGTGAAGTCTTGGTGAATCACGGTCTAGGTGAATACGTGATGTGCACGGTCTAGGTGAAAACGTGCTTAGTGAAATCTTGGTGAAGTAAATCTTGGTGAAGTCTTGGTGAATCACGGTCCAGGTGAATACGTGATGAGCACGGTCTAGGTGAAAACGTGCGTGCACGGTCTTGGTGAACACGTGCGACGAAGTGTGATAATTTTGTGGTATTACACTCCGGCTGTTCTGGAGCACAGTAGGGAGACTCCAATGATCCTACCATTTATAGGCAACAAGTGTCTATAAGTGGTATGATTGGACCGCACGGTTGTATGTGTGACCAATAACGCAACGTGATATGAGGTCGTATATTCATGCGTAAATTGCCCTCATGCGTGTTGTAGGGAGCACATGCAAGCGTGATTTGTGTAAAATATAAAGGTAAGGAATTTTCGCTGGTAGGGCCTGCAATGATTACGTGCGTCTGCTAAAAGGGGCGGATTCGTTGTACTCGGAGCAGAAGAAGCTGGTGGAAGAGCTTGGAAAACTTCCACCGTAGACTTCTGTGTTTGGTGCATTTTAGGAAGTTTTTTTCTGTGTTAAAAAGGTCCACAATGGAAGCCAAGTGCACAACACAGGGACGTTTAGCAGTCAGGGTTCAGACTGAAGAGGCTTGCAGACCCCGAGGGTCTGCTCGGTTAGTAATGTGGGGGAAGTATGGTCCCCACACTGAGACCTTTTGTGATGAATGGACACGAATGACTGTGGGGGATAAAGCACCATTTCCTGGGATAGGTAGTTTTGACTCAGAGGTATTGCATAATTTAAGGCAAAGGATCTGTCTCATAAAATCCGGGAAGCAACGAATTAAACATTATGATTGTTTACAAATATGGCAACAGGAAGGTGAGATACAAAGGGAATTAGCTTACACAGCTGACTCACTTTGGTAAGAAAAATATGGCAACAAGAGAGAGAGAGTGGTTACAGAGAATGGCACACTGGGGTATGATAAACATGCACTTAGTAACTGTATAGATGATAAGAATAATTGTAACGAATGTAACAATGATAAAAGTAAAACTGTTAAATGTACAACTGTTAACCCGTGCAAGTTGCACTCCATGTTAAACTTCCCTCAGGATTACAAGCAAGAAAGTGAGCTCAGCACGAGGTCGGCACCATTTCCAGCAGCCATCATACAAGACATCCAGGTGGACGCGACCAAATTGGTAAAGGCAGTAGTCAAACCCCCTTACGGAGGGTCAGGTGAGGTCGTGTCCACAGGTACGTACAGTGTTATATATCACGCACAAACAAATGTATCTCATATTGTAGAACCAACACAAGATGATGTTATAATTGAATGGAACATCAAAAGACACCTGGAGTCACAGGGCAGTAAGCAAATGACAATCAGTAGACAAGCCCTGACTACGAAGCCACACCAGCTTTAGCCCCAAACCCCTGTGAGAAATTCAAATGTGATAGTTTGTTATCATTGTCACAAAGAGGGACATTTTGCAAGAGATTGTAGATCAAGAAATATACAAAAGTCATATCAACCCCCTAGACAACGACATGACCATAATATCCAAAGAACCAGGGAAGCACAGGGAGAGCGGTTGATGGTGATGAGCATCCAAGCCCTAGAGGAGGCATCAAATCGACCAAAACCCCAGGCCACTGGCACATGGAGGAAGCCAAGGGTTTGTTATCTTTGTAAAAGAGAAGGGCATTATGCCAGCAAGTGTAACAGCCCACATAAAGTTAGACCCCCTAGACAAGAAAACGAGCAAAGTCATGATACACGAAATTGTAATCAGGGAACACATAAGAAGAATTTTGGGCCGCACCTGTAATATGCAGTCAGGAAAGTTGATCATTAGGCCTGGTAGTAAACCTGAGGTTACAGTTAATGATATTGGGAGGTCAGTTCCGTGTAGACACAGGAACGGCCGGGTAAACTTTGTAATTTATCTGTAAATGTTTCTTTCTCCCCATCTCTGACGTTCATCGGCAGAACTCAAACATCACATAGCTACTTGGTCCTTGCTGAAGTCTATCTAACCCCAGTGTGACCTACCGACATCGGTGTGTCCTGGCCAGGCACAAAAGGGTGAAGTGTGGAAATACTGGTGGGGGGAGACTGCGCAAAGATACCAATGGATGTGATGGTGTGACAGCCTGATGGTGAACGGAAGATCTGACAATGTTTTTGTTTGTTTGTTGTTTTAGGTAATATATATATGAATTGTTCTCTCTCTCGTTTGTTTTTTTTTCCTCTTCTCTCTCATGTTCTCATGCTTTACAGATGGTATGTCACACATCAGTTAGACAAATGGTAATGCAAGATTTTTGCTCCTTACAGAAAGATCGCAGATTTGGAAGGAATATTGTATCACCAGAATGTTCGTTTGGAAGACTGAGAGACAGCACCTTTGAGATGACAACAGAGCAAGAAGAACAACAAGACTAGAGGACAAAAAACATCGTAACATTTTTTTCCCCCTTCAATTATTTTCTGTCCCCCCATTACAAATTTCTCCTTTTCCTCCTATAAGATGGACTTGCCCCAAGAGACTGTGATCCGGATTTTCCTGTTGACCATGATGTTGACCAGAGCAGTCTGTTTCGGTGAGAGTACCATGGAGGTCGAGAAAGGATCTGGAATGGGTTCTGATGACCAGGATGGAGACGTAGTTTCCCAAGAGCAACATAATCACAGAGTAAAGGCGAGTATCAGAAAACGATCTGGTAGCATTGACAATAGAAGGAATTGTGAAGGATTGTTAGCTGAAGAGAACTGCATCTGTAGGCATTGTGACAATATAGTTGAGGATGGGTGCATCAAGAAATGTCAGTCCAGTTTTAATGTCCACATGGACCGGCATCCATTGAGTGACTATCACTCCTTAGTGGGTAAAGTGTTAAATCAGACAGACTGTTGGGTATGCTCTCAAGTACCTCAAGGTCATAGCAAATCAGGACTAGTACCATTCCCTTTAACTGTAGGAGAGGTACTTGAGCTAAGTGGTGGGAGGCCGGTGGACAAGAGGTTTAATATCTCTAGTCCTCCTAGTTGGAAGCTCCACCAATATCATGTGGATAAGTCCTTAGTATGCTTTAACATTTCCAATCCCCGAAAGCCGGGAAATTGGGAAGTGTCATGGAGTAATCAAACCATGACATTTTCATATAGAGCCGATAGAATGCCCATAGACACAGAGCTTATACGCCAGATCGCCAACAGTGGAAAATATTTCCGGTATAGGTATACTCTAGGAAGTAGGACCATGCGAGTTGGAGAAGTATCACCAGGATACTGTGCACATATCGTACAACCTGATACGTGTACTAGACAGATGGGAGAGTTAGGGTTAGGAGATTTCACATGGAAAATTTGTAACATGGTAATGTCATACTCTGTCCCATATGTTCTCCCCGATGATGCATATTTCATATGCGGGAGAAAGGCGTATAAGTGGCTTGCCCCAAACTCAGAGGGATTGTGTTACATTGGAAAAGTACTGCCTGAAGTAATGACTGTATCCCATAACAAAATGAAAAACATTCACCGCGGTGCCCAAGCTCCTTATACTCACACTCATTACGAGCATGTCGTTAAAAGGCACCTGATAGAGAGGGCAGAGCACTCGGCCTCTGATCTGATCCATGAATCCACCGGGATTCAATTCTTACTCGCGTTAGATATCACTCGTACCGCCAGAGGAGTGATAAATTATAAGTATATATCTGCGCTAGCGAACTTGTTAGACAATATCACCGAAATGTACGACGACACGTTCAGGTACACTGGAAAAGAGTTATGGACGTAGGGAAATTTCTCTTGTGTATTCTGGGAGTCGTCATATTGGTTGGCTTGATATTTAGATGCGTTCGGGCTTTAACAAAGTGTAAAGGTAGTACCAGAGTGATGAGTCTGAGGAGCGAGGACACTGTAATAACAACAATTAATTTGATTTATGACCCAACGATAGAGACAATGTTGTGATGAAAATGTGATTCCACGGTCCGTTTCTTTCACCCGTTTCTCCTTTGTTTTCCTCCAAGGTACAAAGACATCCGCTTGGAAGAAGAATTTGACAACCTCTTTTATACAGACCATTGATGAACTATGCTACAAGCCCCCAATATCCCTAGTGACTTTAACTTTTACGATAGCCCAATACTTTAGAGACTGTAACTTTATGGACAATGGAAAAGCTTTTGCTCGCTATTTATAGCAAAAGCACCGAGAGACATCAGACAACATGTACATCAAGACAAGACATCAGACAAGACCTCAATCGGCGACTGTTTATTTAAACTCACATTGTTTACGACTGCATTTATAATGATTGTTTCTTATCTTCATCTCTACAACCTCCAGGTAATGACACACATAGTCGACAGGGAATATAGACACATATATCAGCATTCACATGTTCCCCCCTTCATGTATCATCAACTAAATGTGCTCCCCATTTGTTGCAACCAAAAGCCGAAAAGAGCTCGGTAGAGTTTGACAGCCCATCCACAGACCCTTGATACGGGATAAGATGGATTCAAATGTATACTTCGCAATACCTCGAAGCTTGATTTAAAACACGTACGGCACGATGATACATGACCCCTCAAACATGGATTTCATACACACATGCTTTTACTATCTCACTAGGTCATGCTTTTTCCTACCTTCTCCTCTCCTCCCCTTACCCAATCAAAAAAGGTGTTTACATGATGACATATATTTTTCTGTTTTGTTTAGGAAGTGGCAGTTATTGGTGACTGCCAAAGGGTGGACTGTCAAAGTCGAAAAATATCGTTATTCTCATGCCTTGTACTAACCCCATGCGCTTGCCCGCTGCACGTGCACATTCTCTCCCGTGCGTGCGCATATTCGCAGTTGCGTGACAGCGCCTCCACGGACATGCGCTCAAGCGCGTGGTATGTGCATTTACGGTAGAGTTTGTGTGCGTCTGGCGGGCGACTCAATTGTCACATAGTTAATCCAAATAGTGCATTTTGTAGGTTATGGTCTCCTTAATAATATCAGTAAGTTTGTTTAGTGTAACTGGTTTATGGACAGAGAAATCCCTCTTTGCATGATACAAAGGGTCAGATAGGGTCTGAGCGATGGTGTTTGGTACCTAACCGAAGAGTATTTTATTAGAAACAATCCGGTGCTGGTTAGGTAGAGATTAATTGCTCCTGCGTATAGTTATGTCTATAAATAGTTTCTGGACATTTACTATATTTGCGGTTCATTGTCCATGTGGTAGGAATCCTGAAATTCCCTCCCACCTGAGCAGTCTGGAATAGTCACAGCCCACCTGTTTAAACAAACCTATGACCTTTTGTTGTAATGTGAAGACAGATTCCTGTGTCCAATGAACAATGAGATATAGGTCCCTTTGTAGTGTACTGTATGCATTGTATATAAGGAACAGCCAGTTTGGGCCAGCTTAGTCTACTCTCCACAAAAGGTTTTCATCACTGACTAACTATGGAGCTGGTGACCAGGACTGCGCAGCAATCGTTCCCCAGTGTGTAAGTGTTTATCTGTAACCAACTTGTTCTCTGTTTGTATTTGCCATACTCTCTCTCTCTCTGTTATTGTTACGCTGTTGTATATTGTATATGTGTAGTTATTATGTTTAGATATTGCTGTTAGCCTGTAGTGTATAAAATGTTAACTGTATTTTCCTTTTTACATAACTAAATCTCGTTAGTAAAGGTTTTGGAACCTTAGCAAGGTATTGTGTGTTTATTACATTGCTGAGAGTATTCAGAGCGTCTCAATAACTTAAGAGGCTTTTATATAATAGAGGTTAATTAGCATTGCATTGTGTTCACATTACAAAACCAAGGTTTACAGTATAGGCTCAGCCTTTCATTGTGTTGCATACAAGGTTTACTGTGTGTCATCCTGTGAGCGTCTGCGCCGCTTGTGTTCCTCTTGTAGGAAACAGCGTCCGCTACGCTAGTAGCGTAGCATTACGGTTCTCGGACCGCCTATAGCGTGCTCGATACCCAGCGTAAGCCGTGAGCGAACGTGTCGCTCGTGCGTCTCGACCACGGCCTAGCGTCTGCTACGCTAAGTGCGTACCCTTACGGTACCCCGTACGCCCATTGCGTACTGAGTCTCTTACCAATATATAGTAAATGTTATAAGATAAATATTTAGATCTATCAACGTGTATTCAGCTAGTCTTCTATAATAAGCACTTTAATCAATAGCTGCAATGTGAAAAGACATCTTCGCAAGAACTAGTGAATCCAGTTCTTTTGAGTCATAACATATTTAATGAAGTTGTTAGCATCTCCTGGATCCAAGTTGGATCGGGGGCATCGAGTGGGGCGAGGGGGGGGGGGGGGGTTACTGATTACTTCGGCACGTCCCTGCTGCATGGGCCCCTTGGCTTTGGTAGCTGCAGAGGGTGACAATCTTGCAGCATATAGTATTTCACAATGATTTTATTAGAAGGGTGTGTGGCACCTTCAGTACCCTGATCAAAACTCAGAGAATTTCCAGCAGCATATACTGCTGCATCTTTGTATAGTTTTGATCAGAGAGGTGCAGAAAAGATAGGCACTGTCTCACCTGCCATAGACTTTTTACTCCAAAATTTTTACTATAACAATGATTAGAACAATACAAATAAGATATTTCTAATATATTCTTTGTATTTCTTATACTTTATATTGTTAGAACTCTGGTTTATATGTTAGTATGACAGGAAAGGCTCTGCCTCCCCTGCCTTACCCCACTGCACGTCACTGATCTGTACATATATATGTATAAATAATGCCTCTGTGACTTCAGTATGTGCTAATGTACAGTATAGGAGGTAATAATGCCTCTGTGACTTCAGTATGTGCTAATGTACAGTATAGGAGGTAATAATGCCTCTGTGACTTCAGTATGTGCTAATGTACAGTATAGGAGGTAATAATGCCTCTGTGACTTCAGTATGTGCTAATGTACAGTATAGGAGGTAATAATGCCTCTGTGACCTTAGTGGCTAATGCCACTATTCTGAATAGTTTGCATTAATGCCTCTATCATCTCAGAACTTATATCTGTATATTCTCCAAGTATGCCCCTGTGACCTTAGAATTTACTACTGAATAGTTTGCAATAATGCCTCTGTGACATCACTACTAACTGCTGTATCAGCTGCAAAAATCCCTGTGTAACTCAGTATTTATTACTCGATATGTTGCAATGATGGCACTGCGACCTTAGTGCTTAATACTGAATAGACTGGAATAATGCATCTGTGACCTCACTGCTTACTTCTTTATAGGTTGCAATAAAAGACTCTGTGAGCTCAGTGCTTAATTCTGTATAGGCTAAAGTCTCTGCAACCTCTGTACTTACTACTGAATATGTTGCAGTAATTATAATGCCTCTGTGACCTCAGTATTAACTGTTGTAGAGACTACACTTATGCATTTGTAACACCAGGTCTTACTATGGTATGGACTGCAATACCGGCTCAGCTGCTTTATATAGACTGCAATACTGCCTCTGCAACCTCAGTATTTATTACAGAATAGGTTGCAATAATGTCTTTTCACACCACACAAATAACCTGGTATTGACTCAGTATATTGCCAGGTTGACACAGGTCGCTGTCCGGTGTGAAAGGGCCATGTCCGAATTCCCGACCCGCCTGACCCGGTAATTCAACCCAGTAATAAAGCAGTGTTATTCCCGGGTTGAATACAGGGTCAGTGGCAGCGTGAAAGTGCTCCGAGGTCGATGCGACCCGGGACCCGTTCACTACATAGGGTTTGGCGGCGCGGAGATGATAATAATAAATCTGTGACCTCAGTGCGTACATCTGTATAGGCTGCAATAATGTCTCAGTAGTTACTGCTGTGAAGGCTGAAATAACGCCTTTGTGACCTAAGTATAAACTTCAATATTATTTGCAATAATGTTTCTGTGACCTCAGTACTTACTACTGTATAATCTGCAATAATGCCTCTGTGACCTTACTAGTGATGTGCACCGGAAATTTTTCGGGTTTTGTGTTTTGGTTTTGGATTCGGTTCCGCGGCCGTGTTTTAGATTCGGACGTGTTTTGGCAAAACCTCCCTGAAAATTTTTTGTCGGATTCGGGTGTGTTTTGGATTCAAAAACAGCTTAAATCATAGAATTTGGGGGTCATTTTTATCCCATAGTATTATTAACCTCAATAACCATACTTTCCACTCATTTCCAGTCTATTCTGAACACCTCACACCTCACAATATTATTTTTAGTCCTAAAATTTGCACCGAGGTCGCTGGATGACTAAGCTAAGCGACCCAAGTGGCCGACACAAACACCTGGCCCATCTAGGAGTGGCACTGCAGTGTCAGACAGGATGGCCGATTTAAAAAATAGTCCCCAAACAGCACATGATGCAAAGAAAAAAAGAGGTGCACCAAGGTTCGCTGGATGGCTAAGCTAAGCGACCCAAGTGGCCGACACAAACACTTGGCCCACCTAGGAGTGGCACTGCAGTTTTGAGGATGAGTGCTTCCATCCTCATGTGAATCTGAACCACTAGCCATGAACATAGGCCAGGGCCTCAGCCGTTCCTTGCCACTCCGTGTCGTAAATGGCATATTGGCAAATTTACGCTTCTCATCAGATGCTTTTAATTTTGATTTTTGGGTCATTTTACTGAACTTTTGTAGTATACTTGACGACACAGAGGTAGAGCAATGGACTACTGTACCGTACTGCTATATATATACTGGTGGTCAGCAAATTTCTGCACTCTATATGGAGTAGTGATGAGCGGGTTCGGTTCCTCGAAATCCGAACCCCCCAAACGAATACGAATCTCGCGAGAATCCGACAGCGGGATGATGACGTTCGGGCGCGTTCGGGGTAACCGAGCAAGGCGGGAAGATCCGAGTCTGCCTCGGACCCGTGTAAGATGGGTGAAGTTCGGGTGGGTTCGGATTTCGAGGAACCGAACCCGCCCATCACTAGTTTTTACTACTGAAAAGGTTGTAATTATGCCTCTGTGACTTCATACTGACTACTATGTATATAGGCTGTAATAATGATGTTGTGACATCAGTGTTTACTGCTTTATATGCTTCAGTAATGCATCTGTGACATCAGTAGGTACTAATGAATAGGCTGCAATCATTTCTCTGTTACCTCAGTATCTATTACTGAAGAGTTTGCAATAATTCCTCTGTTACCCGAGTACTTACATCTGTATAGACTACAATAATGCCTGTTACCCGAGTACTTACATCTGTATAGACTACAATAATGCCTCTGTTACCCCAGCACTTACATCTATATAAGGGATACATATGATATCCCGGCAAATGGGATGCTGCCTAAAACTGTATCATCTCCCAGCGCCGCCTCCGCCCCTGCTGCCGGCTCCGCCCCCTGCCGCTTTGGCAACCGGCCTGGCATAATGCCAATTCAGGAAGCCAACAGTTAGGGTCCAATGCCAGATCCCAATACTGTCTTTGTGATCTCAGTACATACTACTCAATAGTTTGTAATAATGGGATGCAGTTAATCTCGGTCAGGATACCGATGCCGAAGTCCTGACATCCGACAGCCGGAATCCCGGCACACAGGGGCCAGTCCTACTCGTGGGTGTCCACGACACCCATAGAGTTGTGAATAGATCCTGTGGCTCTTAGCACTTGCCCCACTGCCGGCATTCTGGCATCTGGGATGCTGCTGTCGGGATACTGACAGCCGGCATACCCTGTCCACCGGGAATACCTATATATTCCATAATAATAAATCTGTGACCTCAGTGCGTACATCTGTATAGGCTGCAATAATGTCTCAGTAGTTACTGCTGTGATGGCTGAAATAACGCCTTTGTGATCAAAGTATAAACTTCAACATTATTTGCAATAATGTTTCTGTGACCTCAGTACTTACTACTGTATAATCTGCAATAATGCCTCTGTGACCTTACTAGTGATGTGCACCGGAAATTTTTCGGGTTTTGTGTTTTGGTTTTGGATTCGGTTCCGCGGCCGTGTTTTAGATCCGGACGTGTTTTGGCAAAACCTCTCTGAAAATTTTTTGTTGGATTCGGGTGTGTTTTGGATTCAAAAACAGCTTAAATCATAGAATTTGGGGGTCATTTTTATCCCATAGTATTATTAACCTCAATAACCATACTTTCCACTCATTTCCAGTCTATTCTGAACACCTCACACCTCACAATAT
The DNA here is from genome assembly GCF_028390025.1 of Pseudophryne corroboree. Classification (NCBI taxonomy): domain Eukaryota; kingdom Metazoa; phylum Chordata; class Amphibia; order Anura; family Myobatrachidae; genus Pseudophryne; species Pseudophryne corroboree. The sequence continues at coordinate 726,566,385 of NC_086445.1, forward strand.
TATTTTTAGTCCTAAAATTTGCACCGAGGTCGCTGGATGACTAAGCTAAGCGACCCAAGTGGCCGACACAAACACCTGGCCCATCTAGGAGTGGCACTGCAGTGTCAGACAGGATGGCCGATTTAAAAAATAGTCCCCAAACAGCACATGATGCAAAGAAAAAAAGAGGTGCACCAAGGTTCGCTGGATGGCTAAGCTAAGCGACCCAAGTGGCCGACACAAACACTTGGCCCACCTAGGAGTGGCACTGCAGTTTTGAGGATGAGTGCTTCCATCCTCATGTGAATCTGAACCACTAGCCATGAACATAGGCCAGGGCCTCAGCTGTTCCTTGCCACTCCGTGTCGTAAATGGCATATTGGCAAATTTACGCTTCTCATCAGATGCTTTTAATTTTGATTTTTGGGTCATTTTACTGAACTTTTGTAGTATACTTGACGACACAGAGGTAGAGCAATGGACTACTGTACCGTACTGCTATATATATACTGGTGGTCAGCAAATTTCTGCACTCTATATGGAGTAGTGATGAGCGGGTTCGGTTCCTCGAAATCCGAACCCCCCAAACGAATACGAATCTCGCGAGAATCCGACAGCGGGATGATGACGTTCGGGCGCGTTCGGGGTAACCGAGCAAGGCGGGAAGATCCGAGTCTGCCTCGGACCCGTGTAAGATGGGTGAAGTTCGGGTGGGTTCGGATTTCGAGGAACCGAACCCGCCCATCACTAGTTTATACTACTGAAAAGGTTGTAATTATGCCTCTGTGACTTCATACTGACTACTATGTATATAGGCTGTAATAATGATGTTGTGACATCAGTGTTTACTGCTTTATATGCTTCAGTAATGCATCTGTGACATCAGTACGTACTAATGAATAGGCTGCAATCATTTCTCTGTTACCTCAGTATCTATTACTGAAGAGTTTGCAATAATGCCTCTGTTACCCGAGTACTTACATCTGTATAGACTACAATAATGCCTGTTACCCGAGTACTTACATCTGTATAGACTACAATAATGCCTCTGTTACCCCAGCACTTACATCTATATAAGGGATACATATGATATCCCGGCAAATGGGATGCTGCCTAAAACTGTATCATCTCCCAGCGCCGCCTCCGCCCCTGCTGCCGGCTCCGCCCCCTGCCGCTTTGGCAACCGGCCTGGCATAATGCCAATTCAGGAAGCCAACAGTTAGGGTCCAATGCCAGATCCCAATACTGTCTTTGTGATCTCAGTACATACTACTCAATAGTTTGTAAAAATGGGATGCAGTTAATCTCGGTCAGGATACCGATGCCGAAGTCCTGACATCCGACAGCCGGAATCCCGGCACACAGGGGCCAGTCCTACTCGTGGGTGTCCACGACACCCATAGAGTTGTGAATAGATCCTGTGGCTCTTAGCACTTGCCCCACTGCCGGCATTCTGGCATCTGGGATGCTGCTGTCGGGATACTGACAGCCGGCATACCCTGTCCACCGGGAATACCTATATATTCCATAATAATAAATCTGTGACCTCAGTGCGTACATCTGTATAGGCTGCAATAATGTCTCAGTAGTTACTGCTGTGATGGCTGAAATAACGCCTTTGTGATCAAAGTATAAACTTCAACATTATTTGCAATAATGTTTCTGTGACCTCAGTACTTACTACTGTATAATCTGCAATAATGCCTCTGTGACCTTACTAGTGATGTGCACCGGAAATTTTTCGGGTTTTGTGTTTTGGTTTTGGATTCGGTTCCGCGGCCGTGTTTTAGATCCGGACGTGTTTTGGCAAAACCTCTCTGAAAATTTTTTGTTGGATTCGGGTGTGTTTTGGATTCAAAAACAGCTTAAATCATAGAATTTGGGGGTCATTTTTATCCCATAGTATTATTAACCTCAATAACCATACTTTCCACTCATTTCCAGTCTATTCTGAACACCTCACACCTCACAATATTATTTTTAGTCCTAAAATTTGCACCGAGGTCGCTGGATGACTAAGCTAAGCGACCCAAGTGGCCGACACAAACACCTGGCCCATCTAGGAGTGGCACTGCAGTGTCAGACAGGATGGCCGATTTAAAAAATAGTCCCCAAACAGCACATGATGCAAAGAAAAAAAGAGGTGCACCAAGGTTCGCTGGATGGCTAAGCTAAGCGACCCAAGTGGCCGACACAAACACTTGGCCCACCTAGGAGTGGCACTGCAGTTTTGAGGATGAGTGCTTCCATCCTCATGTGAATCTGAACCACTAGCCATGAACATAGGCCAGGGCCTCAGCTGTTCCTTGCCACTCCGTGTCGTAAATGGCATATTGGCAAATTTACGCTTCTCATCAGATGCTTTTAATTTTGATTTTTGGGTCATTTTACTGAACTTTTGTAGTATACTTGACGACACAGAGGTAGAGCAATGGACTACTGTACCGTACTGCTATATATATACTGGTGGTCAGCAAATTTCTGCACTCTATATGGAGTAGTGATGAGCGGGTTCGGTTCCTCGAAATCCGAACCCCCCAAACGAATACGAATCTCGCGAGAATCCGACAGCGGGATGATGACGTTCGGGCGCGTTCGGGGTAACCGAGCAAGGCGGGAAGATCCGAGTCTGCCTCGGACCCGTGTAAGATGGGTGAAGTTCGGGTGGGTTCGGATTTCGAGGAACCGAACCCGCCCATCACTAGTTTATACTACTGAAAAGGTTGTAATTATGCCTCTGTGACTTCATACTGACTACTATGTATATAGGCTGTAATAATGATGTTGTGACATCAGTGTTTACTGCTTTATATGCTTCAGTAATGCATCTGTGACATCAGTACGTACTAATGAATAGGCTGCAATCATTTCTCTGTTACCTCAGTATCTATTACTGAAGAGTTTGCAATAATGCCTCTGTTACCCGAGTACTTACATCTGTATAGACTACGATAATGCCTGTTACCCGAGTACTTACATCTGTATAGACTACAATAATGCCTCTGTTACCCCAGCACTTACATCTATATAAGGGATACATATGATATCCCGGCAAATGGGATGCTGCCTAAAACTGTATCATCTCCCAGCGCCGCCTCCGCCCCTGCTGCCGGCTCCGCCCCCTGCCGCTTTGGCAACCGGCCTGGCATAATGCCAATTCAGGAAGCCAACAGTTAGGGTCCAATGCCAGATCCCAATACTGTCTTTGTGATCTCAGTACATACTACTCAATAGTTTGTAATAATGGGATGCAGTTAATCTCGGTCAGGATACCGATGCCGAAGTCCTGACATCCGACAGCCGGAATCCCGGCACACAGGGGCCAGTCCTACTCGTGGGTGTCCACGACACCCATAGAGTTGTGAATAGATCCTGTGGCTCTTAGCACTTGCCCCACTGCCGGCATTCTGGCATCTGGGATGCTGCTGTCGGGATACTGACAGCCGGCATACCCTGTCCACCGGGAATACCTATATATTCCATAATAATAAATCTGTGACCTCAGTGCGTACATCTGTATAGGCTGCAATAATGTCTCAGTAGTTACTGCTGTGATGGCTGAAATAACGCCTTTGTGACCTAAGTATAAACTTCAACATTATTTGCAATAATGTTTCAGTGACCTCAGTACTTACTACTGTATAATCTGCAATAATGCCTCTGTGACCTTACTAGTGATGTGCACCGGAAATTTTTCGGGTTTTGTGTTTTGGTTTTGGATTCGGTTCCGCGGCCGTGTTTTAGATTCGGACGTGTTTTGGCAAAACCTCCCTGAAAATTTTTTGTTGGATTCGGGTGTGTTTTGGATTCAAAAACAGCTTAAATCATAGAATTTGTGGGTCATTTTTATCCCATAGTATTATTAACCTCAATAACCATACTTTCCACTCATTTCCAGTCTATTATGAACACCTCACACCTCACAATATTATTTTTAGTCCTAAAATTTGCACCGAGGTCGCTGGATGACTAAGCTAAGCGACCCAAGTGGCCGACACAAACACCTGGCCCATCTAGGAGTGGCACTGCAGTGTCAGACAGGATGGCCGATTTAAAAAATAGTCCCCAAACAGCACATGATGCAAAGAAAAAAAGAGGTGCACCAAGGTTCGCTGGATGGCTAAGCTAAGCGACCCAAGTGGCCGACACAAACACTTGGCCCACCTAGGAGTGGCACTGCAGTTTTGAGGATGAGTGCTTCCATCCTCATGTGAATCTGAACCACTAGCCATGAACATAGGCCAGGGCCTCAGCTGTTCCTTGCCACTCCGTGTCGTAAATGGCATATTGGCAAATTTACGCTTCTCATCAGATGCTTTTAATTTTGATTTTTGGGTCATTTTACTGAACTTTTGTAGTATACTTGACGACACAGAGGTAGAGCAATGGACTACTGTACCGTACTGCTATATATATACTGGTGGTCAGCAAATTTCTGCACTCTATATGGAGTAGTGATGAGCGGGTTCGGTTCCTCGAAATCCGAACCCCCCAAACGAATACGAATCTCGCGAGAATCCGACAGCGGGATGATGACGTTCGGGCGCGTTCGGGGTAACCGAGCAAGGCGGGAAGATCCGAGTCTGCCTCGGACCCGTGTAAGATGGGTGAAGTTCGGGTGGGTTCGGATTTCGAGGAACCGAACCCGCCCATCACTAGTTTCTACTACTGAAAAGGTTGTAATTATGCCTCTGTGACTTCATACTGACTACTATGTATATAGGCTGTAATAATGATGTTGTGACATCAGTGTTTACTGCTTTATATGCTTCAGTAATGCATCTGTGACATCAGTACGTACTAATGAATAGGCTGCAATCATTTCTCTGTTACCTCAGTATCTATTACTGAAGAGTTTGCAATAATGCCTCTGTTACACGAGTAATTACATCTGTATAGACTACAATAATGCCTGTTACCCGAGTACTTACATCTGTATAGACTACAATAATGCCTCTGTTACCCCAGCACTTACATCTATATAAGGGATACATATGATATCCCGGCAAATGGGATGCTGCCTAAAACTGTATCATCTCCCAGCGCCGCCTCCGCCCCTGCTGCCGGCTCCGCCCCCTGCCGCTTTGGCAACCGGCCTGGCATAATGCCAATTCAGGAAGCCAACAGTTAGGGTCCAATGCCAGATCCCAATACTGTCTTTGTGATCTCAGTACATACTACTCAATAGTTTGTAATAATGGGATGCAGTTAATCTCGGTCAGGATACCGATGCCGAAGTCCTGACATCCGACAGCCGGAATCCCGGCACACAGGGGCCAGTCCTACTCGTGGGTGTCCACGACACCCATAGAGTTGTGAATAGATCCTGTGGCTCTTAGCACTTGCCCCACTGCCGGCATTCTGGCATCTGGGATGCTGCTGTCGGGATACTGACAGCCGGCATACCCTGTCCACCGGGAATACCTATATATTCCATAATAATAAATCTGTGACCTCAGTGCGTACATCTGTATAGGCTGCAATAATGTCTCAGTAGTTACTGCTGTGATGGCTGAAATAACGCCTTTGTGACCTAAGTATAAACTTCAACATTATTTGCAATAATGTTTCTGTGACCTCAGTACTTACTACTGTTTAATCTGCAATAATGCCTCTGTGACCTTAGTTTCTAGTCTAGTGATGTGCACCGGAAATTTTTCGGGTTTTGTGTTTTGGTTTTGGATTCGGTTCCGCGGCCGTGTTTTGGATTCGGACGTGTTTTGGCAAAACCTCCCTGAAAATTTTTTGTCGGATTCGGGTGTGTTTTGGATTCAAAAACAGCTTAAATCATAGAATTTGTGGGTCATTTTTATCCCATAGTATTATTAACCTCAATAACCATACTTTCCACTCATTTCCAGTCTATTCTGAACACCTCACACCTCACAATATTATTTTTAGTCCTAAAATTTGCACCGAGGTCGCTGGATGACTAAGTTAAGCGACCCAAGTGGCCGACACAAACACCTGGCCCATCTAGGAGTGGCACTGCAGTGTCAGACAGGATGGCCGATTTAAAAAATAGTCCCCAAACAGCACATGATGCAAAGAAAAAAAGAGGTGCACCAAGGTTCGCTGGATGGCTAAGCTAAGCGACCCAAGTGGCCGACACAAACACCTGGCCCACCTAGGAGTGGCACTGCAGTTTTGAGGATGAGTGCTTCCATCCTCATGTGAATCTGAACCACTAGCCATGAACATAGGCCAGGGCCTCAGCCGTTCCTTGCCACTCCGTGTCGTAAATGGCATATTGGCAAATTTACGCTTCTCATCAGATGCTTTTAATTTTGATTTTTGGGTCATTCTACTGAACTTTTGTAGTATACTTGACGACACAGAGGTAGAGCAATGGACTACTGTACCGTACTGCTATATATATACTGGTGGTCAGCAAATTTCTGCACTCTATATGGAGTAGTGATGAGCGGGTTCGGTTCCTCGAAATCCGAACCCCCCAAACGTATACGAATCTCGCGAGAATCCGACAGCGGGATGATGACGTTCGGGCGCGTTCGGGGTATCCGAGCAAGGCAGGAAGATCCGAGTCTGCCTCGGACCCGTGTAAAATGGGTTAAGTTTGGGTGGGTTCGGATTTCGAGGAACCGAACCCGCCCATCACTAGTTTCTACTACTGAAAAGGTTGTAATTATGCCTCTGTGACTTCATACTGACTACTATGTATATAGGCTGTAATAATGATTTTGTGACATCAGTGTTTACTGCTTTATATGCTTCAGTAATGCATCTGTGACATCAGTACGTACTAATGAATAGGCTTCAATCATTTCTCTGTTACCTCAGTATCTATTACTGAAGAGTTTGCAATAATGCCTCTGTTACCCGAGTACTTACATCTGTATAGACTACAATAATTAATGCCTGTTACCCGAGTACTTACATCTGTATAGACTACAATAATGCCTCTGTTACCCCAGCACTTACATCTATATAAGGGATACATATGATATTCCGGCAAATGGGATGCTGCCTAAAACTGTACCGATAGAGGCATCCCATCTGCCGGAAGCCCGGCAGAAAGTCCTCTTGCTGGCTCGCTGCGCTCACCATGCATTTGGCCCAGTGGCTCGCTTCGCTGGTCACAAGATCTATTCCCACTCAGTTGGTGGAGTGGACCCACCAACCGAGTAGGAATACTGGGCGGGTGTCAGGACTTCATATGTCAGTAAAATGCCGGCTGTCAGGATTTTGGCGTCGGTCTCCTGAATGCCTGGATCCCGACTGCATACCCTATATAGGCTGCAATAATGCTATTAAGACCTCAGAAGCCATTGTAATACAGGGGAATTAACTGTTAGAACATGCAATCAATCAACAGATAGTGTACAAGGAGAGAAGTAGCTCTTGAAATTGAGATATGTGTGTGGCAAATGCTGTGTGTCAATTTGGATGAAATTTAGTTAGTACTGGTTTTCTAGAGTGGCATAGCAATAGCCCCCGCATACTCCACGGTGGATTGGAGGCATTGGGTGGCATGTGGGCACTGGGGGTCTGTGGTGGGCTATTGCTACGTCACTTCTTGGACCTGGTGATATTTGTCTGCGGACCTGTCCATAGACAAACACGGGGGGGGGGGGGGGATTTCTGGCTGCCTCCCCCCTCTTGGTAAGTGGCTCAAATTATGACAATTGTAATGGTATATAAGATGATTACTAGAGCTGCCACCACATCATTTAGTTTAAGGTACAGGGTACAGAGTAGAGCTGCTGCACATGCCCAGTGGTAGCAGCTTCTTCTACCAAGTTTGCTGTGTATGTGGATCTGAGTCCTCAGTCAGTGCACTGGACCAGAGAATAGCTACAAGGAAGAAGAGACAGAGCCTCATCATGAGGTGGGAGAATGTGTGCTTAGAAAAGGCAGTACTAGGTCTATTATGCTTGTGTATTTATTTATTTATTTATTTATTTACAAGGGTTGTTTTCCTCACCATTTGTTCATATTATTTAAATGTTTGATACAGCCTATACTATAGACCATCTATAGTGTTAAATATTAATACTGTATTCCGTACACTATCTAGTGTATATAATGACCAATGTTTATATTAATGTCCAGGGTCATTACCAGGTTCATCTACCGCTCCTCCAGACTTCTGCACTTACTCCAATCTTCCGCAGAGTGGGAGATTATGGACTGCATTTGGAAATGGTCACCGACTCAGAGAAGGCAATTAATTGTGGTCATTTTGGCAGGGACGTTTTTAGTGGGGGCAGATGCAACAGTAAGGCAGACCTGTGGCAGCTGGAGGGGGGGAAATTCCCTGACAATGAGCAGGTACCATGGGGGTGTGCCTGAAGCTTTATGGATGGGGGGTGCATAATTTATAGTTAAGCCACTGTTTTTTTACTTACTTAGAAGACTACCCAAATCAGCAATGAGATGTCAGTAAGATATCAACGGTATCCATGGATTAAGAAAACAGCCAAAGGTGGCTACAATGTACTGCTAGCCTTTTATACTAATATGACCCACAGTTCACCACATCCAAGCTATCCTAACTTGGTTTTGCCTTGTTCAGGTTCAGGAATTCAGTTGTAAAATAATGGTCATTAGATGCCACCATTACTAGAAGTGATGTGAATCGCAGTGTTTAAAAAAGAAAACTTTTGTGTGTTCTTCAGGTTCAGGTATTGTAAAATAATGTCCATAGGGTGCCAGCATTACTAAAAGCACTATAAGTCGCAGAGTTTAAAAAGTAAATAAAACTTGTGTGTGTTGTTCAGGTTCAAGCATTGTGTTGTACAATTACGTTCATTAGGTGCCACCATTACCAGAAGCACTGTGAGTTGCAGTGTTTAAATAATAAATAAAACATGTGTGTTGTTCAGGTTCAGGCATTGTGTTGTACAATAACGTTCATTAGGTGCCACCATTACCAGAAGCACTGTGAGTCGCAGTGTTTAAATAATAAATAAAACATGTGTGTTGTTCAGGTTCAGGCATTGTGTTGTAAAATAACATTTATTAGAAGCGCTGTGAGTAGCAGTGTTTAAAAAAATAAAACTTGTGTGTATTGCTCAGGTTCAGACATTGCATTTTAAAGTAACATTCATTAGGTGCCAACATTACTAGTAGCACCGTGCATCAATATGAATCATTTCATATAAGAGCAGGAGCAGCAACCCAGTACTAGTACTGCAGCTGCAGCCTGTCATGATAATAGTACTTCAACTTCTACTAAAGTTGGCCCAGGGGACACAAAGTTAAGAAAGGGCACCTGAAATCTAAACAATATTTCAAAATGTTAATAAAAACATAATCTCTGTAATGAAAGGAACATTTACTGCATCAAAATTGGCAACATGTCATACACCACAAGCAGTGGCATAGAAGGCTCAGGCCATGGCCTTTGTTTGCGAGTGGTGGTCCTGCTAGTGCTGCTGCTGTTTCATGCTCTAGAATGCCTACTGTGGAAGCTGGGGCCAAACAGAGTCAGTCATCTTTTTCTGCAAGTCTATTAGAGGTGTCACCTTTAAAACAGACAAATCAGTAAAAATAAAAACGAACACTAAGGGGTAAATTTACTAAGATTCGTATTTTCCCGTTTCAGGTCAAAGTTCAATCACGAATGACATCGAAAGTGTAAAACTGCAACTTTTTGAATTTGTTACGATGGATTTACTAAGCTGTCGTATTCGGGTTTTTCTTTTCTTCCGATGTCGATGTCATTCGTGTTTTTTTTGTGTTTTTTACGGCAGTGATTAGCAAAACACTGCCGACTTTTTTACAATTAATCTCGGCCGGATCTGTGTGATCCGTGCTGGGGTTCTATTTTTTTTTTTTTTTTTAATTAAACACTGTAAAATTTAAAAAAAAAATTGCGTGGGGTCCCCCCTCCTAAGCATAACCAGCCTCGGGCTCTTTGAGCCGATCCTGGTTGCCGAAATATTGGGAAAAAAATGACAGGGGTTCCCCCATATTTAAGCAACCAGCATCGGGCTCTGCGCCTGGTCCTGGTTCCAAAAATACGGGGGACAAAAAGAGTAGGGGTCCCCCGTATTTTTAAAACCAGCACCGGGCTCCACTAGCTGGACAGATAATGCCACAGCCGGGGGTCACTTTTATATAGTGCCCTGCGGCCGTGGCATCAAAAATCCATCTAGTCACCCCTGGCCGGGGTACCCTGGGGGAGTGGGGACCCCTTCAATCAAGGGGTCCCCCCCCCCAAGCCACCCAAGGGCCAGGGGTGAAGCCCGAGGCTGTCCCCCCCATCCAATGGGCTGCGGATGGGGAGGCTGATAGCCTTTGTTGTAAAAGAAAAGATATTGTTTTTAGTAGCAGTACTACAAGGCCCAGCAAGCCTCCCCCGCATGCTGGTACTTGGAGAACCACAAGTACCAGCATGCGACGGAAAAACGGGCCCGCTGGTACCTGTAGTACTACTACTAAAAAAATACCCAAAAAAAGACAAGACACACACACCGTGAAAGTATAATTTTATTACATACATACACACATACATACATACTTACCTTAAGTTCCCACGCAGGTCGGTCCTCTTCTCCAGTAGAATCCAAGGGGTACCTGTTGAAGAAATTATACTCACGAGATCCAGGGGTCCAGGCTCCTCGGGAAATCCAGGGGTAATCCACGTACTTGAAAAAAATAACAAAACGGTGTCCCGACCACGAACTGAAAGGGGACCCATGTTTGCACATGGGTCACCTTTCCACGAATGCCAGAAACCCACTTTGACTTCTGTCTAAGTGGGTTTCTTCAGCCAATCAGGGAGCGCCACGTTGTAGCACTCTCCTGATCAGCTGTGTGCTCCTGTCCTCACTGACAGGCAGCACACGGCAGTGTTACAATGTAGCGCCTATGCGCTACATTGTAACCAATGATGGGAACTTTCTGCCCTGCGGTTGACCTAAAGTGACGTCACCGCTGAGCAGAAAGTTCCCAGCATTGGTTACAATGTAGCGCATAGGCGCTACATTGTAACACTGCCGTGTGCTGCCTGTCAGTGAGGACAGGAGCACACAGCTGATCAGGAGAGTGCTACAACGTGGCGCTCCCTGATTGGCTGAAGAAACCCACTTAGACAGAAGTCAAAGTGGGTTTCTGGCATTCGTGGAAAGGTGACCCATGTGCAAACATGGGTCCCCTTTCAGTTCGTGGTCGGGACACCGTTTTGTTATTTTTTTCAAGTACGTGGATTACCCCTGGATTTCCCGAGGAGCCTGGACCCCTGGATCTCGTGAGTATAATTTCTTCAACAGGTACCCCTTGGATTCTACTGGAGAAGAGGACCGACCTGCGTGGGAACTTAAGGTAAGTATGTATGTATGTGTGTATGTATGTAATAAAATTATACTTTCACGGTGTGTGTGTCTTGTCTTTTTTTGGGTATTTTTTTAGTAGTAGTACTACAGGTACCAGCGGGCCCGTTTTTCCGTCGCATGCTGGTACTTGTGGTTCTCCAAGTACCAGCATGCGGGGGAGGCTTGCTGGGCCTTGTAGTACTGCTACTAAAAACAATATCTTTTCTTTTACAACAAAGGCTATCAGCCTCCCCATCCGCAGCCCATTGGATGGGGGGGGACAGCCTCGGGCTTCACCCCTGGCCCTTGGGTGGCTGGGGGGGGGTACCCCTTGATTGAAGGGGTCCCCACTCCCCCAGGGTACCCCGGCCAGGAGTGACTAGTTGGATTTTTGATGCCACGGCCGCAGGGCACTATATAAAAGTGACCCCCGGCTGTGGCATTATCTGTCCAGCTAGTGGAGCCCGGTGCTGGTTTTAAAAATACGGGGGACCCCTACTCTTTTTGTCCCCCGTATTTTTGGGACCAGGACCAGGCGCAGAGCCCGATGCTGGTTGCTTAAATATGGGGGAACCCCTGTCATTTTTTTTCCCATATTTCTGCAACCAGGATCGGCTCAAAGAGCCCGAGGCTGGTTATGCTTAGGAGGGGGGAACCCACGCAATTTTTTTTGAAAAAATAAGCACTTTCCCACCCCTTCCCACTGATATACATGCACGGATCTCATGGATCCGTGCATGCCTATCCAATCACGAATAAAAAAAAAGGTCTGTTTTTTTTTAGCACTTTTTTACGAGTTGTAATTTTTCACGGCAGTGTTTGTTTTTTTTTTGCTTTGCACTTCTTAGTAAATGACCGAGATTCATACTTAAACAGCCGCGTTTTGACCGATGGTGTATTCATTCGTAATTTTTTACTTGGACTTGCAAAAAATTACGAATGCCCTCATCTCTGCCGTGATTAGTGTTTAGTAAATTACCGAGATGACACTTTGATGAAAAAACGGCATCTCGGTCAAAATCGGGAGCTTAGTAAATGTACCCCTAAGACTGAAAAACAAACTGTGTGTTCACAAATCCCTGAAGAGAGTCTAGGAATGCCCACGTTAGCTATGTGCGATTCTGACATTTTTAACACTGTACTCGTAGAGAGGTCTCCTTCCACAATATCTGCACCCTCTGAACATGTGGGGATGAGCAGTACATGTAAAGGTGGTGACATAGAAACTGAGCTAGTGTGGAAGTGTAACAGGATAAACAGGAAATTTGTGGGCAAAGTTAGTAGAGATAGGGCCTTTAACCATCAAGGACCCTTGTCCCTGTTACATTATTTGTAGCAAGTTCATGCATGCTATTTACCAAAACACTTAATTGTGGTTTTGCCAAAACTGGAAAACAAAAACAAAACACAGAGGGTGGTTTTGGCAAAACCAAAACCAAAACTTGGGGTCCGCTCATATCTCTAATTTTATTTATCCTCATTCTAGCGATATGTATAATGTTAGATAACTTGGTTATCTCATAATACCAATATCAATAAGATTACATCTCAAAGCAATGAGCAGTATATTATAATGAATCGAGGCAATAAAAAAGCCAGATAGTGCCAGTATTATGAAACAAGACACTTAACTATAAAACCTTAACTGTTTATGACCCCATGTCCATTTAAATGGACACTAATAAAACAAGTACTGTGTAGACTGTATTGTGATGACAGTTGCCATTGAAATTCCAATGTCCATTTAAATGTAAGAAAATACAGTAAAAATTATCTGTCAGAATGGTCACTGTGAATTTGGATGATGGCTTCTCCCAGGCTCCCAGCAAGATCAGCATAAGGTGAGTATTCCATTTTTAAAGTAAATGACTCACAGCTGAAAGTGATACTGCAGGGAGATGTTGCAGCCTCCTACCCTGCTGCTGCTAATAATAATAATACTGAACTGACTGTTTTCCACTTGCTGCATACGGAGAGAGGGGACTGGGAAGCGAGAGATTGGGGGTAGGGGCAGATAGGGACTGGGGTGGTGGAAAGTAGGGTAGGGACAGATAGAGATTGGGGGAGAAAGAGAGAGGGTAGGGGGGTTGGGGAGAAAGGGGGCAGGGGTAGATAAGGACTGGGAACGGAGTGGAGTGGTAGGGGCAGATAGGGACAGTGGAAAGAGAGATGCAGATTTTTTTCAATATACTGTAGTTACCTCTGTGCTGCTGCCAATGGTCACTAGAGGACACCTAACGGAGCTGAGTTCGGGACACAGACAAACAGACACCCTATGTACACTGCACCCCTCTCATATACTGCCCATATACACACTGCACACCCATCCTCTTCCGGTTTCTGCAGCCCCACCATATACTGCCCCTATATACACACTGCACCCCCAAGCCCCTCCACATAGTGCCCCCTACATTCAGGGCAGACCCTCCTCCATATACTACTCCCTTTATAAACCTCATACTCTGCACCCCCTCTTCCATATACGAGTATGCTGCAACCCCAGGTTACTTGCCATCCCGGGTCTCAGCAACAAGTAGCAACAGTAACCAGGAAATGGATGCAGGAACCACCATACGGACATGCAGTGCTCAGAGCAAAGGCACTGGGGACATGTGTGGCCACTTACCGGCAGGGGTAGAAGGTGAATCAATTTGGCAGTAAGGGGGGAGCAGTGCAGTGACTGAGAGGAAGAGGGGTCGGTGCTAAGGCTGCAGATGAAGCAGGTAAGGAGGAGGCAGATAATCGGCTCAGCTGCTTTATATATACTGCGAGCCAGCGGAGGGGCGGGGTCCTGTACTCGGCCCTCCTACACCCTACACAGGCCATGTACAGACCCTCCAGCCAGCTGCTGGTTGCTTTTGGTGTCCTCTATCCCCAGATATTGGTGAGCTTACACATGCCAGTACTGGTGTATATAGTGCTGAATCATTATAGCCTGCCCATTACAGATGTATAGCATATATATATATATATATATATATATATATACAGGTTGAGTATCCCATATCCATATATTCCGAAATACGGAATATTCCGAAATACGGACTTTTTTGAGTGAGAGTGAGATAGTGAAACCTTTGTTTTTTGATGTCTCAATGTACACAAACTTTGTTTAATACACAAAGTTATTAAAAATATTGTATTAAATGACCTTCAGGCTGTGTGTATAAGGTATATATGAAACATAAATGAATTGTGTGAATGTACACACACTTTGTTTAATGCACAAAGTTATAAAAAAATATTGGCTAAAATGACCTTCAGGCTGTGTGTATAAGGTGTATATGTAACATAAATGCATTCTGTGCTTAGATTTAGGTCCCATCACCATGATATCTCACTATGGTATGCAATTATTCCAAAATACGGAAAAATCCCATATCCAAAGTACCTCTGGTCCCAAGCATTTTGGATAAGGGAGACTCAACCTGTATATATATAATCCATAGAAGCAGCCCGGCACTCCGCTGTCCCCATAGGGGTGTCGCTCTGGTGCCCTCCTAGAGGTATGGTAGCCCCAATATGCAGAAGAGAAGGTAATGGCGGCACTCAGAGTCTTTCACAATGGGGTGAATCAAAGCAAATAGTGCATTTATTGTCAACGTTTCGGGGGACGAACCCCCTTCCTCAGGACACTGCAAACTAGTGACAATACAGTGAAAACAACTTAAATACCTCACCTTTCCCGGGTCCCAGCGTCTCCGGCCGCGTCCGCGCCGTCCAGTGCACGGAGCCCGCACTTCCGGTAGCGTGTGGCATACGGCGCCCGGAAGTAGCGTCATCCCGCTACACGGACCCGCTGATGACGTGGCTGTAAACAGAAGGAAGCCGGTAACCATGGAGACGCGGCGCAACAATCAAATGCCGCGCCACATCACGTGACACAACAATAACAAACCATAAAAAAAATGAAATATATGTATATTTGCAAGGGCTACCTGTTAACACCGAGCATGTATAACCACAAATAAACCTAATTACAGGAATTAATCTGGCAAAATAGAGTTAGATGAAGTATCCTACATTTATCATGTAATGTAAACATCAAATAACGTGTAAAATGTACTTCAATACTTAACATATAAATGATAAAATGCTGATAACAACCTAGACATGCAAGTTGGAACCTGTTATACCTGCAATCAGATTAGAAAACAATATACTTCAAAAAATAATCTGACTGTGAGATATCTGTAGTACTCTAAGATATTATTGTAAGAAAACAAGAAATAACAGGCTTCTGAAGCAAAATGTACTTTATAAAAAGCAATTTAAATTGAGTTGTTCATTTAAGCCTCTGGGGTGGATGGTATCTAATTTAAAAATCCCTCGAGCTTCCAGTCGGAGTAATTTACTCGTTCTATCTCCACCTCGCTGAGAAACTGGAATATGATCCACAATTTTGTATCGTATTGCTGCCAGATTATGGCGCATCTGTACAAAATGATGGGCGACCGGTTGGTCGCTTTGGCCAGTGTTAAGGGCGGCCCTGATGGCAGATCTATGTTGGGCCATCCATTCCTTGAAAAGACATTGTGTCTTACCCACATAGTAAAGGCTGCAAGGGCAGATCAAAACATATATTACAAATGAGGAGCTACAGGTCACAGGCCATGTGATGTTAATTTTTCTCCCTGTATGTGGATGTAAGATGAAATCTCCCATAAGCATGTAACTACAAGTAGTGCAGCCCAAGCATTTAAAGCAGCCTGGTTTACGGCTTAAAAAATGTGTGGCTGTCGGGGCTGTTTTAAAACCAGTGACGTCGTTTTTTTAACCACTAGGTCCTTAATGTTGGCACTACGTGTGTAACATGGCATTATTTTAGTGTGTTTAAGGGACGGTAAACTGGGATCCGTGCTGACCATTGGCCACATTTGTTTAATGCGTTTGTTGGTCCTGGAGCTAGTGGTATTGAACTCATTAACCCAAGTTATTTTGTCGCTATTTAATTTGGGGCTATCTCTCATCAATAAATCACTTCTACTTTGGGCCATGACCTTTTCACGTGCCTGCTTGAGAATGTCATTGGGATAGCCCCTCTGACGGAATTTTTCAGACATGGAATCTAACTGTCTTTCAAGGTCGTCGGGTTCACTCGTGATCCTGCGGACCCTAAGAAATTGCGAGTAAGGGAGACCTCTCACCAAAGATCTTGGGTGAAAACTGTCGTAACGCAACAGAGTGTTGCGATCTGTGGGCTTACTGTATAATGAAGTAAGAATCTTACCATCACGGACCATGATTTTGATATCCAAAAAACAGATTTAATTAGCATGTGAATTAAGTGTAAACTTGACCGGACTAGATGACTCATTGGGGTATATTTACTAAAATTCGTATTTTTCCGAATGAGGTTAAAGTTCAATCACGAATGACATCGAAAGTGTAAAATTGCAACTTTTTGAATTTATTACGACTAATTTACTAAGCTGTCGTATTCTGCATTTTCGTATTTACCGATGTCGATGTCATTCGTATTTTTTTGCAGTGTTTTACGTGAGTGAATTGTAAAACACTGCCGACTTTAACACAATGAATCTCGGCCGGATCTGTGAGATCCGTGCTGGGCTTCTTTGTGCACCTTTCGTAAAAAATAAAACATTGTTAAAATAAATAAAAAAATGCGTGGGGTCCCCCCTCCTAAGCAAAACCAGCCTCGGGCTCTTTGAGTCGGTCCTGGTTGAAAAAATATGGGGAAAAAAGTGACCGGGTTCCCCCATATTTAATCAACCAGCACCAGGCTCTGCGCCTGGTCCTGGTTCCAAAAATACGGGGGACAAAAAGCGTAGGGGTCCCCCGTATTTCTGAAACCAGCACCGGGCTCCACTAGCCAGATACATAATGCCACAGCCGGGGGACACTTTTATATTGGTCCCTGCAGCCCTGGCATTACATACCCAACTAGTCACCCCTGGCCGGGGTACCCTGGAGGAGTGGGGACCCCTTCAATCAAGGGGTCCCCCCCTCCAGCCACCCAAGGGCCAGGGGTGAAGCCCGAGGCTGTCCCCCCCATCCAAGGGCGGCGGATGGGGGGCTGATAGCCATTTTGTCAAAATTTGAACATTGTTTTTAGTAGCAGTACTACAAGTCCCAGCAAGCCTCCCCAGCAAGCTGGTACTTGGAGAACCACAAGTACCAGCATGCGGTGGAAAACCGGGCCCGCTGGTACCTGTAGTACTACTACAAAAAAAATACCCCAATAAAAACAGAAGACACACACCTTGAAAGTAAAAGTTTAATTCATACATCCACACCTCCAAACATACATACTTACTTATGTTCACACGAGGGTCGGTCCTCTTCTCCATGTAGAATCCATGGGGTACCTGTTGGAAAAAGTATACTCACATAATCCAGTGTTGATCGGTCCTCTTCTGTTCTATTTGTAATCCACGTACTTTGCAAAATAAAAAAACGGACACCCGACCACGCACTGAAAGGGGCCCCACGTTTTCACATGGGACCCCTTTCCCCGACTGCCAGGAACCCCCCCTGACTTCTGTCTAAGAGGGTTCCTTCAGCCAATCAGGGTGCGCCACGTTGTGGCACCCTCCTGATTGGCTGTGTGCTCCTGTAGTGTATGTCAGGCAGCACACGGCAGTGATACAATGTAGCGCCTATGCGCTCCATTGTAACCAATGGTGGGAACTTTGTGGTCAGCGGTTGACCGAAAGTAACCTCACCGCTGACCACAAAGTTCCCACCATTGGTACAATGGAGCGCATAGGCGCTACATTGTATCACTGCCGTGTGCTGCCTGACATACACTACAGGAGCACACAGCCAATCAGGAGGGTGCCACAACGTGGCGCTCCCTGATTGGCTGAAGGAACCCTCTTAGACAGAAGTCAGGGGGGGTTCCTGGCAGTCAGGGAAAGGGGTCCCATGTGAAAACATGGTGCCCCTTTCAGTGCGTGGCCGGGTGTCCGTTTTTTTATTTTGCAAAGTACGTGGATTACAAATAGAACAGAAGAGGACCGATCTACACTGGATTATGTGAGTATAATTTTTCCAACAGGTACCCCATGGATTCTACATGGAGAAGAGGACCGACCCTCGTGTGAACATAGGTAAGTATGTATGTTTGGAGGTGTGGATGTATGAATTAAACTTTTACTTTCAAGGTGTGTGTCTTCTGTTTTTATTGGGGTATTTTTTTAGTAGTAGTACTACAGGTACCAGCGGGCCCGGTTTTCCACCGCATGCTGGTACTTGTGGTTCTCCAAGTACCAGCTTGCGGGGGAGGCTTGCTGGGACTTGTAGTACTGCTACTAAAAACAATATTAAAATTTTGACAAAATGGCTATCAGCCCCCATCCGCCGCCCTTGGATGGGGGGGACAGCCTTGGGCTTCACCCCTGGCCCTTGGGTGGCTGAAGGGGGGGGACCCCTTGATTGAAGGGGTCCCCACTCCTCCAGGGTACCCCGGCCAGGGGTGACTAGTTGGGTATGTAATGCCAGGGCCGCAGGGACCAATATAAAAGTGTCCCCCGGCTGTGGCATTATGTATCTGGCTAGTGGAGCCCGGTGCTGGTTTCAGAAATACGTGGGACCCCTACGCTTTTTGTCCCCCGTATTTTTGGAACCAGGACCAGGCGCAGAGCCCGGTGCTGGTTGATTAAATATGGGGGAACCCCGGTCACTTTTTTTCCCATATTTTAAACCAGGACCGGCTCAAAGAGCCCGAGGCTGGTTTTGCTTAGAAGGGGGGACCCTACGCATTTTTTTTTTGCAAATTTAACACTTTCCCACCCCTTCCCACTGATAAACATGCACGGATCTCATGGATCCGTGCATGCCTATCAGAACACGGTAAAAAAAAGCAGGTCTGTTTTATTTTAGCACTTTTTCACGATTTGTATTTTTTCACGGCAGTGTTTGGCTATTGTCGGCAGTGTTTGTGAATTGCACTTTTTAGTAAATGACCGAGTTCTACCAAATTACAGGCGTATTTGACCGATGGTGTATTCATTCGTATTTTTTTTCTTGGACTTCCAAAAAAATACGAATGCCCTCATCACTGCCGTGATATGAGTTTAGTAAATTCCCGAGATGACACTTTGAAGAAAAAACACCATCTCTGTCAAAATCGGGACCTTAGTAAATATACCCCCTTGTGTTCCTCAATTAGAGTACACAAAATTTGGGGTTCATGTGTCCAAAACAAAAGCAGGTCGTCTATGTACCGAAAGTATAATGAAATGTGTTCAGAAGTGGACACCTTCTCAAAAAAGAGATTACATTCTATCTCCCACATGTATGCATTGGCCAGGGACGGAGCCACCGCCGACCCCATAGCATATCCTTTCTTCTGGTTAAAAAACCGACCATTAAACAAAAAAATAATTGTGTGTTAACGTAAATTCCAATAGTGTGATAAATAGATCTATATCTGGCCCGGTTTATAATGTGTTATTGGTGATAAGATGTCTCACTGAGGATAAACCCGCTTGATGTGGTATACACGTATATAAGCTTGTTACGTCTAAAGTGTTGAGCGTGGTTTGGTTATCAATAGGCCGGAAGGAAACCAACCTCCTCAATAAAGTGTTGGAGTCTTTCAAGTGGGTGAAGGTGGCCTGGATGCATGGCTGTAGATACACATCTAGATAAATCGCTAAGGCCTCGCATAGCTGATCGCACTATTTAGTAGTGTGTCTTAAACACTTGTTTTTAGCAATACTGATCATTGTATGCACTTTTAACAATGTTTTCACTGTTATGGTTTGTTATTGTTGTGTCACGTGACGCGGCGCGGAATTTGATTGTTGCGCCGCGTCTCCATGGTTACCGGCTCCCTTCTGTTTACAGCCACGTCATCAGCGGGTCCGTGTAGCGGGATGACGCTACTTCTGGGCGCCGTATGCCACACGCTACCGGAAGTGCGGGCTCCGTGCACTGGACGGCGCGGACGCGGCCGGAGACGCTGGGACCCGGGAAAGGTGAGGTATTTAAGTTGTTTTCACTGTATTGTCACTAGTTTGCAGGGTCCTGAGGAAGGGGGTTCGTCCCCCGAAACGTTGACAATAAATGCACTATTTGCTTTGATTCACCCCATTGTGAAAGACTCTGAGTGCCGCCATTACCTTCTCTTCTATATATATATATATATATATATATATATATATATATATACATATATATATATATATATAGTGGGGCAAAAAAGTTTTGGACAGCCACCGATTGTGCAAGTTGACCCACTTAAAAAGATGAGAGAGTTCTGTAATTCCATCGTAGGTACACTTGAACTGTGAGAGACAGAATCTGTAAACAAAAAAAAAAATGGAAATCACATTGTATGATTTTTAAACACTTTACTTGTATATTCTTGTGGAAAATAAATATTTGAACACCTACAAAGCAGCAAGATTTCTGGATCTCACAGACCTGTAACTTCTTCTTTAAGAAGCTCTACTATCCTCCACTCGTTACCTGTATTAATGGCACCTGTTTGAACTGGTTATCTGTATAAAAGACACCTGTGCACACCCTCAAACAGTCAGGCTGCTACCTCTCCACCATGGCCGAGACCAGAGAGCTGTCTAAGGACACCAGTGACAATATTGTAGAGCTGCACAAGGCTGGGATGAGCTACTCGACAATAGGCAAACAGCTTGGTGAGAAGAGATCAACTGTTGGCGCAATTATTAAAAAATTTAAGAAATACAAGATCACTGACAATCTCCCTCAACCTGGGGCTCCATTCAAGATCTCACCTCATTGGGTATCAATGATCTTGAGAACGGTGAGGAATCAGCACAGAACTACACGGGGGGACCTGGTGAATGACCTCAAGAGAGCTGGGACCACAGTCACAAAGGTTACCATTAGTAACACACTACGTCGTCATGGATTGAAATCAATAAAGTTTGCCAGTGACCATCTGGATGATCCAGAGGAGGATTGGGAGAATGTAATGTGGTCAGATGAGAGCAAAATCGAACTTTTTGGTATAAACTCCACTCGCTGTGTTTGGAGGGAGAAGAATGATGAATGGCATCCTAAGAACACCATACCCACTGTGAAGCATGGGGGTGGAAACATCCTGCTTTGGGGCTGCTTTTCTGCAAAGGGGACAGGACGACTGATCCGTATTAAGGAGAGGATGAATGAGGCCATATATCGTGAGATTTGGGGCAAAAACCTCCTTCCCTCAGTAAGAGCATTGAAGATGGAAAATGGCTGGGTCTTCCAGCATGACAATGACCCCAAACACACCACCTGGACAACTAAGGAGTGGCTCCATAAGAATCATTTCAAGGTCCTGGAGTGGCCTGGCCAGTCTCCAGACCTCAACCCAATAGAAAATCTGTTGAGGGAGTTGAAAGTCTGTGTTGCCCGGCGACAGCCCCAAAACATGACAGATCTAGAGAAGATCTGCATGGAAGAGTGGGCCAAAATACCTGCTACAGTGTGTGCAAACCTGGTCAAGAACTACAGGAAACGTTTGACCTCTGTAATTGCCAACCGAGGTTATATTACAAAGTATTGAGTTAAACTTTTTGATTGTCCAAATATATATTTTCTGTAAGAATATACAAATAAATTGTTTAAAAATCATACAATGTGATTTCCTAGTTTTTTTTCTCATCAGATTCTGTCTCTCACAGTTGATGTGTACCTATGATGGAAATTACAGACCTCTCTCATCTTTTTAAGTGGGTCAACCTGCACAATCGGTGGCTGTCCAAATACTTTTTTGCCCCACTGTATAAAAGGCTAAAGACACACACACACACACACACACACACACACACACACACACACACACACACACACACACACACACACACACACACACACACACACACACACACACACACACCCTTGTGGTAAACCCTGTGGCTAATTGGATATGCCCCCTGATGTGTCAGCATCCATCCTATGGAACTCCTGATAAAATATTATACCAGATTTATTTTTTGCCAATGATACATTTCCAGGCTGGTGGCAGTACTTTATACAAAGGGAAAATTGCATTATTGATAATAATGATTCTAATAAGTGGACAGAATAAATTGGGATTCGGGATGGCCACCTCATCCACCCATGCTGTAATTTGGGTGTGGATCATTAGGTTGACAGTGAAAAGGTTGACAGTGTCTAGGTCAGGCTTTTTCAACCAGTGTGCCGTGGCACACTAGTGTGCTGCGACCAGTTGCAAGGTGTGCCGCGGAGTCAGAGTCACTGCCTGCACCTTCAGAGCGAACTGTGGCCCAGACTCTTCTTAGAGGATCAGTCGTGCCCCTGGTGTGACCGATGCCTTGAAGACGCGGTGGTGGGACATCATAGGTCACGGCTGCATCGTCTCACCACCCAGAGAGCTCACCTGCCTGCATACACATCTTCCAGTTCCTGCCCACGTCCACAACTTTCCCTGCCCACCCACATCCACTCCTGCCTGACCACCCACTGCTCAGTATTTGCAGCACTCCATTATGAACAACCCCAGCCAACTGAGAGACAGGGAGGAGGACAGCTGACAGGAATGGGCTAATATTTATTTTATTTCTCCTGTGGGGAGCAAAAGGATTTATGGGGGGAACAATGTGACTAATTCATGTAGGGAGCAATAGGATTTATGTGGGGAGCAATGTGATTGATTTTTGTGGAGAGCAATATGATTTATGTAGGGAGCAATGTGATTTATGTGGGGGGCAATGTGATTGTTTTTTCTGTGAAGGCCAATGTATTTGTGGATTTTTTTTTTACTCTGAGGGTCAGTGTGTGGTTTTTTTTCCGTGGGAAACTGATGGTGTGCCTTGCCAATTTTATAATATTGTTAGGTGTGCCGCAAGTTAAAAAAGGTTGAAAATCACTGGTCTAGGTCGACCCCAAAAGATCGACATGGACAAGAGGTTGAAGTGGTCATAAGGTCTTCCCGGAGAAAGGTCAACATTGTAGGACACAGAGACCTGTGAGTTCACTGCTGTGCTGTTTTATTTCATCACCAACTCCAGGCACACTGCACACTGGACCACCCACTTCCCAGCATCCCCCTGGTCCCAGGGACCATCACTGAAGATTCAGGCTTACACATATTAGTAAGGGAGTGTATACAAATATTAAGCATTCTAATACACTAACATCACATCCTCTTTTCTTTAAAGATAAGCCCTGTACGCTTCAATGCAACAATTAACAACGTCATATTAAGAACATCATCTAACACGTTTCGATGAGTCTCTCAGGTCTGCGTATTTCCCTTTTGGGTCTTTCATACACAGTCTGTGTTTCATCGACCATGTTGGACCTTTCTAGAATCGTAGGGGTATATTTACTAAGGTCCCGATTTTGACCGAGATGCCGTTTTTTCATCAAAGTGTCATCTCGGTAATTTACTAAGCAAAAATCACGGCAGTGATGAGGGCATTCGTAATATTTTGGAAGTCCTAGGAAAAAATCACGAATCAATACACCATCGGTCAAATACGCCTGCAATTTTCTAGAAATCGGGAATTTACTAAAAAGTGCAAAACACAAACACTGCCGACAATTGCCAAACACTGCCGTGATAAAATACAAATCGTGAAAAAGTGCTAAAAAAAAACAGACCTGCTTTTTTATCCCGTGTTTGTATAGGCATGCAGGGATCCATGAGATCCGTGCATGTTTTTCAGTGGGAAGGGGGGGGGGAATGTTCTAAATTTTCAGAAAAAAAATTGCGTGGGGTCCCCCCTCCTAAGGCAAACCAGCCTCGGGCTCTTTAAGCCGATCCTGGTTGCAGAAATATGGGGAAAAAATGGACAGGGGTTCCCCCATATTTAAGCAACCAGCATCGGGCTCTGCGCCTGGTCCTGGTTCCAAAAATACGGGGGACAAAAAGAGTAGGGGTCCCCCGTATTTTTGAAACCAGCACCGGGCTCCACTAGCTGGACAGAAAATGCCACAGCCGGGGGTCACTTTTATACAGTGCCTTGCGGCCGTGGCATCAAATATCCAACTAGTCACCCCTGGCCGGGGTACCCTGGGGGAGTGGGGACCCCTTCAATCAAGGGGTCCCCCCCCAGCCACCCAAGGGCCAGGGGTGAAGCCAGAGGCTGTCCCCCCCATCCAATAGGCTGCGGATGGGGGGCTGATAGCCTTTGTGAAAAGTGATTGATATTGTTTTTAGTAGCAGTACTACAAGGCCCAGCAAGCCTCCCCCGCAAGCTGGTACTTGGAGATCCACAAGTACCAGCATGCGGCAGAAAAACGGGCCCGCTGGTACCTGTAGTACTACTACTAAAAAAATACCCCAATAAAGACAACACACACACACCTTGAAAGTATAACTTTAATACATCCATCCACACCTCCATATACACATACTTACCTTATGTTCCCACGCAGGTCGGTCCTCTTCTCCAGTAGAATCCAGGGTGTACCTGTAGAAAAAATTATACTCACATAATCCAGTGTTTTCGGCTCCTCAGTAAATCCTTTTGTAATCCACGTACTTGAAAAAATAAAAAAACGGATACCCGACCACGAACTGAAAGGGGACCCATGTTTTCACATGGGCCCCCTTTCCCCGAATGCCAGAAACCAACTCTGACTGATGTCTAAGTGGGTTTCTTCAGCCAATCAGGGAGCGCCACGTTGTAGCACCCTCCTGATCGGCTCTGTGCTCCTGTACTGTATGACAGGCGGCACACGGCAGTGTTACAATGTAGCGCCTATGCGCTCCATTGTAACCAATGGTGGGAACTTTCAGGTCAGCGGTGAGGTCACTTTCGGTCAACCGCTGACCTGAAAGTTCCCACCATAGGTTACAATGGAGCGCATAGGCGCTACATTGTAACACTGCCGTGTGCCGCCTGTCATACAGTACAGGAGCACACAGACGATCAGGAGGGTGCTACAACGTGGCGCTCCCTGATTGGCTGAAGAAACCCACTTAGACATCAGTCAGAGTGGGTTTCTGGCATTCGGGGAAAGGGGGCCCATGTGAAAACATGGGTCCCCTTTCAGTTCGTGGTCGGGTATCCGTTTTTTTATTTTTTCAAGTACGTGGATTACAAAAGGATTTACCGAGGAGCCGAAAACACTGGATTATGTGAGTATAATTTTTTCTACAGGTACACCCTGGATTCTACTGGAGAAGAGGACCGACCTGCGTGGGAACATAAGGTAAGTATGTGTATATGGAGGTGTGGATGGATGTATTAAAGTTATACTTTCAAGGTGTGTGTGTGTTGTCTTTATTGGGGTATTTTTTTAGTAGTAGTACTACAGGTACCAGCGGGCCCGTTTTTCCGCCGCATGCTGGTACTTGTGGTTCTCCAAGTACCAGCTTGCGGGGGAGGCTTGCTGGGCCTTGTAGTACTGCTACTAAAAACAATATCAATCACTTTTCACAAAGGCTATCAGCCCCCCATCCGCAGCCTATTGGATGGGGGGGACAGCCTCGGGCTTCACCCCTGGCCCTTGGGTGGCTGGGGGGGGGACCCCTTGATTGAAGGGGTCCCCACTCCCCCAGGGTACCCCGGCCAGGGGTGACTAGTTGGATATTTGATGCCACGGCCGCAAGGCACTGTATAAAAGTGACCCCCGGCTGTGGCATTATCTGTCCAGCTAGTGGAGCCCGGTGCTGGTTTCAAAAATACGGGGGACCCCTACTCTTTTTGTCCCCCGTATTTTTGGAACCAGGACCAGGCGCACAGCCCGATGCTGGTTGCTTAAATATGGGGGAACCCCTGTCCATTTTTTTCCCATATTTCTGCAACCAGGATCGGCTCAAAGAGCCCGAGGCTGGTTTGCCTTAGGAGGGGGGACCCCACGCAATTTTTTTTTTACATTTAAACTTTATTTTTTTGTTTAACAAAGTGCGCAATGAAGCCCAGCACGGATCTCTCAGATCCGGCCGAGATTCATTGTATTAAAGTCGGCAGTGTTTTACAAGTCACTCACGTAAAACACTGCCTAAAAAAACGAATGACATCGACATCGGAAAACCCGAAAATGCAGAATACGGCAGCTTAGTAAATTAGTCGTAATCAATTCAAAAAGTTGCATATTTACACTTTCGATGTCATTCGTGATTGAACTTTGACCTTAAACGGGAAAACACGAATCTTAGTAAATTTACCCCGTAGTTTGTTCACCATTATCAGGATCATCATACATGTCAGCTGAAGGGTATTCTTCAGTCATGTTGTCTTCATTATGGTTAGGTTGAGATCTTAAATCCACCCGATTTCTTCTTACTTCCGTTCCACGCTCTGTACGTATAGTATAAGATCTTGGTGCTACTTGTGCTTGCACAATACCTTTCTGCACCCAAATACCTTTCTCGTGATCTCTGAGATGGACTTGGTCACCCAATTTTAGATCAGATAAGCTTTTTGCTCGCCTGTCATGGAACAGTTTCTGTTTCGCCTGTTGACGTTCCTTACTCAGTCTGACCAACGCTGAGTTATGTGTATTAAGCAGTTCATCATGTATCGGGAGATTTGCTCTAATCCTCCTTTCCATCAGCATTTGTGCAGGAGAAAGTCCATTCTGTAAAGGTGTACTGCGGTAGATTAAAAGACTTTTGTAGAAATCTTCTTTACCTTCTTGAGCTTTTTTCATGAGACTCTTTACAGTTTTTACTGAACTTTCCACCAAACCATTTGAGCGTGGATAATGGGGACTTGACGTAGTATGGACAAATTCCCACTCATCAGCAAATTGTCTAAATTCAGCACTGGAAAACTGAGGACCATTGTTAGTGAACACTTCCATAGGAACACCATGCCTTGCAAAGATTGACTTCATGCAATTGATTATGGTTTTACTAGTAGTTGTATGTAGTGTCTTCACCTCAGGGTAGTTAGAGTAATAATCAGTCACGACAATGTACGTTTTCCCATTACAATCAAACAAATCTGCGCCAACTTTCTGGTACGGTCTCTCTGGCACTGCGTGAGGACTCAGTGGCTCGACTTGTTGTTTCGGTCTATACATAAAACATAATTCACATGTAGCTGTAGTCTGTGCTATGTCTTGGTTCATTCTTGGCCAATACATAACTTCTTGCGCTCTCCGCTTACATTTTTCTTCTCCTAAGTGGCCTTCATGTATCTTGCGCAGCATAGTTTTTCTTAGTCGTGCAGGTATGACAAACCTATTGCCTTTGTAAATAATCCCATCAACAACTGTAAGGTCACTGCGGTACATCCAATAATCATGGATAGACAGCAGGCACGCATGTTTTTCTGCTGGTCAATCTTTCAGAATGATATCTTTCAACACTTTCATTGTGTCATCTGTCTCAGTTTCTTTCCTAATCTATTCTTGTCTTGCAAGAGACACTGGTAGAGAAGCTACGATCAAATTAACATAGGCTTCTATCTCTTAATCCATCAGACTTTTGGAACCTTCACTTTTGTCCACAGCACGAGAAAGTGTATCAGCAATGTACATGTATTTGCCAGGACAGTACAGCAAGTGTACATCATATTTCTGTAGTCTGATGAGCATTCGTTGAATTCTCATGGGACAGTCATGTAATGATTTAGTCATGATAGCTACCAATGGCTTGTGGTCAGTTTCTACTGTAAATGTTTGACCATACACAAACTGATGAAATCGCTCACATGCATATGTGATCGCTAGAAGTTCTTTTTCTATCTGAGCATACCTTGTTTCAGCACTTGTCAGTGCTCTTGATGCATAGATTACTGGTTGCCATGTATCCTCATGTTCTTGTAACAGCACTGAGCCTAGGCCAAATTGCGAAGCATCTGCTGAAATTCTTATTCTTTTCACAGGATCAAAGAATTTTAGCACTGGTTGCTCTGTAATGATCTGTTTCAAGTTTTGCCAACTTTCTTCTTGTTCATGTGACCACATCCACTCGTTATCTTTGTCCAACAACCATCTAAGAGAGGCTGTTCGTTCAGAGAGTTGAGAAATAAACTTTCCTAAGTAATTAATCATTCCTAGGAATCTTCTGACGTCGTCTTTGTTGTTAGGACGTTCCATGTTCACTATGGCTGATATTTTCCTTGGGTCTGGTTTTACACCTTGATCCGAGACCACATCGCCATAAAGGAAAGTGTATTCACGCCAAATTCACATTTGTCCTTGTTTAGCTTTAGATTCACTTTCTTGACAAGTTCCATTACTTGTCTCAATCTAGAATCATGTTCTTCCTTTGTAGATCCCCAGACAATAATATCATCCATCATTGTTTCAACACCTGGAATATGTTCAAAAATCATGTGTATCTTTTTGTGATATACCTCTGGAGCAGACAATATTCCATATGGTAGTCGAAGAAATCTGTATCGACCTTCTGGTGTATTAAATGTACAAAGTTTTGAGCTGGCCTCATCTAGCTTCATTTGCCAGAATCCTGAAGATGCTTCCAATTTACTGAACCATTTTGCTCCCGTAAATTGCGACATGATTTCATCTCTGGTTGGTAGTTTGAAGTTCTCGTTTAATAGCTTTGTTTAAATCTCTGGGGTCTAGACATATTCTGAGTTGTCCATTTTTCGTTTCAACAATTACTAAGGAGCTTACCTATTCAGTAGGCTCATCAACTTTCTGTATCACACCCAAGGCTTCCATGCGATTTAACTCTTGTTTCAGTTTTTCTCTCAGCGCAATCGGCACTTTTCTACAGGGGTGTATCACTGAAGAAACTTGCGTGTCTATATTTATTTTATGCTCTCCAGGCAAACTGCACACTGGACCACCCACTTCCCAGCATCCCCCTGGTCCCAGGGACCATCACTGAAGATTCAGGCTTACACATATTAGTAAGGGAGTGTCTACAAATATTAAGCATTCTAATACACTAACATCACAAACATGAGGTATTTTTAATGGTTCTTGGTGTCGTTTATTCCATCCATCAACCGTAAACCCCAATTAGAGCACTGCATCCCCTTGTGTGTATTCGTTCGCCATGTTTTCGGACAAGGTGCATCACTTCACTGCTGCTGCACTCGGCACAGATTACTATTTCCAAACATAGTCCACGTGGATGGTAAAGTATGAAAACATTTTAAAAAATGGTTAAAAAAAACCCCTCATATTGACCATATGCTCTGTCGATCATTACCGTGTCGAGCTTTTCACTATGTAGACCTTTTGACTAGCTTGACCTAATGCATGGTCATTAGTGGTCAACCTACTGACTGTTGACCTTTTACTGTCAACCTAAAGACCGGATATCCTGTAATTTGTCAGTTTCCTCTTCCACAGACTGCTGTATAATGCAGTTTGTGTCAAGTCATGAGTCACATAATAAGAGACAATTGAAACTTTACTCAGAGTTGTAGACATACTGTACAGACAGAAATGCTATAAAGTTTGGTTCTCTAGAATTTATTCATTTGCCACTCTAACTTTCCCATATGAAGAACAGTAGAGGGATAGAGAGCAGAAGGAGAAGGGAAGGAAAGCTGATGAGTGCTGCAGGCATTATACAGGCTGATGACAGTGTGCTTCCTGCAGACTGTACTTGATGACATGTATTAAATAACATCCACTATTCCCTGCATTTCACACCTCTTGCAAAACAACACGACAGCTAGTACCAGTATATGAAGCAACCAGCTGCAAGATATATTATGAGGTTCTTTCTCCGTCTTCCTCCCATTAGAATAACCCCTGGAATCCATACAGGTTTGTATCTAGAGAGGAGGAGGCCCGTGTGCAGGCTCAATCAGTGACCCATCCTCTCTACCTGGCGGCAGCGCTGGGACTCTGGGCACTACAGTCCCTAGGGAACCCTAGCACTATCCCAGAGTCTACAGCACATGGGCGGCGGACATTTTCCCAGTGATTTTCTTACTGCGCACGTGCAGAACATTTTCCTGTAAATTTCTGCAGCGCTGCTACTTCAGCTTGGGACTCCTGGGGGTAAGTACTACAAATAATGGGTGTAAGTAAGGTGTGAGGTTGGGCCCCCGTGTGCACCGCACATACTGCATCCATTATAAATATGGCAGTGAATCCATAGTTAGACTATGTTTCTATTGCATTGTCACTAAGATGTGCTAAACTGGGCTAATGACCCCCACTGAATCATGAAATATAACCAGCTTGAGTCCTAAATCCTGACAATTTCATTTATAGATGTATCATTGCAAGAGAGAAATCAGAAGGGATCCTTTCTGACTGGCCTGGAAGACACTGATTCCAGAACCTGAATGCTTTTGCTGCCTTGCCAGAAGTCTGCAATTCATAATCACCCATTCCAGTGTTCACAAAAGAAAGGAGAACACAGAAATATTAAGAAAAATTGGGATAAGTTTTGTGAAGCCCTGAAGGAATCTGTATCAGAGGCAATGGTGTTTGGCAGACGTCAATTAGATCTGTAGACAGTATAAGCTTCTCTGTTCTCTGTCGTCTCTTTTTCTCATCATTAAAGGAAACAAAAATGAAAAACAAATTGAGGATTGTCTCTTCCAAAAATATACTTTTGATTAGGCAAGCATTGCTCAAAACTGTGTAAGTAGCCTTATCGTGTGTCTAATAAATTGTTTCCAAACAACTTACTGGTTGCTGTCAGTTTGCTGCAAAACTTAAATCGCACATATTAAGTTAACAAAGGAGCTATTTATCAAGCCTTAATTTGTATTATTTTTCATGGTTTGGGCTGGTTTACCTATCGGGGGCTATCAAAGAAAAAGCCTAGCACAGGATATTATGTTAGGCAAATTAGTAAACAGTATTGCTGCCCCAATAATTGGCAATAGGGAGTGCATTTTGAAGCAATTTATCAAGCTCCAAAAAGCTTAGTTTTATGCCTGAGTTTGATCTGGCATTAGCAAGTATAGCCTATAGGCTATAGCAGTGGTGGCCAACCCGTGGTGGCCAACCCGCTGCTCTCGAGCCGCTTTCGGCTTCCCCTGCCTTCTAAAACAGCTCCTGTAGCTGGATAGAGCACAGGCAGGGCCAGCCCTATAGGTCCTCCCCTAGTAGATTCCCTTTCAAGATGGGATGCTCTGATGTATTTCAGAGCCACCTCCAGAGTTGTCTGCCACCTCTCCCGTCTCACCAGACACTAATGCCAGCTCCTATACTGAGCTGCACCCCCGGCACTGCCTCCAGTCATTTCTTGGTGTTGCCCATCTGCCGCCGGGCTCTGTCGCCTTCTTTTACTGTGGTGCTGCTCCAGTCTGAGCTGCACCCCCAGATCTGCTGCAGCAGGGGTCGTCCAAAGCTTGATTAGTTTGAAAACAGTCAGGGCTAGTCAGAGCTTTTTCAATGTATTTTATACTAGGAGCATGGCCTTGCGGGCACAAGCCACGTCCCATTTTGCACATGCACCTTTGGCGCACACATGGTGTTGACTCTTCAACATACCCAAAGCTTTTCCTTGGTTCTTTGTCGCTGACTGGTTGGCCACTACTGGGCTACAGTATTAGTAGGCATCTTCAAGTCAGTCAGAAATCAGAAGATCATTGCTTTGCAATGTGATAAGCAAGTGGTGAAGGGACTGTCAATGAGGCACAGTCATAAACAGATCAACCTCTTATTGGATGCGCTGACCCCAAAATGACTTTAATGATAAATGTTACAAATACGCAAACATTTTGGCATTAATAAGTAGACCTTTAAGAGGCAGTTTTATGAAGAAATGCTGCCAGCCCACAAAAACTAATACGCCTTATTGCCCCAGTACAGCAATAAGGTTAATTTTATAGGTGCAATGTACATACTGTATTTGCCTATCCCAGCGATCAGTAAGAAGTAAAGTGATCGCATACATGGTCACTTTACTTCCTAGTTTCCGACCCATCCATGCTACTGCAATGAGAAGACGTTACGATGCATGCATGCACAGTGCGAAGATGACAACATGCACTTTGCAATCTCCAGCCTGCCGGAGAAGCATTGCAAGATCCCTCTCTGGCGGAGCAGCCCATTGAATGTAATGGGATGACGATGGAGTTAGCCCATTCAGGTAAGATTTGAAACTACACATTTGTTAGATTATGTTAAACACCTCCCCCACATAAACCTATTGGAATGAAGTTTCATTTTTCAGGGTTTAGTACATAGGGGTCAGATCATTGTCCCCATTGCGGGCCACCTCCTCTCTGTGACGCAGTAGACTTTCTGGCAGGTCACAAGTCTCTGAAAACATGGGGCCAGATACGTTCCAAGTGTCAAATCTTTACTGCACATGCACAAATCACCAGAAAATTGCCACCACACCATTTTCTGAGTGATTTCAGCTGCAACAGCAGCGCTGACATGGGATTCCGGAGAGGTAAGTAATTAAATATGGGTGCTGGGTGTATGGTGTGGGCCCCCCTGAACCCACTGCACCCATTATAAATACGCCTGTGGATATGCCCATGGGTAAGCAGGGCCAGTGGGCCCAATTGCAGGGGGTGCAGAGATATGCTCCTGATGGGTAGAGCCAGGGCAGATGTTGACATTCTGTTCTCAATATGGGTTATACCCAATATTGCACACATTTCTGTATCCAAGTTTGAGTTTGAGATTTTCTATGGCAGGCCAAGACATTCTAATGAACTTAAAGTTATGGAGACAGAAATTAGAAGGTGCCTGCAAAACTGTTATGGCTGTAAAAAATTCTTGATTTGCCAAACAACTGCCAGACATTACTTTCAGTGGGATGCCCTTTAGACAGTCTGCACAGTATATTATAACTATTATTATTGTTAGTTTATTTGGCACCACAAGGGTTCTGCAGCGCCTAACAAAGTATATAAATAAATGAGACGAACAGGAAAACAATGACTTACAGTACAAGATACTGTAGGACAAGTACATGGTATATAAACATTTCTGCATCAGAGGATGGGACACTGAAATAATCCTCATGTTGGCATAAACTGAGGGTTAGGTGCCATTGTAGAGAGTATGGAGAAGAAAATAATCTAAGAGAGGGAAAAGCACATGAGGGAAGAGGGCCCTGCTTGTGAGAGCTTGTATTATAAAGGTAAGGGGCAGACAGACAAACAAGGGTGACACAAATAGGGTAGAAGTGAGCATGGAAGAGAAGGTTCAGAAGAGGGATGGCTAGTTTTGATGAAGAAGTGGGTTTTGAGAGCTTGTTTGAAAGCTTGTTTGAAATTTTGTAGGTGAAGAGTCTGATAGGAAGAGGTAGAGAATTCCAGAGGTTGGGAGGACCACAGCCAAACTCTTTGGCTGTAGGAGGCAGGAATGGGAGGAAGTAACTAGTTGGCAGGAGAGGTTCCATGTATTTGTGGAGCGAAGAGGGCAGGTGGGAGTGTAAAGGGAAATAAATTCAGATATGTAAATGGATGAGGAATGGGTGAGAGTTTTGTAAGTGAGTGTAAGAAGCTTGAATTGGATTCGGAAGGGCAGCCAGTGTAGGGCTTGTAAGAGAGGGAGTTGGACATTGTACATTTGAAGAGGAAGATGAGCCAGGCAGCAGTATTGAGGATTGATTAGAGTGGAGAGAGGCATTTGTGAGGGAGGCCAGATTTGAGGAGATTGCAGTAGTCCAACCTGGAGATTAGTTTGGGTTTAGTAGTTTCTAGTGTGAGAAAAGGTCAGATCTTGGAAATATTTTTTAGATGGAAACAGCAGGACTGTGACAGGTACTGAAGGTGTGGTTTAATGGAGAGGAAGGAATCAAAGATAAATCAAGACACAACACTTAGGGGTTAGAGGAGATAGTTGTGCCATCAATGGATAATGAAATTGTGGGAATTAGGTTATGATGGAGGGTGAGAAGATGATCAGCTGAGTCTTATGCTAGGCATACATCTGTCATGAACTGATCACTCACCTCTGTGGGTTCTGGGGTCCGTCTGTTGCTGGCGCGATTGCTTGCGGTGCTGTGCGGCCGCGTGGGGACGTGGCGTGGTCAGTGGTAGAGGTGATGCAGGTTCTGGGAGCCGTGAGTGTGGGGACCAAATGGCCAAAGGCACCGCTGTGTGTCTGCAGTATAGGGGGTGGCCATGTTGGAGACCAAATGAGCACCTGAGAGCACTTTTGAAACACCTGTGGGTAAGTATTAGCCAATCCCGTGCTTGTGCTGCCTTTAAGTAGGCTGGGATTATGTTACTCTGAGCCAGTGCTTTGTTGTAGCTACTCTGTACCCTAGCTCTGTGCTCTCTCCATGGTTTTCTGTGTAATTCCAGTGGTCCAGATATCGCCTCCGCTCCCAGAGGTCTGCTTGCAGCCTTCACGGCAAAATATCCACCAGTTCCCTGCTGTGCTGTCAGTCAATCGCTCTCCCAGTGGCAACAAGTGGATTTCCAGAGTCTTGTGAGAGGTTACCCTGTCTGCCTGCTTCAATCACACAGCCTTTGGAAGATTCTACTAAACTCAGGTGCTCGTTTAATCAGCTCTCAGTTTAACTCATTCTTCACCATTGTCGTCTGCTGCAGTTTCACAGTGCTTCAAGTGTTATCTTCACAATTTACAAGTATTCTATTCAGTATTGTATTTTCATTGTTGCTGCAATCAAGGACAATTCTTCACAGCCTTCCAGTTTAACTTTTAAGCTTCAGTACAAGTCTCTACAGATATTCATTTATGTCTGCAATATCCAGTTAACACTCCTTACAGTTTGGCACCAGTCATTGCTTCATTTGGACAATTCTTCACAAGCCTGTTTAATCTCAGTTGTATGAACATTTCTTCAATGCATCTTTAAGACTGTTCCAGCTTATCATTATACCATTCATTGCAATACGTCAGTATATATATGGTGACTAATAATTGTCATTTAACTCCTTACTGGAATTGTTGCCTTTAATAAATATTAAACAGAACTTTCTTCGTCCTCCCTGCTTTCATCATACACCAGCACCTACACCGTTGATTGGTCCAGGGTTAACGGATTCACAAAAACACTCGGCCCTGACAACATCAGAACGATTTCTTTCCAACCAGCCAACTTTTTGGCTAGTTGGAAAGATAATCTGACAGTGTATGGGAGCAAACGATTATCAGCCGTTTGCTCCCACATGCTGAAAAACGGCCAGAAATGGTCAGGCCAACTAGTTGGGAAAATCAAACCTGTTTGAATTTCCCAGCTAATCTTTCAAGTGTAGGGGGAACTGCTCCCCCAACTGAATGATAAGTAGGTGGACACTGACCAGCAGTGTCCGCCAACTTCTTCCCCATCACTGACGACTGGGCTGACCCTGTCATCCAAGGCTCACTGGCAGCGGCGGTACTGTGGAGCGAGAGCTGGTTCAGGGGCCACTGCAGCAGAGCATTACTGCTGTCGGGCTGCCCCTGTCATGCCTGCAGCGGAGGCGGACGAATGAGAACCAGTGGCTGCAGCGGCAGTACTCCACTGCTGCCCGGCTGCCCCTGTTAACCAGGGGCCTGGTAGGGTGTCAGTGGGGACCGAGTGCTTAGAGCCAGCTCCCCGCACAAAGCTGCGGCTGCTGCTGACGCACTAACAAGAGACTGGAGCTGCTCCCAGACTGCTGCGGCAGATCATCATTGTCGGGCTGCCCCTGTCAGCCAAGCATCAGCAGCAGTGGAGGGGGTAAAGGATGGGACCTGTAGCCGGATGTCTTACTGCCACATCTCCCCCCTCGCTAGCACCCCCTAGGATGGCCCTTCCTCCTCTCCCGTGATCACCCTGCACTCCCCCCATGCCAGTATGTATGACCATAGTGCATCTCCACAGGCCCACCCGCGATAGCCACATCCCAGCCCACCTCCACATTGTACCCCCGCAATCACCATGATCACGGCATCCCCATGCCCCACCACCCCCATACTTCCCCACACCTCCACAATTGCAGCACCCTCACCCGCGACCACCCCCACCTGCCACCATGGATCTATGTCAGTGGCAGCGTTAGTGCAGGAGCCAGGAGGAGGACCAGGGGCAGCAGCAGCAATCCATAACTGCTGCTGGGCTGCCCCTATCGGCTGGCATTGAGACCCCCATTATGTCCAACACTGCACATAGCTGGCATACCCCCCCCTGCAATCACCCAGCACCCCTACCTCCCAAATTCACCAGCAGCAGCACCTTTGTGTCAAATTCCTGCATACTACCCCCCTTGATCAACTGGCACACCTACCCCCGTGATCACCACCACCACCAATCCATTATAGCAGGGATGGGGAGCCTTCGGCCCTCCAGCTGTTGTTGAACTACACATCCCAGCATGCCCTGCAACAGTTTTAGCATGGCCAAATGGCAAAACTGTAGCAAGGCATGCTGGTATGTGTAGTTCAAAAACAGCTGGAGGGCCAAAGGTTCCCCATCCCTGCATCATAGGGATGGCCATCAAGATTCAAAATCATATAACTACTACCATTGGTGGGGGAGAACCAGATGGTTTCCTGCCATCAATGATAAAAATCTATCAAATATTTTTTTTTTCTCTAGGGTGTCAGGGACACAGAGTATAGCTCCGCCCCCCTACACATGTGAAGCCACACCCTTGGGCTCTGGTCCGCGTCTAGCTTAATACTGAAGTAATGCTGACCATCAATATGCAAAACCATCAATGGTTCCCTTACAGATGGTTGCTCACCATCGAGGTTATCCACCAATGGAACCATTGATGGATAACCCACCGATGGCCATCCCTAGTCCATCAGTGCTAGGGCTCCCATCAGCCTAGAATCCCTTGCAGTGGTAGCAGCAGCGGGGGATGGAACATGCAAAATTGACCTATAACAGTGGGTCCACCTGATCATCGGCACTGGCAGCAAGTCCTCTGGGTCATCGGCACCAGCAGCAGGATCTCGGTGTAGGCACTGGGTCCTTTGGGTCATTGGCGCCTGCAGCTGGTCCTCCAGGGTGGAGCCAAACAGGTTCAGGCTGCAGTAAGAGGATCTCGAGCATCCCCCGTGGAAGCTGCAAGTGCCAGTTGGGATTAGCAGCCGTGAGGGTCTTTGATGAAATAGGAAGCCGGACGTCAGAGGAGAGCGACATGAGCCGGCATGTCAGCAGGGAGCATGTGAGGAAGCCCCTCTGGCTACAGGGGACTCTACACTGTGCTCCATCCTCCTGCAGTAAGGGAAATTTGGTGCCAGTTTGGGACACAAAGAACACTGCAAGCTCTGGCCACAGGGTACATCTCGGATCCAACAAGCTCCAGTAACAACACAGAGTCGGGCTCCCCCCGGCCCCTACCTACAGCAGTAGCACTGTCTCCCGTCGTCACCCACACCTTTACCCAACCGAACACACAAACACACCCCGTAGTATAGTGACACAGCCGGCCAGCAACCCTCCCTCCTATGTAACTATCTATATCTCTTATATATATATAACATCTAGCTCCATCCCTGCCTACATCCCCCTAAAAAATAGCAGAACAGCATCACCTGACCGCACTCCCCTTCCCCAGTAGCATAGTCTACCATTCCTGAATCCCCCAGAACAGTTTCCCCTGCCCCTACCTACCTTGGAGTATCAGCACAGATTCCCCTGCCCCCCCCCCCCCCCCTCCACCCCAACAGCAGCTCAGTCTCCTCTGTGCTATGAGCCTATGTAAAAGGAATCCTAATCTATAAAAAAAAAATGTGCTGAATAATTCAGTTATACTACGATCTATTTGGGAGGTTATCTACTGCACTATTAAAAACATTCCAGAAAACAATCAACTATTTCTTTAAAGACCAATATCAAAGACATCATAATGAAACATTGCGTTTATTTATATCTATTACTCTGTAACCTGTTACGGTAAATAGAAAATTGTATGTTTAGATTTTTTTTAAATTTAAATAACTACTGTAAATAGACCTCCAATAGTCTATTTTTAAATAAACTATTCAAAACATGCAGAAGTAGGCAGTCACTGTCCGCCTACTTCTGTGACATCACAAGTTGTAGAGAAATTGGCTGGTCTGATGAAAGTTGGTTCGATGTGTTGAGCACTGTTTTAGTTGGACAGACAAGTTGGATGGTTGGAGGTTTGGAGAGCTGGAGGAGAGTTGGTCTGAAGTTGGTCTGATATATGGTTAGCATTAGACGTGTTAAGTTTAAGATAGCGCTGGGACATCCAAGAAGAGATAGTAAAGAGACAGTTGGAGATATAAGTAAGGGAGAGAGGTCAGGGGAGGAAAGGTAGATTTGAGTATCATCAGCATAGAGATGATATTGGAAGTCGAAAGAACAAATGAGCTCACCTAAAGAAGTCGTACAGGGAAAAAAGGTGACATCCAAAAACAGAACCTTGGGGGACACTTACTGTTAGGGGAAGTGTGCGGGAGGTGGAGTAATAAGCTGAGACAGAGGAGTGGTCAGAGAGGTAGGATTTCAGCCAGGAAAGGGCAATATCACGCAGACCAATGGAGTGAAGGATTTGCAGTGGTGGAGGGTGGTCCACAGTGTCAAAAGCAGAAGAGAGGTCAAGGAAAATAAGCAGAGAGTAGTGTCCCTTGGATTTGGCATCATGGAGGTCATTGCAGACTTTCATGAGGGCAGTTTCAGTGGAATGAAGAGGATGAAAGCCAGACTGGAATGGGTCAAGCAGGGAGTGGGGGGAAAGAAAGGCAGGTAGGCAGCTGTAGACAGTACGCTTAAGGAGTTTGGAGGCAAAGGGGAGGAGAGAGATGGGTCGAAAGTTGGAAAGAGTATTAGGATCAAGGGTTGGTTTTTAAGAATAGGAGAGACGAGGGCATGCTTCAAGGTATATATATAAACCAATGTAACTAACACATAGAAATCTACAAAAATGGGACACATGTTAGACAGTCCCCGCCAACAAGCAGTACTTTAGGAGACAGTATCTAGTATGGACTGCAAGAGGATAAACATAAAAAAACTGGGTTGGAGTGAACAGTGTTCCGGTCATGCTGCGGGGAGGCACCCCCGGGATGGTTAGGGTAGTGTTAGGCTGCGGGGGAAGAAGGCTTAGGTTTAGGCTTTGGTGAGCGGGGGTGGGGGTTAGGATTAGGCACCACATGGGAGGGTTAGAGTTAGGCTGTGGGGGAGAGGGTTAGGTTTAGGCTGAGGAATGTTGGCAGAGTGTTGTGGGCTATCTGATGCAGTGACGTCAGTCCACACACTTAGTGACTTAAACAGTAATGCAGGTTTATTTAGTGAACACAGGTGACACAGATATAATACTGGTAGCAGTAATCAGGAGCCCATATATCGCACAAGGTAACAGCATTAGGTAGTGGTACTTACTGTATCAGGAGATGTCTGTGGTGGTGAGGGATGGAGGGCTGCACAGCCATGCAGTCTGACTCCCACGGTAGAGAAGATGATGCATGCACTGAAACACTGTGAGTTTCTTTAGCTGAGATTTGCTACCAGTCTCAGCTCTGCACACTTGTACACACGGGACTCTGTTTCTCAGGGGCAGATTTATTAAGCTCGGTGAAGTGATAAAGTGGAAGGTGATAAAGGACCAGCCAATCAGATCCTTACTGCCATGTCACAGGCTGGGTTTGAAAAATGACAGGAGCCGACTGGCTGGTCCTTTATCACCTTCCACTTTATCACTTCACCGAGCTTAATAATCTACCCCTCAGTCGGGTGGTATTCATGTGACCGCCGGTCAGCTGACCGACAGTCACATGACCTCCTCCACCAGCCCGACGGGTCACTGTCCCGATGGTCGGCATGCCGACCAACAGGGACTATTTCCACTCGTGGGTGTCCACGACACCCATAGAGTGGGAATAGAACCCGGCGGTCAGGAGACCGCTGTTCAGCCGTACTACACCCCCTCAGTCTCTGTGTGTAACACTCTCCTCACTCTCTCTCTGAGATGGAGGGACAGGAACTTACCTCCTGGCACTAGAGGTCTAACACTAGGGGATGCTCACATAGACTGGTATACAGAAGGAGACAGGCACAGAGTGCGCCATATCCTAACAAGGAAAAGGTTGGTTAGGGTTAGGAGGGTTAGGGATCAGGGTCAGCTTTCTAAAATACCTAGTGTCATTATTTTAATCATCTGCATGCCGCTGTCTGTATTTTGATAGCCAGCAACCCAACCGCAATAAGCCCGATACCAACATGCTTGCAAACACAAAAAAGAATGAGCTGACTTCAATGAGTAAACCAGCTTCCCAGCTAGCAGCACTATATGTATCAACAATTTTTTTTCCACCTGTTTAAAAACGATAGAAAATTAGTGCATTTTAAACTAGTGAATTTCCTTTGCTCTTCAAGGGGGTGGTCTTCAGTATGCCGATTGACGGGATCCCGGCGCACAGTATACCGGCGCCGGGATCCCGACAGCCGGCATACCGACACTTATTCTCCCTCGTGGGGGTCCACGACCCCCTTGGAGGGAGAATAAAATACCGTGCCCGTAGCGTGGCGAGCGCAGCGAGCCCGCAAGGGGCTCATTTGCGCTCGCCACACTGTCGGTAAGCCGGCGGTCGGGCTCCCGGCGCCGGTATGCTGGTCGCTGGAAGCCTGACCGCCGGCATACCATAGTGAACCCCTTCAAGGCATATATATACACCAAACTGTTTTTCAGGAAATCTCCATAATACAACTGCTTTTGGGGGATACCTAAAAAATGAAACAATCCTAGGATGTATAAAGGGGTTTCTGCAGCAGATATCACAGAATTCCACATCTTGGCCCTGGTAGCTAATGCCATCTCTGAATCTATCGAGATCCCTCCGGGTCCCTCTCTTTCTGCCCTCAATAGCACATACACTGTCCACCGGCATATATGCATATTTGCGCTCACAAGGTCAGACCCCACAAGCAGCCCTTTTAGCGGGTTGTGATAAAAATGCCCTTTAGTGTTTCATGCACTGCCCTTTTACATTTGAGAGATAATGTCATACCCTGTTACTTATTTATTTAATTTCCAAACCTTTGTCTTGATGTCTCTTAAACAAAAGTGTAAAAAGAATTTGTTTCAACACATGCAACCCATGGTTTGAGTTCTAGACAGTATAACACAGATTTTAATGCTGGCAATTACATTTCCAACAACATCTAGTTTTGAGTAGAGAGTGAATTACATCACAGACACCCAAAAAGCTGGGCATAGGAGCCAAAATCACAAGAAGAGAAAGAGTCTGACAAGAGTGA
Source organism: Pseudophryne corroboree (assembly GCF_028390025.1). Classification (NCBI taxonomy): domain Eukaryota; kingdom Metazoa; phylum Chordata; class Amphibia; order Anura; family Myobatrachidae; genus Pseudophryne; species Pseudophryne corroboree. The sequence goes on from NC_086445.1 coordinate 726,607,575, forward strand.
GGCGGCTGAAACATGAGATGCATCCAGTGGTGGATTGGGATGGAAAACCAGCCTGGGAAATTTATGGAAGCATCTCTAATGGGGGTGGTCTGATGAGAGGGTGGAGTCTGTTTAGAGGAGCGTGATCCCTCCTTATAGGGTCTGATTGTACGCAACTGCGGCCTTCTTTGCATCTTTTGCAGCAATTGTGTCTTAGACCAGGGGTGGATTGAGAACTAAGGAGATGTACTAAGCAGTGATGAAAGTGGAGAAGTAGCCAGTGGAGAAGTTGCCCATGGCAACCAACCAGCTGCTCTGTATAATTTTATAGTATGCAGATTACAAATGTTACTTCAATGCTGGTTCACTTCTTCACTTTTATCATTCCTTAGTACATCTCCCCCTAAAAGTGGCACTGTAAAATTTTGTAGAAGTGGCCCGACACGGGCAGCACAAGAGTAATAACATACCTTATAGCCATGGCAGCATCACTGGGTAGCTGAGTTGCTGTACTGCAGAGATGGAATAACAGAATGAATGGGGACAATGCAGTGTACTGAGTGCGGTGGGCTACCTGTTATGTGGGGGTGTGGCCACATGACAACACACAAAACAGGCCCCACAGACAGGTCTTCCTACCAGTAATCTTCTTGGTGAGTCCTATGGCCAATACGCCCCTGGGTGCGTCCATAGTTGGGTCTACATCATATGCAGAGAGGACACCTTCATCCAAGAATACGTTTCTGCAAGTCTTCTGAGACTGAAAGAGGAAGAAAAACATACAGTACAGAAGAAGAGGACCTGCCACCTGTTATGAGGTCCTGAGGCCAGCCAGAAAATATTGCACTTTGTCATCAAAGCAGCTCGGAAAGACAGAATATACAGACATTGTTATTGGAAGCAATAGTTATTGGAGACTTCTATGTGGTCCCTCTATTAACAGTCCCAATAAGCCATTTACTGTAGATCCCTGAGTTATGTTCCAAGAGTTTCTCCAATTCCTGTGGAACTTGCAAAGACTCACAAGTTGAAGTGGTGATGGTGGTATGTTGAAGTGTGGAAATCGCTATTCGGAGGTTTCCGCACTGCTACGCATGCGCACACACCACTGTGCACATGCGTGAGAACTTAAACTGCGAGCGCATGTGATCACAGTCTAAGTGTCATTGGGGGTCTGTGACGGGGCGTTATCATGGTGTTTTGTGGGTGGCATCGCGCTGTTGGAGGGAGCACAGTCCGGATAATGGAGGCGTTTGTGTGCCATTTGCGTAGCAGGCTGCGGCGGCTTTGTGATGTCACATGCAGCCACTGCAACCTAAAACATGGCACCCTGGCGTCTGCCTTCGCAGCTAGGTTGCAAAGGCAGGAGGCCACCCTCAAGCTGCAAGTGCTGCACTATTTAGCAAAGCACTCACATTTTAGCAAGAGGGGGGGCCCTTGCCCTGTGCAGGACGCCCCCCCCCGCATGCTAGCGAAAAGAGTTGTAGTTTTGCGAATTAGGCCCTATATCCCTTAGTTGTTAAAGTTACTTCACAAGTCTACAGGCAGTGTTTGAACTAGTGATGAGCGGGTTCGGATCCTCGGGATCTGAACCCCCCCCGAACTTCACCCATTTTACACGGGTCCGAGGCAGACTCGGATCCTCCCGCCTTGCTCGGTTAACCCGAGCGCGCCTGAACGTCATCATCCCGCGGTCGTATTCTCGCGAGATTCGTATTCTATATAAGGAGCCGCGCATCGCCGCCATTTTTCACTCGTGCATTGGAGATGATCGTGAGAGGACGTGGCTGGCGTCCTCTCAGTTTCTATGTTCTGTGGGCTGCAAATTGTGCTGCAAATATCTGTGCTCAGTGTGCTGCAAATATCTGTGCTCAGTGTGCTGCAAGTGCAAATATCTACGTTCTCTGCCTGAAAAACGCACCATATCTGACTGTGCTCAGTGTGCTGCAAATATCTGTGCTCAGTGTGCTAATTGCTTTATTGTGGGGACTGGGGACCAGCAGTATTATATAGTAGGAGGACAGTGCAGAGTTTTGCTGACCAGTGACCAGTGACCACCAGTATTATACGTTCTCTCCCTGAAAAATGCTCCATATCTGTGCTGCATTGTAGTATATAGTAGGAGGACAGTGCAGAGTTTTGCTGACCACCAGTATAACTATATATATAGCAGTACGGTACAGTAGTCAACTGCTCTACCTACCTCTGTGTCGTCAAGTATACTATCCATCCATACCTGTGGTGCATTTCAGTTTTGCACAGTTTGCTGACCACCAGTATATACTATATAGCAGTACGGTACAGAAGGCCACTGCTCTACCTACCTCTGTGTCGTCAAGTATACTATCCATCCATACCTGTGGTGCATTTCAGTTTTGCACAGTTTGCTGACCACCAGTATAACTATACATATAGCAGTACGGTACAGTAGTCCACTGCTCTACCTACCTCTGTGTCATCAAGTATACTATCCATCCATACCTGTGGTGCATTTCAGTTTTGCACAGTTTGCTGACCACCAGTATATACTATATAGCAGTACGGTACAGTAGTCCACTGCTCTACCTACCTCTGTGTCGTCAAGTATACTATCCATCCATACCTGTGGTGCATTTCAGTTTTGCACAGTTTGCTGACCACCAGTATATAATATATAGCAGTACGGTACAGTAGGCCACTGCTCTACCTACCTCTGTGTCGTCAAGTATACTATCCATCCATACCTGTGGTGCATTTCAGTTTTGCACAGTTTGCTGACCACCAGTATATACTATATAACAGTACGGTACAGTAGGCCACTGCTCTACCTACCTCTGTGTCGTCAAGTATACTATCCATCCATACCTGTGGTGCATTTCAGTTTTGCACAGTTTGCTGACCACCAGTATATACTATATAGCAGTACGGTACAGTAGGCCACTGCTCTACCTACCTCTGTGTCGTCAAGTATACTATCCATCCATACCTGTGGTGCATTTCAGTTTTGCACAGTTTGCTGACCACCAGTATATAATATATAGCAGTGCGGTACAGTAGGCCACTGCTCTACCTACCTCTGTGTCGTCAGGTATACTATCCATCCATACTTGTGGTGCATTTCAGTTTTACACAGTTTGCTGACCACCAGTATATAATATATAGCAGTACGGTAAAGTAGGCCACTGCTCTTCCTACCTCTGTGTCATCAAGTATATTATCCATCCATACCTGTGGTGCATTTCAGTTTTGCACAGTTTGCTGACCACCAGTATATACTATATAGCAGTACGGTACAGTAGGCCACTGCTCTACCTACCTCTCTGTCGTCAAGTATACTATCCATCCATACCTGTGGTGCATTTCAGTTTTGCACAGTTTGCTGACCACCAGTATATACTATATAGCAGTACGGTACAGTAGGCCACTGCTCTACCTACCTCTGTGTCGTCAAGTATACTATCCATCCATACCTGTGGTGCATTTCAGTTTTGCACAGTTTGCTGACCACCAGTATATACTATATAGCAGTACGGTACAGTAGGCCACTGCTCTACCTACCTCTCTGTCGTCAAGTATACTATCCATCCATACCTGGGTGCATTTCAGTTTAGCACAGTTTGCTGACCACCAGTATATACTATATAGCAGTACGGAACAGTAGGCCACTGCTCTACCTACCTCTGAGTCGTCAAGTATACTATCCATCCATACCTGTGGTGCATTTCAGTTGTGCGCAGTATATATAGTAGTAGGCCATTGCAATTGATATATTACTGGCATATAATTCCACACATTAAAAAATGGAGAACAAAAATGTGGAGGGTAAAATAGGGAAAGATCAAGATCCACTTCCACCTCATGCTGAAGCTGCTGCTACTAGTCATGGCCGAGACGATGAAATGCCATCAACGTCGTCTGCCAAGGCCGATGCCCAATGTCATAGTAGAGAGCATGTAAAATCCCAAAAAATAAAGCTCAGTAAAATGACCCAAAAATCTAAATCAAAATCGTCTGAGGAGAAGCGTAAACTTGCCAATGTGCCATTTACGACACGGAGTGGCAAGGAACGGCTGAGGGCCTGGCCTATGTTCAAGGCTAGTGGGTCTGCTTCACATGAGGATGGAAGCACTCATCCTCCTGCTAGAAAACTTAAAAGAGTTAAGATGGCAAAAGCACAGCAAAGAACTGTGCGTTCTTCTAAATCACAAATCCCCAAGGAGAGTCCAATTGTGTCGGTTGCGATGCCTGCACCTCTTTTTTCTTTCATTTTTCTTTGCATAATGTACTGTTTGGGGACTATATTTGGAAGTGCCATCCTGTCTGACACTGCAGTGCCACTCCTAGATGGGCCAGGTGTTTGTGTCGGCCACTTGGGTCGCTTAGCTTAGTCACACAGCTACCTCATTGCGTCTCTTTTTTTCTTTGCATCATGTGCTGTTTGAGGACTATTTTTTTGAAGTGCCATCCTGTCTGACACTGCAGTGCCACTCCTAGATGGGCCAGGTGTTTGTGTCGGCCACTTGTGTCGCTTAGCTTAGTCACACAGCTACCTCATTGCGCCTCTTTTTTCTTTGCACCATGTGCTGTTTGGGGACTATTGTTTTGAAGTGCCATCCTGTCTGACACTGCAGTGCCACTCCTAGATGGGCCAGGTGTTTGTGTCGGCCACTTGGGTCGCTTAGATTAGTCACACAGCTTCCATCTTGCACCTCTTTTTTTCTTTGCATCATGTGCTGTTTGGGGACTATTTTTTTAATCTGCCATCCTATCTGACACTGCAGTGCCACTCCTAGATGGGTCAGGTGTTTGTGTCGACCACTTGGGTCGCTTAGCTTAGCCATCCAGCGACCTTGGTGCACCGCTTTTTTTCTTTGCATCATGTGCTGTTTGGGGACTATTTTTTAAATCTGCCATCCTGTCTGACAGTGCAGTGCCACTCCTAGATGGGCCAGGTGTTTGTGTCGGCCACTTGGGTCGCTTAGCTTAGCCATCCAGCGACCTTGGTGCACCTCTTTTTTTCTTTGCATCATGTGCTGTTTGGGGACTATTTTTTAAATCTGCCATCCTGTCTGACACTGCAGTGCCACTCCTAGATGGGCCAGGTGTTTGTGTCGGCCACTTGGGTCGCTTAGCTTAGTCACACAGCTACCTCATTGCGCTTCTTTTTTTCTTTGCATCATGTGCTGTTTGGGGACTATTTTTTTAATCTGCCATCCTGTCTGTCACTGCAGTGCCACTCCTAGATGGGCCAGGTGTTTGTGTCGGCCACTTGGGTCGCTTAGCTTAGTCACACAGCTTCCATCTTGCACCTCTTTTTTTCTTTGCATCATGTGCTGTTTGGGGACTATTTTTTTAAAATCTGCCATCCTATCTGACACTGCAGTGCCACTCCTAGATGGGTCAGGTGTTTGTGTCGGCCACTTGGGTCGCTTAGCTTAGCCATCCAGCGACCTTGGTGCACCGCTTTTTTTCTTTGCATCATGTGCTGTTTGGGGACTATTTTTTAAATCTGCCATCCTATCTGACACTGCAGTGCCACTCCTAGATGGGCCAGGTGTTTGTGTCGGCCACTGGGGTCGCTTAGCTTAGCCATCCAGCGACCTTGGTGCACCTCTTTTTTCTTTGCATCATGTGCTGTTTGGGGACTATTTTTTTTAAATCTGCCATCCTGTCTGACACAGCAGTGCCACTCCTAAATGGGCCAGGTGTTTGTGTCGGCCACTTGGGTCGCTTAACTTAGTCACACAGCTACCTCATTGCGCTTATTTGTTTCTTTGCATCATGTGCTGTTTGGGGACTATTTTTTTAAAGTGCCATCCTGTCTGACACTGCAGTGCCACTCCTAGATGGGCCAGGTGTTTGTGTCGGCCACTTGGGTCGCTTAGCTTAGTCACACAGCTACCTCATTGCGCCTCTTTTTTTCTTTGCATCATGTGCTGTTTGGGGACTATTTTTTTGAAGTGCCATCCTGTCTGACACTGCAGTGCCACTCCTAGATGGGCCAGGTGTTTGTGTCGGCCACTTGGGTCGCTTAGCTTAGTCATCCAGTGACCTCGGTGCAAATTTTAGGACTAAAAATAATATTGTGAGGTGTGAGGTGTTCAGAATAGACTGAAAATTAGAGGAAATTATGGTTATTGAGGTTAATAATAATATGGGATCAAAATGACCCCAAAATTCTATGATTTAAGCTGGTTTTGAGGGTTTTTTGTAAAAAAACACCCGAATCCAAAACACACCCGAATCCGACAATACATTTTCAGGGAGGTTTTGCCAAAACGCGTCCGAATCCAAAACACAACCGCGGAACCGAATCCAAAACCAAAACACAAAACCCGAAAAATTTCCGGTGCACATCACTAGTTTGAACTAGCGAGTGGTGTGCCCAAGTGCTAAAATATGCTTTGGGTCCAAACACGCCACTCTTTCCCTCCCCCACTAAAGAAAAATGAGGCAGTTAGTAACAAGTTTCTATCAGTGCCTGTGCCCCCTCAACAGCAGCGTTTCCCCCACATGCTTCCTTGTGTCCAAATACCCCCAGTGTCTCCCTGACAACTCCCCACCACAGCAGCATGTTTCCCACATCCCCACTACACAACTGTACATCACTACACTACACCCCACTCATTTGCTGCTCTGCACCACTATGCTACTCCTCTCTACACACCACTATGCTTTACGCCGCACTACATCACTACACTATGATGAAGGGGGTGGGCTTGGTCTTGCAATCGCTGCTCCATTTGGACTGCCACCACCTTGGGTAAAGGACTGCAGCAACTGGCCGGCCAGCATACTATAATGAGTTACAGACTCATAATTAGTACCGCTAATACAGCCAGTTGTGGGCCCCTTCATAACCATGGGCCCCGGTGCAATGCACCTGCTGCACCGCTGGTAGTTCCACCATTGGCTACAGGGTAAACTTACAATGACCTTTTGATTGACTGTACTCTGCAGGACTGTTTTATAGCATCCATAAAGACCAAATTGATAGTGCATTTACAGTAACTGACATTGCTGGTACAGCTATAACGTCAACCAGAAGTTACGTGCCACATATAGTTCGTAAATAGAGTGCTTTTATACAGATCGCAGATATACGAGGTGGCATATAGCCATACAGAAGGAAGAACATTATCCCCTATAATATACAAGTTTTTCTAATGAACCACAAAATGATGAATTACCGTCAAGTGTACCAATTGATTGTTATGGACTTGTCTGTCTCTGTTTAAGGCTCTGCAAATAATAAACACTGTGATTTTCTTATCGTCCATAAGGTTGGTAAAATAGAGGCTGCTAGTAAAAAAAATTCTTAGTCCATCTGAAGATTGAGTTGGTGCTTTGCTTATCATTCATTTCACAGATTACATTCCATGACAGGGGTAGGAGGATAATTATTTGTACAGATGAAGACCAGCACTCAGAGATGGACAGTGTTGTGTAGGTGGTGACCAGTACTCAGCCAGTTCTTACATATCAGCATTTTGGACAACTTATTTGTTTTTACTTGGATTGGAACCATCTATAGGCAGTGATCTTACACAGATCAGTACTTTGCTATAAACTTTCTCTGAGTCTTTTGTGGAAACAGTAACTTGTCTCATTGCCTTCATGTGTAGTCAGTCAGTGTAATCGGTTTCCTTTTTCAGTTACTGCAATCTTTGCCTGTGAAAAAGGCATTTCATTTCTACATAACTTTTTCAAAAGAGACAAATCTGGGGTGCATTAAGAGAGGAGGGGGCCATGTAGAGTCTCCGTCTCTGCCCCCTACTCTCTAGCCGGAAGCTCAGTACCAGAGTATAGTGTGCATGCTCAGGTCTCCAGGGAAATGGCAAGGTATCCATTTTCCCAGTAATTTTCTTACTGCACATTGGCAAAACACCAGGAAAATGGCCACTATGCCATTTTCCCTATAATTTATGCAGCACTGCTACCGCCGATGTGGGACTCCGGAGGGGCAAGTATTCAAGAAATGGGTGCAGAGTATGGATGAGCCAGTTCCCCCGGGAACCGAACCTACTCGAACATTGCGAACCGAGGCAGGATCTGAGTCCGGCTCGGGACTTCCCCCCTTACTTGGATGCAAAAATCGAGGCCGAATGTCATCTTCCCACTGTCAGATTATCGCGGGTTTGGATTCTATATAAATCCTATTCATCTGCGCCATCTTCACTCTGGCTGTGGAGAGTGTACTGGACGGACGTGTCAGTTTCCAGTACTGTGTTGTCTGGCATGACGTGGGGCGGGTGCTCTCTCTGCTGTATCTGAAAGGGGTGCTCTGTCTGTCGCCAGTGTGTGATATAAAAAATACTACATATTTCTGATTCATTTCATGTGTGACGCTGTCGGTGAAGGACCTTCTGCATATCAAATATATCTTTGAGGAACAGAAGAACTTGATCAAAAATAAATTAAAATCATGATGACAGCATCTAAAATATTGTCTTTTTTTATTCCTCTTTTCTTTAATCATATTTTTCTCCACACTTGTATAGCAAACCTGCATATCAAATGATATCTTTGATGAACAGAAGAACATGATCCTAATTTGAAAATAATTTAAACAGATGATTACAGCATTTAAAAATATATTGTTAACTGCCACGTGTTTGCTGCCTACTGCTGTCGATTAGCTTAGCCATTCAGCTACCTCGGTGCAACCTTTTGGCCTAAACTGGATAAAAACAGTATTGTAAGCTGTGAGGTGTTCAACATAGACCCGGAAATAAGTGGAAATGAATGTTATTAAAGTTAATATCACTGTAGAAACAAAAATACCCCCAAATTCCTTGGGGGGTTTTTAGCTGTTTTTATGATTTTTTTTTTCAAAATAGATTTGTATTGATTTTTTAACAAGCAGAAACCGTAATGGAGGGAAGGGATACAAAACAAAAGAGGAAGGGGGGGGGGGAGGAGGGAATACATGAAAGGGTATACAAAAGGGTACAGTACGAAAGTACATTGATATTAACGAGGTAGCCGACAGTGTAATATCATGCCTTTCAAAGGGAGGTTTTATACGCAAGCCATGGGGCCCATCTTTTAATAATAAGAGATCTGGGGGATGGGCCTAAGAGCGATTCAGCCATTTCGAATTCGCAATTGGATTGAATTATCTTAACCACATCGGTACAGTGAGGGATTGAGGTGGTATGCCAATTGCGTGCTAAGCATTGTTTAGTGGTGGACAGAATGTGACATATAACATAGGTATTGGGTGTAGAAATATTTTCTGGGAGTATGAGCACAAGTGCTATCTTTGGGTGTGGTTGATTGTCGACATGCAAAATGATAGAGATCAGCTGGAATATGTGTTTCCACAATTCAGTTATCATAGGACATGCCCAGAATATATGATAAATTGATCCTACACCATTACAGTTACGCCAACATGCACCTGAAACATCTAGCCTCATCTTATGGAGCAGGGCAGGTATCATGTACAATCTATGTATAAGCTTAAAATGTTGCTCGATATGAGATATACATTTAGACATTCCAAAACATGTTCGAAAGACACCACACCATTCAGCACCTGATATAGTACAACCTAAGTCCCTTTCCCACTTTAATAAGGAAGGAAAGTTAGGGCAGTGGTCAGGAGTTATGAAGGCAGAATACCACCTAGTTATAGCGCCTTTTTTATCAGACTTATTGAGGAGAGCAAGAATCTGTTTAGGGAATGATCGAAGAGGTGGTCGGGTTGCGTTGGCACCTTGTAGCCAATGCCTCAGTTGGAGGTATTTGTAAAAATCATTCCAAGGTATAGAATACTGAGCCTGAATCTGGGAGAATGATAAAAGTACACCTGCTTCTGTGAAGTCATGGAGCGTATGTATGTTCCTCCGTGTCCAGGAGGTAAAGGACAGGTTAGGTATTATGTACGTGATACTCTTCAGTGATAGGTCTAGGGACGGTAGAGAGAGCATGGAGGTTTTAGAAAGGAATATGTGCCATGCCTTGCACAGTGAGGAGACAGTGATGAATGGAAGAGATATGCGTTTCCCTTCCTTTAATGGTAATCTAAGAAGATCTTGAAGTGGGAATTGAGATAAGAGGCCCCGCTCCAGCACCACCCATGGTTTCGGGTTATCCCCCGGGTTCCAAGCTCCCAATGGGGACAAAATGGAGGCTAGATGATACGCATGCAGATCCGGGAAAGCCAGTCCTCCCAAAGATTTAGGGAGGGCCATCTTTGCTCGTGCGAACCACGGTTTTTCCCCCTTCAATACATATGATACAAAATATTTTATTAAACTTAGCTAGGAGAGTATCGGGGACTATAATGGGAATTGTCCTAAATAAATACAATAGCTTGGGCAGCAGGACCATCTTGAGAGCAGCTATGCGTCCCAGCCAGTGTTGCGTCAATTGTGTAAATGTAGTTAAGAGTTGGGGATAGTTGCAAGATACAATGTCCCTCATGGTGGTAGGTACATTTATACCTAAGTATTTAATACTAGTAGTTTGCCATGCATAGGGATATGTCGATTTTAAATGTATCAATAGGTCTGGGGTAAAGGAGATAGGGAGGGCTTCCGTTTTGGAGCAGTTCAACTTGTAGAAGGATATGGAGGAATATTCATGAAGGATTACATGGAGTTAGGGCAAGGACACAAGCAGGTTAGTGAGGGTTAACAGGACGTCATCCGCATATAAACTAGTGATGTGCACCGGACATTTTTCGGGTTTTGTGTTTTGGTTTTGGATTCGGTTCCGCTGCCGTGTTTTGGATTCAGACGCATTTTGGCAAAACCTCCCTGGGTGTTTTTTTTACAAAAAACCCTCAAAAAACAGCTTAAATCATAGAATTTAGGGGTCATTTTGATCCCATAGTATTATTAACCTCAATAACCATAATTTCCACTCATTTTCAGTCTATTCTGAACACCTCACACCTCACAATATTATTTTTAGTCCTAAAATTTGCACCGAGGTCGCTGGATGACTAAGCTAAGCGACCCAAGTGGCCGACACAAACACCTGGCCTATCTAGGAGTGGCACTGCAGTGTCAGACAGGATGGCACTTCAAAAAATAGTCCACAAACAGCACATGATGCAAAGAAAAAAAGAGGTGCACCAAGGTCGCTGGATGGCTAAGCTAAGTGACCCAAGTGGCCGACACAAACACCTGGCCCATCTAGGAGTGGCACTGCAGTGTCAGAGAGGATGGCAGATTTAAAAAATAGTCCCCAAACAGCACATGATGCAAAGAAAAAAAGAGGTGCAATGAGGTAGCTGTGTGACTAAGCTAAGCGACCCAAGTGGCCGACACAAACACCTGGCCCATCTAGGAGTGGCACTGCAGTGTCAGACAGGATGACAGATTTAAAAAATAGTCCCCACTGGAAAACTATACACAGGGCCTACATATCTCCTGCTCAGAGAAAACATATGATTCCAGACACCTCAGATTCTTGTCCTAAATGTCACTGCTTACACGCTAACTTTTACCACTGTTTCTGGGAATATGGGAAGATAAAACGCTTTTGGAACAAGGTAACTGTATATATAAACTTTTTATTCTCTACTCATGTTCTTCCAGACCCTCTAGCCTACCTATGTGCGAACTTTAAAAATTGGCTTCCCAACAAAGAACTCTCCTCTCATATCCCATTGCTGGTTACCATTGTGACACTTGCAAAGAAAGTAATTCTCATCCATTGGATTTCCTCTTCCTCTCCTTCCTTGCAGGAATTAAAATTGAAACTCTTACAAATCCTTTATTTCGATAGGAATAATACATTTCCAGACTTGGATAGACACGTTGACCGGTTTTATACCAAATGGTCCCCATTCATTATGTCTCTGGACTCATCTACTCGTGATAGAGTTATGAAAGTGTTTGAAAACACAGACTGGCACCATCTCCGGGTCATCGCTAACTCATAATCCCAACCAACACTGGCTTTATAGCTCATTCTGACTAAATCTTTGTACACAGAATATGCCCTTATCTTTTATTTTATTTCATAATAACGATGATCTCTTCCCCCTCCCCCACCCTACCCTCTTCCATTCCCTCCCCTTCTCTTTTATTTATTTATTTTCTTTTTATATCTTTATCTATTTTTTCTTCTCTTTTTCTCTTCTTTTCCTTTTATTCTCTTCCTATGTCCTCCTTCTTACTACCTTTCTGTTCTATTCTCGTCGTAGTCTCAAGGAGACATATTATTCTGAATCCTCAATTTGCATTCCAATCTGCAATATTTTAATTGAGGTCCTTGTTTATGTTAACAGGATGTATTCTGGATTAGTCACTCTCATCATTATTTCTGTATTAATAGTCTACCGCATCATATGTATGTGACGTTCGACTTTTCCTGATCTTTCATGTATGCCTTTAAACAATAAAAATTGTATTATTAAAAAAAAAAAAAAAATAGTCCCCAAACAGCACATGATGCAAAGAAAAAAAGAGGTGCAATGAGGTAGCTGTGTGACTAAGCTAAGCGACCCAAGTGGCCGACACAAACACCTGGCCCATCCAGGAGTGGCACTGCAGTGTCAGACAGGATGGCACTTCAAAAAATAGTCCCCAAACAGCACATGATGCAAAGAAAAAAAGAGGTGCACCAAGGTCGCTGGATGGCTAAGCTAAGCGACCCAAGTGGCCGACACAAACACCTGGCCCATCTAGGAGTGGCACTGCAGTGTCAGACAGGATGGCAGATTTAAAAAATAGTCCCCAAACAGCACATGATGTAAAGAAAAAGAGGTGCAATGAGGTAGCTGTGTGACTAAGCTAAGCGACCCAAGTGGCCGACACAAACACCTGGCCCATCTAGGAGTGGCACTGCAGTGTCAGACAGGATGGAAGATTTAAAAAATAGTCCCCAAACAGCACATGATGCAAAGAAAAAAGAGGTGCAATGAGATAGCTGTGTGACTAAGCTAAGCGACCCAAGTGGCTGACACAAACACCTGGCCCATCTAGGAGTGGCACTGCAGTGTCAGACAGGATGGCACTTCAAAAAATAGTCCCCAAACAGCACATGATGCAAAGAAAAATGAAAGAAAAAAGAGGTGCAAGATGGAATTGTCTTTGGGCCCTCCCACCCACCCTTATGTTGTATAAACAGGACATGCACACTTTAACAAACCCATCATTTCAGCGACAGGGTCTGCCACATGACTGTGACTGAAATGACTGGTTGCTTTGGGCCCCCACCAAAAAAGAAGCAATCAATCTCTCCTTGCATAAACTGGCTCTACAGAGGCAGGATGTCCACCTCCTCCTCATCCTCCGATTCCTCACCCTTTTCACTGTGTACATCCTCCTCCTCACAGATGATTAATTCGTCCCCACTGGAATCCACCATCTCAGGTACCTGTGTACATTCTGGAGGCAATTGCTGGTGAATGTCTCCACGGAGGAATTGATTATAATTCATTTTTATGAACATCATCTTCTCCACATTTTCTGGAAGTAACCTCGTACGCCGATCGCTGACAAGGTGAGCGGCTGCACTAAACACTCTTTCGGAGTACACACTGGAGGGGGGGCAACTTAGGTAAAATAAAGCCAGTTTGTGCAAGGGCATCCAAATTGCCTCTTTTTCCTGCCAGTATACGTACGGACTGTCTGACGTGCCTACTTGGATGCGGTCACTCATATAATCCTCCACCATTCTTTCAATGGTGACTGAATCATATGCAGTGACAGTAGACGACATATCAGTAATCGTTGGCAGGTCCTTCAGTCCGGACCAGATGTCAGCACTCGCTCCAGACGGCCCTGCATCTCCGCCAGCGGGTGGGCTCGGAATTCTTAGCCTTTTCCTCGCAGCCCCAGTTGCGGGAGAATGTGATGGAGGAGCTGTTGACGGGTCACGTTCCGCTTGACTTGACAATTTTCTCACCAGCAGGTCTTTGAACCTCTGCAGACTTGTGTCTGCTGGAAAGAGAGATACAACGTAGGCTTTAAACCTAGGATCGAGCACGGTGGCCAAAATGTAGTGCTCTGATTTCAACAGATTGACCACCCGTGAATCCTGGTTAAGCGAATTAAGGGCTCCATCCACAAGTACCACATGCCTAGCCAAATCGCTCTGTTTTAGCTCCTCCTTCAATCTCTCCAGCTTCTTCTGCAAAAGCCTGATGAGGGGAATGACCTGACTCAGGCTGGCAGTGTCTGAACTGACTTCACGTGTGGCAAGTTCAAAGGGTTGCAGAACCTTGCACAACGTTGAAATCATTCTCCACTGCGCTTGAGTCAGGTGCATTCCCCCTCCTTTACCTATATCGTAGGTAGCTGTATAGGCTTGAATGGCCTTTTGCTGCTCCTCCATCCTCTGAAGCATATAGAGGGTTGAATTCCACCTCATTACCACCTCTTGCTTCAGATGATGGCAGGGCAGGTTCAGGAGTGTTTGCTGGTGCTCCAGTCTTCGGCACGCGGTGGCTGAATGCCGAAAGTGGCCCGCAATTCTTCGGGCCACCGACAGCATCTCTTGCACGCCCCTGTCGTTTTTTAAATAATTCTGCACCACCAAATTCAATGTATGAGCAAAACATGGGACGTGCTGGAATTTGCCCACGTGTAATGCACGCACAATATTGGTGGCGTTGTCCGATGTCACAAATCCCCAGGAGAGTGCAATTGGGGTAAGCCATTCTGCGATGATGTTCCTCAGTTTCCGTAAGAGGTTGTCAGCTGTGTGTCTCTTATGGAAAGCGGTGATACAAAGCGTAGCCTGCCTAGGAACGAGTTGGCGTTTGCGAGATGCTGCTACTAGTGCCGTCGCTGCTGTTCTTGCTGCGGGAGGCAATACATCTACCCAGTGGGCTGTCACAGTCCTATAGTCCTTAGTCTGCCCTGCTCCACTTGTCCACATGTCCGTGGTTAAGTGGACATTGGGAACAACTGCATTTTTTAGGACACTGGTGCAGCAGTAGGTGTTACACTCAAGGATGCATCGGAGGAATCCCAGGCAGGAGAGGACTCGTCAGACTCGACAGTGACATGGCCTGCAGGACTATTGGCTTTCCTGTCTAAGGAGGAAATTGACACTGAGGGAGTTGGTGGTGTGGTTTGCAGGAGCTTGGGTACAAGAGGAAGGGATTTAGTTGGCAGTGGACTGCTTCCGCTGTCACCCAAAGTTTTTGAACTTGTCAATGACTTCTGATGAATGCACTCCAGGTGACGTATAAGGTAGGATGTTCCGAGGTGGTTAACGTCCTTACCCCTACTTATTACAGCTTGACAAAGGCGACACACGGCTTGACACCTGTTGTCCGCATTTGTGTTGAAATAATTCCACACCGAAGAGGTGATTTTTTTTGTAATTTGACCAGGCATGTCAATGGCCATATTCGTCCCACGGACAACAGGTGTCTCCCCGGGTGCCTGACTTAAACAAACCACCTCACCATCAGAATCCTCCTTGTCAATTTCCTCCTCAGCGCCAGCAACACCCATATCCTCATCCTGGTGTACTTCAACAGTGACATCTTCAATTTGACTATCAGGAACTGGACTGCAGGTGCTCCTTCCAGCACTTGCAGGGGGTGTGCAAATGGTGGAAGGCGCCACTTCTTCCCGTCCAGTGTTGGGAAGGTCAGGCATCGCAACCGACACAATTGGACTCTCCTTGGGGATTTGTGATTTAGAAGAACGCACAGTTCTTTGCTGTGCTTTTGCCAGCTTAAGTCTTTTCATTTTTCTAGCGAGAGGATGAGTGCTTCCATTCTCATGTGAATCTGAACCACTAGCCATGAACATAGGCCAGGGCCTCAGCCGTTCCTTGCCACTCCGTGTCGTAAATGGCATATTGGCAAGTTTACGCTTCTCATCAAATGCTTTTAATTTAGATTTTTGGGTCATTTTACTGAACTTTTGTTTTTTGGATTTTACATGCTCTCTACTATGACATTGGGCATCGGCCTTGGCAGACGACGTTGATGGCATTTCATCGTCTCGGCCATGACTAGTGGCAGCAGCTTCAGCACGAGGTGGAAGTGGATCTTGATCTTTCCCTATTTTACCCTTCACATTTTTGTTCTCCATTTTTTAATGTGTGGAATTATATGCCAGTAATATATCAATAGCAATGGCCTACTGTACCGTACTGCTATATATTATATACTGGTGGTCAGCACAATTATGCACTGTCCTCCTACTATATATACTGCGCACAACTTAAATGCACCACAGGCATGGATGGATAGTATACTTGACGACACAGAGGTAGGTAGAGCAGTGGACTACTTTTCCGTACTGCTATATATTATATACTGGTGGTCAGCAAAATTATGCACTGTCCTCCTACTATATATACTGCGCACAACATAAATGCACCACAGGTATGGATGGATAGTATACTTGACGACACAGAGGTAGGTAGAGCAGTGGATTACTGTACCGTACTGCTATATATTATATACTCTGTTGTCAGCACAATTATGCACTGTCCTCCTACTATATATACTGCGCACAATTTAAATGGACCACAGGTATGAATGGATAGTATACTTGATGACACAGAGGTAGGTAGAGCAGTGGACTACTGTACCGTACTGCTATATATTATATACTGGTGGTTAGCACAATTATGCACTGTCCTCCTACTATATATACTGCGCACAACTTAAATGCACCACAGGTATGGCTGGATAGTATACTTGACGACACAGAGGTAGGTAGAGCAGTGAACTACTGTACCGTACTGCTATATATTATATACTGGTGGTCAGCAAAGTTATGCACTGTCCTCCTACTATAAATACTGTGCACAACTAAAATGCACCACAGGTATGGATGGATAGTATACTTGACGACACAGAGGTAGGTAGAGCAGTAGACTACTGTACCGTACTGCTATATATTATATACTGGTGGTCAGCACAATTATGCACTGTCCTCCTAATATATATACTGCTCACAACTTAAATGCACCACAGGTATGGATGGATAGTATACTTGATGACACAGAGGTAGGTAGAGCAGTGGACTACTGTACCATACTGCTATATATTATATACTGGTGGTCAGCACAATTATGCACTGTCCTCCTACTATATATACTGCGCACAACTTAAATGCACCACAGGTATGGATGGATAGTATACTTGACGACACAGAGGTAGGTAGAGCAGTGGACTACTGTACCATACTGCTATATATTATATACTGGTGGTCAGCACAATTATGCACTGTCCTCCTACTATATATACTGCGCACAACTTAAATGCACCACAGGCATGGATGGATAGTATACTTGATGACACAGAGGTCAGTAGAGCAGTGGACTACTAAACCGTACTGCTATATATTATATACTGGTGGTCAGCACAATTATGCACTGTCCTCCTACTATATATACTGCGCACAACTTAAATGCACCACAGGTATGGATGGATAGTATACTTGACGACACAGAGGTAGGTAGAGCAGTGAACTACTGTACCGTACTGCTATATATTATATACTGGTGGTCAGCACAATTATGCACTGTCCTCCTACTATATATACTGCGCACAACTTAAATGCACGACAGGTATGGATGGATAGTATACTTGACGACACAGAGGTAGGTAGAGCAGTGGACTACTGTACCATACTGCTATATATTATATACTGGTGGTCAGCACAATTATGCACTGTCCTCCTACTATATATACTGCGCACAACTTAAATGCACCACAGGTATGGATGGATAGTATACTTGACGACACAGAGGTAGGTAGAGCAGTGGCCTACTGTACCGCCTTGATATAAAACTGGTGGTCACTGGTCAGCAAAATTCTGCACTGTCCTCCTACTATATACTACAATGCAGCACAGATATGGAGCGTTTTTCAGGCAGAGAACGTAGATATTTTCAGCACACTGAGCACAGATATTTGCAAGCACACTGAGCACAGATATTTGCAGCACACTGAGCACAGATATTTGCAGCACACTGAACACAACTGAGAGAACGCTGCACGTCCTCTCCCTATCATCTCCAATGCACGAGTGAAAATGGCGGCGACGCGCGGCTCCTTATATCGAATACGAATCTCGCGAGAATACGACAGCGGGATGGTGACGTTCGGGCGCGCTCGGGTTAACCGAGCAAGGCGGGAGGATCCGAGTCTGCCTCGGAACCGTGTAAAATGGGTGAAGTTCGGGGGGGTTCGGATTCCGAGGAGCCGAACCCGCTCATTACTAATATAAACTTGTTTTACACGGGACACCATATAAATCCGGGCCTGTTATCTTAGGGTCGCTTCTGATAGCTTCCGCTAAGGGCTCGATTGCTAGAGCGAACACCAATGGGGACAATGTGCAGCCCTGCCTAGTGCCATTCGCAATTCTAAAAGAGGTAGAGAGCAACCCATTATCCATTAATAAGAACTTTAGCTGACGTGTGGGTATATAGAGCCATAATTGAGGAAAGGGCTCTGCCGGCTATACCGAATTTACGCAGCACCGCCCGTAGGTAGTCCTAGTGTAACCTGTCAAATGCCTTCTCCGCATCCAGCGAAAGCAATATCAACGGTTCAGGGGAAGCGGAGAAGGCATCCAGCACGTCAATCACCCTCCTTGTATTGTCCGGGGCTTGTCGACCGCTAATAAATCCCACTTGATCTGAATGGATCAGGGTCAGAAGTAGCGGCGCCAATCTATTAGCGATAAGTTTAGCATATAATTTCACATCGGAATTTAACAGGGCAATAGGGCGATAGTTGGCTAAGAGCGAGGGATTCTTCCCTGGCTTGGGGAAAGTTATTATTTTTGCTTACAGCATTTCCGCTGGGAATGTCCCGTTGCAGGAGGCCTCCTCAAATACCATCTGCAAAGGTCCAGCCAGTTGTGAGCTAAGGCATTTATAGAAGTCATTAGAGTAACCGTCTGGCCCTGACACTTTATCTGAGGGTAGTTCTCTAATGACCCGAAGGATCTCTCCAAATCACGAAGCGTGGCCGGGTCCAAGGAGGGCAGGAACAATCTCTCTAAGAGAGACTCGATTCCAGCCGGAGTTGGTTGGGGGGTCATAGGATCATCACCAAGATTGTATAGAGAAGAGTAGAATGAAGCGAAAGCTTTTGCTATATCTGAAGTGTTCGTGACTTTAATGCCCTGCAGATTCACAACTCCTTTAATATGTTCATGCGCGGTTTTACCCATAAGCTTCCTGGCTAGCATCCTGCCCACCCTGTCCCCTTGCACATAGAATTTTTGTCTCAATCTAAACAAGGTTTTGTGGACTTCCTGAAGAGTCAAAGTATTCCGCTCCTCTCTGACTTTAAGTAGTTCCCTATATATCTTCTTATCTGAGGGGGCCAACTTAAGTTTGGATTCTAAATCTGCTAGGCGGGATTCTAATGTTTTTAACAGTCTGTCATGCGTAGCGCGCCGTCTAGCGGCAGCCCGTATGAAAGAGCCCCTAACGACTGCTTTCAAGGCACACCAATAGTTAAAAACATTCGTTTCCTCAGGGGAATTTGTGTCTAAATACATTTGTATTGAGTGTAAAATAGTTTCCTTAACAGAAGGGTCAGTCAAAAGATATCTACCGAGGCGCCATTGTCTATGGGAAACATTGGGTGCCCAAATACACCAGTCGAGGGATAAGGCAGAATGGTCTGACCATGAGACGGGGATAATCTGAGATCTCCAAATCGATTGGAGGGTCCATTTGTCCGACAGGGCCATATCTATCAGAGAATGCGAGCTATGGACTGGGGAATAAAAGGTATAATCCCTATG